>NC_142545.1:6432500-6807500 GCF_056151865.1 Erythranthe guttata | reverse complement strand
CAAAGAGTAAGAAAAGAGTTGCAATTAGCAAAATAAAATCAAATTAGAAGAGAGGATCCCTCAACATCTTCGGTAGTGTCAACGAAGTCGAGCATAACTTTCTCATCCGGACTCTAAATCAACTCGTTCTGGCGGCATTAGAAAGCTATTTCAGCTGGCTACAATTCCTGTCTAATGTCAAATTTCCAAATTCGGACTCGAACATGGTCAAAATTGGATTCCAAAAGCGATCATAAAAATACCCGCTACAGTTCGAGGACACGGATGCGCATCAAGAAACGTGCACAAAAACACTCGCTACAAAAGATACGCACATAAGTAAAAGTACAAAATCATGCAAAAAAGTACTCACGCAAAAGTGCATTCGCAAAAAGGTTCATGAAAACACAAGCTACAATCCTAGGACATTAATACAAATCAACAAACATGCACAAACACACTCGCTCAAATGGACATGCACAAAAGTACATGTAAAAAAACATGCGCAAAATTGCATCCGCAACAACGTTCTTAAAAACACGAAATACAACACTAGGACTTTAATACGCATAACCAAACAACAGCAAGAACACTAGATTCAAAAGATACAATGGAGTGTAGAAATAACACTCAACGTTTATGTTTACGTGGATTTTTTATGGATTAATTCATATTTCTGTCTTAATTGGTGGATTTAGTATTCTATAGGTACAAATTGATAATGAGGTGTCCATGAAGCAAAAATGATCAAAGAGTAAGAAAAGAGTTGCAATTAGGAAAATAAAATCAAATTAGAAGAGAGGATCCCTCAACATCGTCGGTAGTGTCCACGAAGTCGAGCATAACTTTCTCATCCGGACTCCAAATCAACTTGTTCCGGCGGCATTAGAAAGCTATTTTAGCTGGCTACAATTCCTGTGCTTATGTCAAATTTCCAAATTCGGACTCGAACATGGTCAAAATTTGATTCCAAAAGCGATCCTTAAAATACCCGCTACAGTTCGAGGACACAAATGCGCATCAAGAAACGTGCACAAAAACACTCGCTACAAAAGATACGCACATAAGTAAAAGTACAAAATCATGCACAAAAGTACTCACGCAAAAGGGCATTCGCAAAAAGGTTCATGAAAACACAAGCTACAATCCTAGGACATTAATACAAATCAACAAACATGCACAAACACACTCGCTCAAATGGACATGCACAAAAGTACATGCAAAAAAACATGCGCAAAATTGCATTCGCAACAACGTTCTTAAAAACACGAAATACAACACTAGGACTTTAGTACGCATAACCAAACAACAGCAAGAACACTAGATTCAAAAGATACAGTGGAGTGTAGAAATAACACTCAACGTTTACGTTTACGTGGCTTTTTTTAGGGATTAATTTATATTTCTGTTTTAATTGGTGGATTTAGTATTTTATATGTACAAATGGATAATAAGGTGTCCATGAAGCAAAAATGATCAAAGAGTAAGAAAAGAGTTGCAATTAGCAAAATAAAATCAAATTAGAAGAGAGGATCCATCAACATCTTCGGTAGTGTCAACGAAGTCGAGCATAACTTTCTCATCCGGACTCTAAATCAACTCGTTCTGGCGGCATTAGAAAGCTATTTCAGCTTGCTACAATTCCGGTCTAATGTCAAATTTCCAAATTCGGACTCGAACATGGTCAAAATTGGATTCCAAAAGCGATCATAAAAATACCCGCTACAGTTCGAGGACACGAATGCGCATCAAGAAACGTGCACAAAAACACTCGCTACAAAAGATTAGCACATAAGTAAAAGTACAAAATCATGCACAAAAGTATTCACGCAAAACTGCATTCGCAAAAAGGTTCATGAAAACACAAGCTACAATCCTAGGACATTAATACAAATCAACAAACATGCACAAACACACTCGCTCAAATGGACATGCACAAAAGTACATGCAAAAAAACATGCGCAAAATTGCATTCGCAACAACGTTCTTAAAAACACGAAATACAACACTAGGACTATAGTACGCATAACCAAACAACAGCAAGAACACTAGATTCAAAAGATACAGTGGAGTGTAGAAATAACACTCAACGTTTACGTTTACGTAGCTTTTTTTAGGGATTAATTTATATTTCTGTTTTAATTGGTGGATTTAGTATTCTATATGTACAAATTGATAATGAGGTGTCCATGAAGCAAAAATGATCAAAGAGTAAGAAATGAGTTGCAATTAGCAAAATAAAATCAAATTATAAGAGAGGATCCCTCAACATCTTCGGTAGTGTCAACGAAGTCGAGCATAACTTTCTCATCCGGACTCTAAATCAACTCGTTCTGGCGGCATTAGAAAGCTATTTCAGCTGGCTACAATTCCGGTCTAATGTCAAATTTCCAAATTCGGACTCGAACATGGTCAAAATTGGATTCCAAAAGCGATCATAAAAATACCCGCTACAGTTCGAGGACACGGATGCGCATCAAGAAACGTGCACAAAAACACTCGCTACAAAAGATACGCACATAAGTAAAAGTACAAAATCATGCAAAAAAGTACTCACGCAAAAGTGCATTCGCAAAAAGGTTCATGAAAACACAAGCTACAATCCTAGGACATTAATACAAATCAACAAACATGCACAAACACACTCGCTCAAATGGACATGCACAAAAGTACATGTAAAAAAACATGCGCAAAATTGCATCCGCAACAACGTTCTTAAAAACACGAAATACAACACTAGGACTTTAATACGCATAACCAAACAACAGCAAGAACACCAGATTCAAAAGATACAATGGAGTGTAGAAATAACACTCAACGTTTATGTTTACGTGGATTTTTTATGGATTAATTTATATTTCTGTCTTAATTGGTGGATTTAGTATTCTATAGGTACAAATTGATAATGAGGTGTCCATGAAGCAAAAATGATCAAAGAGTAAGAAAAGAGTTGCAATTAGGAAAATAAAATCAAATTAGAAGAGAGGATCCCTCAACATCTTCGGTAGTGTCCACGAAGTCGAGCATAACATTCTCATCCGGACTCCAAATCAACTTGTTCCGGCGGCATTAGAAAGCTATTTTAGCTGGCTACAATTCCTGTCTTATGTCAAATTTCCAAATTCGGACTCGAACATGGTCAAAATTTGATTCCAAAAGCGATCATTAAAATACCCGCTACAGTTCAAGGACACGAATGCGCATCAAGAAACGTGCACAAAAACACTCGCTACAAAAGATACGCACATAAGTAAAAGTACAAAATCATGCACAAAAGTACTCACGCAAAAGGGCATTCGCAAAAAGGTTCATGAAAACACAAGCTACAATCCTAGGACATTAATACAAATCAACAAACATGCACAAACACACTCGCTCAAATGGACATGCACAAAAGTACATGCAAAAAAACATGCGCAAAATTGCATTCGCAACAATGTTCTTAAAAACACGAAATACAACACTAGGACTATAGTACGCATAACCAAACAACAGCAAGAACACTAGATTCAAAAGATACAGTGGAGTGTAGAAATAACACTCAACGTTTACGTTTACGTGGCTTTTTTTAGGGATTAATTTATATTTCTGTTTTAATTGGTGGATTTAGTATTTTATATGTACAAATTGATAATAAGGTGTCCATGAAGCAAAAATGATCAAAGAGTAAGAAAAGAGTTGCAATTAGCAAAATAAAATCAAATTAGAAGAGAGGATCCATCAACATCTTCGGTAGTGTCAACGAAGTCGAGCATAACTTTCTCATCCGGACTCTAAATCAACTCGTTCTGGCGGCATTAGAAAGCTATTTCAGCTTGCTACAATTCCGGTCTAATGTCAAATTTCCAAATTCGGACTCGAACATGGTCAAAATTGGATTCCAAAAGCGATCATAAAAATACCCGCTACAGTTCGAGGACACGAATGCGCATCAAGAAACGTGCACAAAAACACTCGCTACAAAAGATACGCACATAAGTAAAAGTACAAAATCATGCACAAAAGTACTCACGCAAAAGTGCATTCGCAAAAAGGTTCATGAAAACACAAACTACAATCCTAGGACATTAATACAAATCAACAAACATGCACAAACACACTCGCTCAAATGGACATGCACAAAAGTACATGTAAAAAAACATGCGCAAAATTGCATCCGCAACAACGTTCTTAAAAACACGAAATACAACACTAGGACTTTAATACGCATAACCAAACAACAGCAAGAACACAGATTCAAAAGATACAATGGAGTGTAGAAATAACACTCAACGTTTATGTTTACGTGGATTTTTTATGGATTAATTCATATTTCTGTTTAATTGGTGGATTTAGTATTCTATAGGTACAAATTGATAATGAGGTGTCCATGAAGCAAAAATGATCAAAGAGTAAGAAAAGAGTTGCAATTAGGAAAATAAAATCAAATTAGAAGAGAGGATCCCTCAACATCGTCGGTAGTGTCCACGAAGTCGAGCATAACTTACTCATCCGGACTCCAAATCAACTTGTTCCGGCGGCATTAGAAAGCTATTTTAGCTGGCTACAATTCCTGTGCTAATGTCAAATTTCCAAATTCGGACTCGAACATGGTCAAAATTTGATTCCAAAAGCGATCATTAAAATACCCGCTACAGTTCAAGGACACGAATGCGCATCAAGAAACGTGCACAAAAACACTCGCTACAAAAGATACGCACATAAGTAAAAGTACAAAATCATGCACAAAAGTACTCACGCAAAAGGGCATTCGCAAAAAGGTTCATGAAAACACAAGCTACAATCCTAGGACATTAATACAAATCAACAAACATGCACAAACACACTCGCTCAAATGGACATGCACAAAAGTACATGCAAAAAAACATGCGCAAAATTGCATTCGCAACAATGTTCTTAAAAACACGAAATACAACACTAGGACTTTAGTACGCATAACCAAACAACAGCAAGAACACTAGATTCAAAAGATACAGTGGAGTGTAGAAATAACACTCAACGTTTACGTTTACGTGGATTTTTTTAGGGATTAATTTATATTTCTGTTTTAATTGGTGGATTTAGTATTTTATATGTACAAATTGATAATAAGGTGTCCATGAAGCAAAAATGATCAAAGAGTAAGAAAAGAGTTGCAATTAGCAAAATAAAATCAAATTAGAAGAGAGGATCCATCAACATCTTCGGTAGTGTCAACGAAGTCGAGCATAACTTTCTCATCCGGACTCTAAATCAACTCGTTCTGGCGGCATTAGAAAGCTATTTCAGCTTGCTACAATTCCGTCTAATGTCAAATTTCCAACTTCGGACTCGAACATGGTCAAAATTGGATTCCAAAAGCGATCATAAAAATACCCGCTACAGTTCGAGGACACGAATGCGCATCAAGAAACGTGCACAAAAACACTCGCTACAAAAGATACGCACATAAGTAAAAGTACAAAATCATGCACAAAAGTACTCACGCAAAAGTGCATTCGCAAAAAGGTTTATGAAAACACAAGCTACAATCCTAGGACATTAATACAAATCAACAAACATGCACAAACACACTCGCTCAAATGGACATGCACAAAAGTACATGCAAAAAAACATGCGCAAAATTGCATTCGCAACAACGTTCTTAAAAACACGAAATACCACACTAGGACTTTAATACGCATAACCAAACAACAGCAAGAACACTAGATTCAAAAGATACAGTGGAGTGTAGAAATAACACTCAACGTTTACGTTTACGTGGATTTTTTTATGGATTAATTTATATTTCTGTTTTAATTGGTGGATTTAGTATTCTATATGTACAAATTGATAATGAGGTGTCCATGAAGCAAAAATGATCAAAGAGTAAGAAAAGAGTTGCAATTAGGAAAATAAAATCAAATTAGAAGAGAGGATCCCTCAACATCTTCGGTAGTGTCAACGAAGTCGAGCATAACTTTCTCATCCGGACTCTAAATCAACTCGTTCTGGCGGCATTAGAAAGCTATTTCAGCTGGCTATAATTCCGGTCTAATGTCAAATTTCCAAATTCGGACACGAACATGGTCAAAATTGGATTCCAAAAGCGATCATAAAAATACCCGCTACAGTTCGAGGACACGAATGCGCATCAAGAAACGTGCACAAAAACACTCGCTACAAAAGATACGCACATAAGTAAAAGTACAAAATCATGCACAAAAGTACTCACGCAAAAGTGCATTCGCAAAAAGGTTCATGAAAACACAAGCTACAATCCTAGGACATTAATACAAATCAACAAACATGCACAAACACACTCGCTCAACTGGACCTGCACAAAAGTACATGTAAAAAAACATGCGCAAAATTGCATTCGCAACAACGTTCTTAAAAACACGAAATACAACACTAGGACTTTAATACGCATAACCAAACAACAGCAAGATCACTAGATTCAAAAGATACAATGGAGTGTAGAAATAACACTCAACGTTTATGTTTACGTGGATTTTTTTATGGATTAATTCATATTTCTGTCTTAATTGGTGGATTTAGTATTCTATAAGTACAAATTGATAATGAGGTGTCCATGAAGCAAAAATGATCAAAGAGTAAGAAAAGAGTTGCAATTAGGAAAATAAAATCAAATTAGAAAGAGGATCCCTCAACATCGTCGGTAGTGTCCACGAAGTCGAGCATAACTTTCTCATCCGGACTCCAAATCAACTTGTTCCGGCGGCATTAGAAAGCTATTTCGGCTGGCTAAAATTCCTGTCTAATGTCAAATTTCCAAATTCGGACGAGAACATGGTCAAAATTGGATTCCAAAAGCGATCCTAAAAATACCCGCTACAGTTCGAGGACACGAATGCGCATCAAGAAACGTGCACAAAAACACTCGCTACAAAAGATACGCACATAAGTAAAAGTACAAAATCATGCACAAAAGTACTCACGCAAAAGTGCATTCGCAAAAAGGTTCATGAAAACACAAGCTACAATCCTAGGACATTAATACAAATCAACAAACATGCACAAACACACTCGCTCAAATGGACATGCACAAAAGTACATGCAAAAAAACATGCGCAAAATTGCATTCGCAACAACGTTCTTATAAACACGAAATACAACACTAGGACTATAGTACGCATAACCAAACAACAGCAAGAACACTAGATTCAAAACATACAGTGGAGTGTAGAAATAACACTCAACGTTTACGTTTACGTGTCTTTTTTTATGGATTAATTTATATTTCTGATTTAATTGGTGGATTTAGTATTCTATAGGTACAAATTGATAATGAGGTGTCCATGAAGCAAAAATGATCAAAGAGTAAGAAAAGAGTTGCAATTAGTAAAATAAAATCAAATTAGAAGAGAGGATCCCTCAACATCTTCGGTAGTGTCCACGAAGTCGAGCATAACTTTCTCATCCGGACTCCAAATCAACTGGTTCCGGCGGCATTAGAAAGCTATTTCAGCTGGCTACAATTCCTGTCTAATGTCAAATTTCCAAATTCGGACGAGAACATGGTCAAAATTGGATTCCAAAAGCGATCCTAAAAATACCCGCTACGGTTCGAGGACACGAATGCGCATCAAGAAACGTGCACAAAAACACTCGCTACAAAAGATACGCACATAAGTAAAAGTACAAAATCATGCACAAAAGTACTCACGCAAAAGTGCATTCGCAAAAAGGTTCATGAAAACACAAGCTACAATCCTAGGACATTAATACAAATCAACAAACATGCACAAACACACTCGCTCAAATGGACATGCACAAAAGTACATGTAAAAAAACATGCGCAAAATTGCATTCGCAACAACGTTCTTAAAAACACGAAATACAACACTAGGACTTTAATACGCATAACCAAACAACAGCAAGATCACTAGATTCAAAAGATACAATGGAGTGTAGAAATAACACTCAACGTTTATGTTTACGTGGATTTTTTTATGGATTAATTTATATTTCTGTCTTAATTGGTGGATTTAGTATTCTATAAGTACAAATTGATAATGAGGTGTCCATGAAGCAAAAATGATCAAAGAGTAAGAAAAGAGTTGCAATTAGGAAAATAAAATCAAATTAGAAAAGAGGATCCCTCAACATCGTCGGTAGTGTCCACGAAGTCGAGCATAACTTTCTCATCCGGACTCCAAATCAACTTGTTCCGGCGGCATTAGAAAGCTATTTCGGCTGGCTAAATTCCTGTCTAATGTCAAATTTCCAAATTCGGACGAGAACATGGTCAAAATTGGATTCCAAAAGCGATCCTAAAAATACCCGCTACAGTTCGAGGACACGAATGCGCATCAAGAAACGTGCACAAAAACACTCGCTACAAAAGATACGCACATAAGTAAAAGTACAAAATCATGCACAAAAGTACTCACGCAAAAGTGCATTCGCAAAAAGGTTCATGAAAACACAAGCTACAATCCTAGGACATTAATACAAATCAACAAACATGCACAAACACACTCGCTCAAATGGACATGCACAAATGTACATGCAAAAAAACATGCGCAAAATTGCATTCGCAACAACGTTCTTAAAAACACGAAATACAACACTAGGACTATAGTACGCATAACCAAACAACAGCAAGAACACTAGATTCAAAACATACAGTGGAGTGTAGAAATAACACTCAACGTTTACGTTTACGTGGCTTTTTTTATGGATTAATTTATATTTCTGTTTTAATTCGTGGATTTAGTATTCTATAGTTACAAATTGATAATGAGGTGTCCATGAAGCATAAATGAACAAAGAGTAAGAAAAGAGTTGCAATTAGTAAAATAAAATCAAATTAGAAGAGAGGATCCCTCAACATCTTCGGTAGTGTCCACGAAGTCGAGCATAACTTTCTCATCCGGACTCCAAATCAACTGGTTTTGGCGGCATTAGAAAGCTATTTCAGCTGGCTACAATTCCTGTCTAATGTCAAATTTCCAAATTTGGACTCGAACATGGTCAAAATTGGATTCCAAAAGCGATCATAAAAATACCTGCTACAGTTCGAGGACACGAATGCGCATCAAGAAACGTGCACAAAATCACTCGCTACAAAGGAAAGCACATAAGTAAAAGTACAAAATCATGCGCAAAAGTACTCACGCAAAAGTGCATTCGCAAAAAGGTTCATGAAAACACAAGCTACAATCCTAGGACATTAATACAAATCAACAAACATGCACAAACACACTCGCTCAAATGGACATGCACAAAAGTACATGCAAAAAAACATGCGCAAAATGCATTCGCAACAACGTTCTTAAAAACACGAAATACAACACTAGGACTATAGTACGCATAACCAAACAACAGCAAGAACACTAGATTCAAAAGATACAGTGGAGTGTAGAAATAACACTCAACGTTAACGTTTACGTGGCTTTTTTTATGGATTAATTTATACTTGTGTTTTAATTGGTGGATTTAGTCTTCTATAGGTACAAATTGATAATGAGGTGTCCATGTAGCAAAAATGATCAAAGAGTAAGAAAAGAGTTGCAATTAGTAAAATAAAATCAAATTAGAATAGAGGATCCCTCAACATCTTCCGTAGTGTCCACGAAGTCGAGCATAACTTTCTCATTGGAACTCCAAATCAACTGGTTCTGGCGGCATTAAAAAGCTATTTCAGCTGGTTACAATTCCTGTCTAATGTAATATTTCCAAATTCGGACTCGAACATGGTCAAAATTTGATTCCAAAAGCGATCATAAAAATACCCACTACAGTTCGAGGACACGAATGCGCATCAAGAAACGTGCACAAAAACACTCGCTACAAAAGATACGCACATAAGTAAAAGTACAAAATCATGCACAAAACTACTCACGCAAAAGTGCATTCGCAAAAAGGTTCATGAAAACACAAGTTACAATCCTAGGACATTAATACAAATCAACAAACATGCACAAACACACTCGCTCTAATGGACATGCACAAAAGTACATGTAAAAAAACATGCGCAAAATTGCATTCGCAACAACGTTCTTAAAAACACGAAATACAACACTAGGACTATAGTACGCATAACCAAACAACAGCAAGAACACTAGATTCAAAAGATACAGTGGAGTGTAGAAATAACACTCAACGTTTACGTTTACGTGGATTTTTTTATGGATTAATTTATATTTCTGTTTTAATTGGTGGATTTAGTATTCTATAGGTACAAATTGATAATGAGGTGTCCATGAAGCAAAAATGATCAAAGAGTAAGAAAAGAGTTGCAATTAGGAAATTAAAATCAAATTCGAAGAGAGGATCCCTCAACATCTTCGGTAGTGTCCACGAAGTCGAGCATAAATTTCTCATCCGGACTCCAAATCAACCGGTTCAGGCGGCAATGGAAAGCTATTTCAGCTGGCTACAACTCCTGTCTAATGTCAAATTTCCAAATTCGGACTCGAACATGGTCAAAATTGGATTCCAAAAGCGATCGTGAAAATATCCGCTACAGTTCGAGGACACGAATGCGCATCAAGAAACGTGCACAAAAACTCTCGCTACAAAAGATACGCACATAAGTAAAAGTAAAAAAATCATGCACTAAAGTACTCACGCAAATGTGCATTCGCGAAAAGATTCATGAAAACACAAACTACAATCCTAGGACAATAATACAAATCAACAAACATGCACAAACACACTCGCTCAAATGGACATGCACAAACGTACATGTAAAAAAACATGCCCAAAAGTGCATTCGCAACAACGTTCTTAAAAACACAAAATACAACAATAGGACTTTAATACGCATAACCAAACATCGGCAAGAACACTAGATACAAAAGATACAGTGGAGTGTAGAAATAACACTCAACGTTTACGTTTACGTGGATTTTTTTATGGATTAATTCATATTTCTGTCTTAATTGGTGGATTTAGTATTCTATAGGTACAAATTGATAATGAGGTGTCCATGAAGCAAAAATGATCAAAGAGTAAGAAAAGAGTTGCAATTAGGAAAATAAAATCAAATTAGAAGAGAGGATCCCTCAACATCTTCGGTAGTGTCGACGAAGTCGAGCATAACTTTCTCAGCCGGACTCCAAATCAACTGGTTCCAGCGGCATTAGAAAGCTTTTTCAGCTAGCTACAATTCCTGTCTAGTGTCAAATTTCCAAATTCGGACTCGAACATGGTCAAAATTGGATTCCAAAAGATACAAAAGATACGCACATAAGTAAAAGTACAAAATCATGCACAAAAGTACTCACGCAAAAGTGCATTCGCAAAAAGGTTCATGAAAACACAAGCTACACTCCTAGGACATTAATACAAATCAACAAACATGCACAAACACACTCGCTCAAATGGACATGCACAAAAGTACATGTAAAAAAACATGCGCAATATTAAATTCGCAACAACGTTCTTAAAAACACGAAATACAATACTAGGACTTTAATACGCATAACCAAACAACAGCAAGAACACTAGATTCAAAAGATACAGTGGAGTGTAGAAATAACACTCAACGTTTACGTTTACGTGGATTTTTTTATGGATTAATTTATATTTCTGTTTTAATTGGTGGATTTAGTATTCTATAGGTACAAATTGATAATGAGGTGTCCATGAAACAAAAATGATCAAAGACAAAGAATAGAGTTGCAATTAGGAAAATAAAATCAAATTAGAAGAGAGGATCCCTCAACATCTTCGGTACTGTCCACGAAGTCGAGCATAACTTTCTCATCTGGACTCCAAATCAACTAGTTCTGGCCGCATTAGAAAGCTATTTCAGCTGGCTACAATTCCTGTCTAATGTCAAATTTCCAAATTCGGACTCGAACACGGCCAAAATTGGATTCCAAAAGCGATCATGAAAATACCCGCTACAGTTCGAGGACACGAATGCGCATCAAGAAACGTGCACAAATAGACTCGCTACAAAAGACACGCACATAAGTAAAAGTACAAAATCATGCACAAAAGTACTCACGCAAAAGTGCATTCGCAAAAAGGTTCATGAAAACACAAGCTACAATCCTAGGACATTAATACAAATCAACAAACATGCACAAACACACTCGCTCAAATGGACATGCACAAAAGTACATGTAAAAAAACATGCGCAAAATTGCATTCGCAACAACGTTCTTAAAAACACGAAATACAACACTAGGACTATAGTACGGATCACCAAACAACAGTAAGAACACTAGATTCAAAAGATACAGTGGAGTGTAGAAATAACACTCAACGTTTACGTTTACGTGGATTTTTTTATGGATTAATTTATATTTCTGTTTTAATTGGTGGATTTAGTAGTCTATAGGCATAAATTGATAATGAGGTGTCCATGAAACAAAAATGATCAAAGAGTAAGAAAAGAGTTACAATTAGGAAAATAAAATCAAATTAGAAGAGAGGATCCCTCAACATCTTCGGTAGTGTCCACGAAGTCGAGCATAACTTTCTCATCTGGACTCCAAATCAACTGGTTCTGGCCGCATTAGAAAGCTATTTCAGCTGGCTACAAATCCTGTCTAATCTCAAATTTCCAAATTCGGACTCGAACACGGCCAAAATTGGATTCCAAAAGCGATCATGAAAATACCCGCTACAATTCGAGGACACGAATGCGCATCAAGAAACGTGCACAAAAACACTCGCTACAAAAGATACGCACATAAGTAAAAGTACAAAATCATGCACAAAAGTACTCACGCAAAAGTGCATTCGCAAAAAGGTTCATCAAAACACAAGCTACAATCTTAGGACATTAATACAAATCAACAAACATGCACAAACACACTCGCTCAAATGGACATGCACAAAAGTACATGTAAAAAAACATGCGCAAAATGCATTCTCAACAACGTTCTTAAAAACACGAAATACAATACTAGGACTTTAATACGCATAACCAAACAACAGCAAGAACACTAGATTCAAAAGATACAGTGGAGTGTAGAAATAACACTCAACGTTTACGTTTACGTGGATTTTTTTATCGATTAATTTATATTTCTGTTTTAATTGGTGGATTTGGTATTCTATAGGTACAAATTGATAATGAGGTGTCCATGAAGCAAAAATGATCAAAGACAAAGAAAAGAGTTGCAATTAGGAAAATAAAATCAAATTAGAAGAGAGGATCCCTCAACATCTTCGGTAGTGTCCACGAAGTCGAGCATAACTTTCTCATCTGGACTCCAAATCAACTAGTTCTGGCCGCATTAGAAAGCTATTTCAGCTGGCTACAACTCCTGTCTAATGTCAAATTTCCAAATTCGGACTCGAACATGGTCAAAATTGGATTCCAAAAGCGATCATGAAAATATCCGCTACAGTTCGAGGACACGAATGCGCATCAAGAAACGTGCACAAAAACACTCGCTACAAAATATACGCACATAAGTAAAAGTAAAAAAATCATGCACTAAAGTACTCACGCAAATGTGCATTCGCGAAAAGATTCATGAAAACACAAACTACAATCCTAGGACAATAATACAAATCAACAAACATGCACAAACACACTCGCTCAAATGGACATGCACAAACGTACATGTAAAAAAACATGCCCAAAAGTGCATTCGCAACAACGTTCTTAAAAAGACAAAATACAACAATAGGACTTTAATACGCATAACCAAACAACGGCAAGAACACTAGATACAAAAGATACAGTTGAGTGTAGAAATAACACTCAACGTTTACGTTTACGTGGATTTTTTTATGGATTAATTCATATTTCTATCTTAATTGGTGGATTTAGTATTCTATAGGTACAAATTGATAATGAGGTGTCCATGAAGCAAAAATGATCAAAGAGTAAGAAAAGAGTTGCAATTAGGAAAATAAAATCAAATTAGAAGAGAGGATCCCTCAACATCTTCGGTAGTGTCAACGAAGTCGAGCATAACTTTCTCATCCGGACTCCAAATCAACTGGTTCCGGCGGCATTAGAAAGCTTTTTCAGCGGGCTACAATTCCTGTCTAGTGTCAAATTTCCAAATTCGGACTCGAACATGGTCAAAATTGGATTCCAAAAGATACAAAAGATACGCACATAAGTAAAAGTACAAAATCATGCACAAAAGTACTCACGCAAAAGTGCATTCGCAAAAAGGTTCATGAAAACACAAGCTACAATCCTAGGACATTAATACAAATCAACAAACATGCACAAACACACTCGCTCAAATGGACATGCACAAAAGTACATGTAAAAAAACATGCGCAAAATTGCATTCGCAACAACGTTCTTAAAAACACGAAATACAACACTAGGACTATAATACGCATAACCAAACAACAGCAAGAACACTAGATTCAAAAGATACAGTGGAGTGTAGAAATAACACTCAACGTTTACGTTTACGTGGATTTTTTTATGGATTAATTTATATTTCTGTTTTAATTGGTGGATTTAGTATTCTATAGGTACAAATTAATAATGAGGTATCCATGAAACAAAAATGATCAAAGACTAGGAATAGAGTTGCAATTAGGAAAATAAAATCAAATTAGAAGAGAGGATCCCTCAACATCTTCGGTAGTGTCCACGAAGTCGAGCATAACTTTCTCATCTGGACTCCAAATCAACTGGTTCTGGCCGCATTAGAAAGCTATTTCAGCTGGCTACAATTCCTGTCTAATGTCAAATTTCCAAATTCGGAATCGAACATGGTCAAAATTGGATTCCAAAAGCGATCATGAAAATACCCGCTACAGTTCGAGGACACGAATGCGCATCCAGAAACGTGCACAAAAACACTCGCTACAAAAGATACGCACATAAGTAAAAGTACAAAATCATGCACAAAAGTACTCACGCAAAAGTGCATTCGCAAAAAGGTTCATGAAAACACAAGCTACAATCCTAGGACATTAATACAAATCAACAAACATGCACAAACACACTCGCTCAAATGGACATGCACAAAAGTACATGTAAAAAAACATGCGCAAAATTGCATTCGCAACAACGTTCTTAAAAACACGAAATACAACACTAGGACTTTAGTACGCATCACCAAACAACAGCAAGAACACTAGATTCAAAAGATACAGTGGAGTGTAGAAATAACACTCAACGTTTACGTTTACGTGGATTTTTTTATGGATTAATTTATATTTCTGTTTTAATTGGTGGATTTAGTATTCTATAGGTACAAATTGATAATGAGGTGTCCATGAAGCAAAAATGATCAAAGAGTAAGAAAAGAGTTGCAATTAGTAAAATAAAATCAAATTAGAAGAGAGGATCCCTCAACATCTTCGGTAGTGTCCACGAAGTCGAGCATAACTTTCTCATCCGGACTCCAAATCAACTGGTTCAGGCGGCATTAGAAAGCTATTTCAGCTGGCTACAATTCCTGTCTAACGTCAAATTTCCAAATTCGGACTCGAACACGGTCAAAATTGGATTCTAAAAGCGATCATGAAAATACCCGCTACAGTTCGAGGACACGAATGCGCATCAAGAAACGTGCACAAAATCACTCGCTACAAAAGATACGCACATAAGTAAAAGTACAAAATCATGCAAAAAAGTACTCACGCAAAAGTGCATTCGCAAAAAGGTTCATGAAAACACAAGCTACAATCCTAGGACATTAATACAAATCAACAAACATGCACAAACACACTCGCTCAAATGGACATGCACAAAAGTACATGAAAAAAACACGCGCAAAATTGCATTCGCAACAACGTTCTTAAAAACACGAAATACAACACTAGGACTATAGTACGCATAACCAAACAACAGCAAGAACACTAGATTCAAAAGATACAGTGGAGTGTAGAAATAACACTCAACGTTAACGTTTACGTGGCTTTTTTTTATGGATTAATTTAAACTTGTGCTTTAATTGGTGGATTTAGTATTCTATAGGTACAAATTGATAATGAGGTGTCCATGAAGCAAAAATGATCAAAGAGTAAGAAAAGAGTTGCAATTAGTAAAATAAAATCAAATTAGAATAGAGGATCCCTCAACATCTTCGGTAGTGTCCACGAAGTCGAGCATAACTTTCTCATCCGGACTCCAAATCAACTGGTTCAGGCGGCATTAGAAAGCTATTTCAGCTGGCTACAATTCCTGGCTAATGTCAAATTTCCAAATTCGGACTCGAACATGGTAAAAATTTGATTCCAAAAGCGATCATAAAAATACCCACTACAGTTCGAGGACACGAATGCGCATCAAGAAACGTGCACAAAAACACTCGCTTCAAAAGATACGCACATAAGTAAAAGTACAAAATCATGCACAAAACTACTCACGCAAAAGTGCATTCGCAAAAAAGTTCATGAAAACACAAGCTACAATCCTAGGACATTAATACAAATCAACAAACATGCACAAACACACTCGCTCAAATGAACATGCACAAAAGTACATGTAAAAAAACATGCGCAAAATTGCATTCGCAACAACGTTCTTAAAAACACGAAATACAACACTAGGACTATAGTACGCATAACCAAACAACAGCAAGAACAGTAGATTCAAAAGATACAGTGGAGTGTAGAAATAACACTCAACGTTTACGTTTACGTGGATTTTTTTATGGATTAATTTATATTTCTGTTTTAATTGGTGGATTTAGTATTCTATAGGTACAAATTGATAATGAGGTGTCCATGAAGCAAAAATGATCAAAGAGTAAGAAAAGAGTTGCAATTAGGAAAATAAAATCAAATTCGAAGAGAGGATCCCTCAACATCTTCGGTAGTGTCCACGAAGTCGAGCATAAATTTCTCATCCGGACTCCAAATCAACTGGTTCAGGCGGCAATAGAAAGATATTTTAGCTGGCTACAACTCCTGTCTAATGTCAAATTTCCAAATTCAGACTCGAACATGGTCAAAATTGGATTCCAGAAGCGATCGTGAAAATATCCGCTACAGTTCGAGGACACGAATGCGCATCAAGAAACGTGCACAAAAACACTCGCTACAAAGATACGCACATAAGTAAAAGTAAAAAAAAATCATGCACTAAATTACTCACGCAATTGTGCATTCGCGAAAAGATTCATGAAAACACAAACTACAATCCTAGGACAATAATACAAATCAACAAACATGCACAAACATACTCGCTCAAATGGACATGCACAAACGTGTTAGAGTAGGTGACCAACAAGACAACTTGTGGCTGTGGTCTTTCGTATTTATTATTGTAATAAACGAACCTTTATTCGTATTAATGATAAAACACATTGGCATTCTATATCTTTGTCCCTTTGTCACAAGCATAGATATAGTCCTTACACTTACTACAAGTACTAGTAATTGATCGTTAGGATCGTGAGATATTTACTTAAGTATTATAACTGTTAAACGTGTTCCTAGTCGAAGGGTTACGCCACTAATGAGGATATCGGCCTTTCCCATGAAGACTAGCACTTAGTGTATGTGTACTGCATCTCATCAGTATACGGTATTGTGATATCGGCATGCATAAGTGGGTGCTCGTAAGTTGAGTTCACTGAACTCCCTCACCCTAGAAATCTCTAAGTGGTTCCCAATAATCGAGTAGAGATATCTATGGTATAGTTGTACACCATTAGTCCTTATGACCTAGACATCACCGTGACTTCACTAGAGGACCAGCTGTATCGTGACCTGTCCCTGAGTTCCACCGAGGACCATCCCAAGGGCCAGTGTTCGTGCAGTCCGAAATCTAGTGGGAGGTCTGTGCATTGTAGTCGGGGATTCGATCGCTAGAATAGTCTTGGATGTCCTGTGTGTTCTGAAAGTTTGTAATCATTCTAAGTCTCTGGCCAGAGCTGACTAGGTGATGATTAGAGAATTCGATTTTCTAGATCATGCACGTAAGGATTACAACACTTGGAACGATCGCACCGTCATCGAACATATAAAGAGGTCTCGATGAACCAATGCCTCTAGTTCGATCGGGACATATGTATCGAAGGGACCGTACTGTACGTTAACTTTATCTGAAGGTTCTTGCAGGCACTTCATTTGTATCTAGGGAATCATGACGCGTAGTTGCTAGACGCCAATCTTGATTCGTTGGGTGATTAAGGTGAAACGAGCTTCATCTTAATCGTAACTCGAAGGGGACGAGTTTTGACCACAAAGGGTTGTGGGCCCACGGCTAGCTTACACCTGAACCATCGAGGGTCACACTGCTCGTGCACATGAGATCTTTGAATAAACGGTCAGAGATAAAATAGTTTATCTTTGCATGATTGGAAGTCAATATGATTGAGTCCAACATTCATAATTTGGAATTATGAATGAGAATAAGAACAGGAAAAGAATAGGCGAACGTGTTAGTGAACTTTCTAAATCGGGAAGTTTCCAAATTTAGAAAGTGCACTGAACTAGGGTTTCCACTTTTGGAAAGTTGGAAAATGAAAGATGGCACTCGTAATGACGAGGGAATTATAATGATTCCGAAAATGTAATCGTTGCAATTTTTCGGTCATTGAATTGAGAGAAACGAGCAAGTAAAAGTACTAGCGAACTTAAGCTGTTGGGCCCGGTCCAACTTAAGCCCGCTAGGGTTTTATGCAAGGGACTATAAATACATGATTTATAGGCCTTGCACAAACACAGAAAACCCTAACCCTAAGCGGCCGTCCACTCTCTCTCTCGGCCTCTCTTTCCGCGGCCATCACCGCGCCACCGTCGCCATTCCGTCGCCGTTCATCGGCCGTTCATCGGCTGTTCCTCTTTCGGTATTCTTTCTCTTTTCGTTTCTTCCTTTTTATTCTAACTACTTCGTGTCTAGTGCCATGTTTTAGTAGATCGAAGTATACGAGGTGAAATCCGAGAGGAGGAAGATCGTAGATCGAAGAATCGAGGAGCAACGCACGAGCCGAAGCTGCACGCTGCCCCACGCGCCGCCCCGAAGCCGCGCGTATACCGCACGCGCCGCCGTGACCTCACGCGCCGCTGCTGCCGCTGCACCGCTGCTGCCCCGATTGTACGGATTGGTTTCCGTAGCAATCTCGACGTGTTAAACGCTCCTACCTCACGCGTCAAGAGGTAAATACACGAAACCCTAGTTTCGTTTCGTTTAGGTTTAGACTATGATTTCATGTTTGTTTCGTATGATTTTATGTGATTATGTGTAATCGTTTTAAATCATTACAAGCATGTTATTTGGTTTAAACGCGAGCATGTTAATTGATTTAAATTCGGTTAAATTTATTAGCATGTATGTTGTTTTTAATTTCGCTGGAAGCGCAAAGGTACGCAATTAATTGATTTAATTTGTCGGGCATGTAATTATGTGTTTTAAAGTCGTTTAAATCGCATAAAATTTTTGTTTTCCGCTGCGTATGCGTGCCCGAAACCCAACAGTGGTATCAGAGCTCGTTGCGCAATTAATTGCGTCGTTTTATATGCATGTTCGATTTATTAAAGTAGTGATTGTCGTATTATGTAATTGGGAGTTTTCGTAAGTTTAAAATATTTTTGAAATATTGTTTAGAATTTTTCCAGCTTTAAAATTGTTTAAAATTGGAAATTCGGATCTGAAATTATTTTTAAAAACATCGTTTTTAATTGTTCGGATCGAACCGGTCGAACGAACCGGTTTGATGGTTGTGTGCGATTTAGTTGACCGAATCCAAATGGATTCGGGTCGGTCAGACCGGTTCCCGGTCCGACTGACTCGGCCCACTGATTTGGGTCAGCTGGACCGGACAGAACCGGACCGCTTCGGTCCGAACCGGTCAGACCGGTTGGGCCGAACCGGTTCACTGAAAATAAATAAATAAAAAAAAAAAAATTCAGATTTCTAAAATTAAACTTAAAACAAATTGATTTTAATTTTCGGAAAATTATTTTCAATTAATCCCAATTAGATAATTGGATCGACGATCATCTATTTTAGTAAATAGGTGTTAGATTAATTAATTAATTTAAATTGTTAAATTGATTTCAATTAACAGAACACATATATAATATTGATTATAGTTCAACTTAATTAGTAGTACCTCAACATTATTTGAATGATTTATTCTAGTTGAGGTTCTATAATTATTTTGAAAAACCCGATAATTAATTAATGTAATTAATTATGTAGTTAGGTCGTATGTTCCTCTTAGGACAATATGCGCTTCCATATACCTTTAGAGAACATAGATGTAGGAATCACATAGACCAATCCAAACCTTCTGATGAGATAAAACATTTTAATAAAAATCCCTCATTCTTAATTTAATTAAGAATCATTTCAAGCTATAAAGAAAAACCCAATCTGTTGAGTTATTTCTTTCCTTCTGCCAACGGTTGGATTATGTGTAGCCCTTTACTATAGTGCAGTAAGCCGTGTTAGCGGGGAGTGCTATGGTAGAGTAAGCTGTAATTCAATTGACATAATGATGAAGGTAGCCGTAGAAAAGGGTTATGTTGGATTAACGTGGTCGGCTAGATTAACTAGGGACTGCATTAGTTTGGCATAATCAAGTTCTATGAGCATCTTTGATTGGTAGGTTAGACTTGACACACGACGATTTTGATATTCGCGAGATTAACTTAGGTCATTATCAAGTGTGAGGAAAATTAATTTAGGGTCATATTGTGGATATGATTGATTGTGATCTACCTTTGGGCAAATATAATCGGGCTAGATTTGTTGGGTTTTGGGCACGCATACGCAGCGGAAAACAAAAAATTATGCGATTTAAACGACTTTAAAACACATAAGAACATGCCCGATAAATTAAATTCAATTAATTGCGTACCTTTGCGCTTCCAGCGAAATTAAAACAACATACATGCTAATAAATTTAACCGTACTTAAATCAATTAACATGCTCGCAATTTAAACCAAATAACATGCTTGCAATGATTAAAAACCGATTACACATAATCACATAAAATCATATAAATACAAGCATGAAATCATAGTTTAAACTAAACCCTAAACGAAACTAGGGTTTCGTATATTTACCTCTTGACGCGTGAAGTAGGAGCGATTAGCACTTCGTGATTACTACGGAAACCAATCCGTAGAATCGGGGCAGCAGCGGTGCAACGGCAGCAGCGGCGCGTGAGGTCACGGCGGCGCGTGTAGCGTACGCGCGGCTTCGGGACGGCGCGTGGGGCAGCGTGCGGCTTCGGCTCGTGCGTTGCTCCTCGATTCCTCGATCTACTGTCTTCCTCCTCTCGGATTTCACCTCGTATACTTCGATCTACTAAATCGTGGCACTAGACACGAAGTAGTTAGAATAAAACGGAAGAAAAATAAAGGAGAAAGAATACCGAACAAGGAACGGCCGACGAACGGCCGGTTCCGGCGACGGAGCGGCGACGGTGGTGCGGTGGTGGCCGCGCGGGAGAGATGGCGAGAGAGAGGGTCGGCCGCTTTAGGGTTAGGGTTTCATGTGTGTGTGAAAGGGCTATAAGTCATGTATTTATAGTCCCTTGCATATAACCCTAGCGGGCTTAAGTTGGACTGGGCCCAACAGCTTAAGCTCGTTAGTTCCTTTACTTGCTCGTATCTCTCAATTCAATGACCGAAAAATTGCAACGATTACATTTTCGGAATCATTATAACTTCCTCGTCATTACGAGTGCCATCTCTTGTTTTCCAACTTTCCAAAAGTGGAAACCCTAGTTCAGTGGACTTTCTAAATTTGGAAACTTCTCGATTTAGAAAGTTCACTAACATGTTCGCCTATTCTTTCCCTTTTCTTATTCTCATTCGTAATTCCAAATTACGAATGTTGGACTCAATCGTATTGACTTCCAATTATGCAAAGATAAACTATTTTATCTCTGACCGTTTATTCAAAGATCTCATGTGCACGAGCAGTGTGACCCTCGATGGTTCAGGTGTAAGCTAGCCGTGGGCCCACAACCCTTTGTGGTCAAAACTCGTCCCCTTCGAGTTACGATTAAGATGAAGCTCGTTTCACCTTAATCACCCAACGAATCAAGATTGGCGTCTAGCAACTACGCGTCATGATTCCCTAGATACAAATGAAGTGCCTGCAAGAACCTTCAGATAAAGTTAACGTACAGTACGGTCCCTTCGATACATATGTCCCGATCGAACTAGAGGCATTGGTTCATCGAGACCTCTTTATATGTTCGATGACGGTGCGATCGTTCCAAGTGTTGTAATCCTTACGTGCATGATCTAGAAAATCGAATTCTCTAATCATCACCTAGTCAGCTCTGGCCAGAGACTTAGAATGATTACAAACTTTCAGAACACACAGGACATCCAAGACTATTCTAGCGATCGAATCCCCGACTACAATGCACAGACCTCCCACTAGATTTCGGACTGCACGAACACTGGCCCTTGGGATGGTCCTCGGTGGAACTCAGGGACAGGTCACGATACAGCTGGTCCTCTAGTGAAGTCACGGTGATGTCTAGGTCATAAGGACTAATGGTGTACAACTATACCATAGATATCTCTACTCGATTATTGGGAACCACTTAGAGATTTCTATGGTGAGGGAGTTCAGTGAACTCGTCAACTTACGAGCACCCACTTATGCATGCCGATATCACAATACCGTTTACTGATGAGATGCAGTACACATACACTAAGTGCTAGTCTTAATGGGAAAGGCCGATATCCTCATTAGTGGCGTAACCCTTCGACTAGGAACACGTTTAACAGTTATAATACTTAAGTAAATATCTCACGATCCTAACGATCAATTACTAGTACATGTAATAACTGTAAGGACTATATCTATGCTTGTGACAAAGGGACAAAGATATAGAATGCCAAGGTGTTTTATCATTAATACGAATAAAGGTTCGTTTTATTACAATAATAAATACGAAAGACCACAGCCACATGTTGGCTTGTTGGTCACCTACTCTAACAAGATTAACTACGGGTTATATTTGTCTATTGGACCTAAAGCCCATTAAGAAAAATCAGTTTTCTCGTTTGTCTACTAGAGGGAAGTGGAACTCGATAAAATTAGTGGGAGAACAATTAAATAACATAAGTCCAAACATTTAATTGTAACAATCATTTAACGCGAATCTCTAATAATCCTCTTCTCTATATGTCTCAGATAATCATGTCTAAGAATCCCATAATGTCAATCCTCGACAATAAACTCAATGGCCCTAATTACCTATATTGGTTGCGTAGTCTTAAGCTTGTACTAACTGTTGAGGGGCGTCTCTATGTTTTGAACGAGAGGCTTCCCGCCACTATACCTGCCACAGCGACTGATGCTGAAAAGGAAACTTATGATGTTTGGAAGAAAGATGACACTCATGCTAGGTGCTATATGATAGCCGCCATGGAGCCCGCGCTTGCGAGGAAATATGAGTCTCACTTGCATGCTTTCGATATAAAGGCTCATCTCGATAGCATGTATAGTGAGAATATTAGGGCATCGAGGTACGCTACTACAAAGGAGTTTATCACAGCGAGACTGCGCGAAGGGACTTCGGTCCACGAGCACTGTCTCAAAATGATCACTCTCCTTGTAAAGCTAGTGAATCTTGATGTCACCCTCCCGGCTGAGCTCTCGTTGGATTTGATCCTGTTGTCTCTTCCTAGTTCCTATGAATCGTTCATAGTGAACTTCAACATGAACAAACTAGATCCTCCCTTGGATGAGTTAATGAACATGTTGGTCAGCTTCGAGTCCACCATTAAGAAAGAGAAGTCTGTTCTCGTTGCTACTACTTCTGCAAAGAAGAGTTTTTTCCAAAAGAAGAGAAAGGAAAGAGTTATTTTCCCTAACAGCAAGTTCTAAGTGGGTGAAGGTAGTGGGGGCCCCAAAGCAAAGGTTAGCAAACAAGTTGATGATGCTTGCCATCACTGTGGAAAGAAAGGACATTGGCGCCGCAACTGCAAGGCTTACCTGAAGCAGAAAGGTTCTGAAAAGGGTACGTATTTCATTGACGTAAATTTGTCTGTCAACTCTTCTTCTTGGGTATTGGATACGGGTTGTGGCTCACATTTGTGCAATGATTTGCAGCTAATGACAAGAAGTCGAAGACTTAGAGCGGGTGAGACCTACCTAAGGATGGGGAATGGAGCAAGAGTTGCTGCTGAAGCCATTGGCACAATTTACTTAAATGTTTTGGATTCTAGTTTTCCTATTGTTTTGAACGATTGTTTATTTGTTCCGTCGCTCATTAGAAACCTTATTTCTATTCATGTATTAGATATTGAAGGTTTTACTTTTGTTTTTGGAAATTCGATTTGCATTATACAAAAGAATGAGAATTTAATTTGCAAAGGACGACTATTAAACAACTTGTATGAACTAAATCCAAGTGAAATACCTATTAATGTTATATTAGCAAAACGTAAGGAGATAGATCAAAACCCCGCACAACTTTGGCACGCTAGATTAGGTCATGTCTCTTTAAGAAGGATGAACGATTTTTTTAGTGAAGGATTGTTCTCTTTGGAGGACGTGAAATCACTACAAACTTGTGAATCTTGCCTTAAAGGGAAAATGACCAAGTCACCCTACAAAGGGAAAATGGAACGAGCCGAGGGTCTTTTGGATTTGATCCATACAGACGTATGTGGTCCACTAAGTGTTAGTGCGAAGGGTGGATACAACTACTTCGCCACCTTTACCGACGATTATTCTAGGTATGGGTATGTGTACTTGATGAAGTACAAGTCTGAAACATTTGAAAAGTTCAAAGATTTTAGACATGAAGTAGAAAAGCAACTCGGACGGAGTATTAAGAAGCTGCGATCCGATCGTGGTGGAGAATACTTGAGCATCGAGTTCATTGACTATCTAAAAGAGAATGGGATACAATCCCAATGGACTCCACCGGGAACTCCTCAACTTAATGGAGTCTCCGAACGTCGGAATCGAACTTTATTAGATATGGTTCGATCAATGATGGGGTTCACAAACTTACCGGCATACTTGTGGGGTCATGCACTTCGTACTGCCGCGTATTTGCTGAATAGAGTTAACACCAAAGCAGTTAAATCCACACCTTATGAACTTTGGCATTCCCGGAAACCCAACTACAAACATATTAGGATATGGGGCTGTCCCGCTTATGTGAAGCGATTAGTGGGAGATAAGTTGGATAGTAAATCCGACTTGTGCTATTTTGTGGGGTATCCCGAAGACTCGATGGGATACGAGTTCTACTATGTCAAAGAAGCAACGACGTTTGTTTCGAGGAATGCCACCTTTTTGGAAAGGGAGTTTCTATCCGATAGAAAGGGCAGCATGATAGAACTTGAAGTAGTTCAAGAACCACAAAATGAAGTTCAAACGCAAGAACAAGCAATCGAACCAATACAACAAACCACTAATATACCTCCTGAACCTACGGTACGTAGATCCGAAAGAGTTCGGAAAATGCCGGATAGGTTATTCCTCCTCGAAAATGATGAAGATCATGTTGATCTTGGACAAGATCCAAGAACATACAATGAGGCCGTATCGGATGCGGACATGGGACATTGGCTAACTGCCATGAAATCCGAAATGGACTCCATGTACTCCAACAAGGTATGGACCTTGGTAGATCCACCCAAAGGAATTGTTCCTATAGGCTGCAAGTGGATCTATAAGAAGAAAATTGGAGTGGATGGAAAGGTATCGACCTATAAGGCTAGATTGGTAGCGAAAGGTTACACTCAAAGGCAAGGCGTTGACTATGAGGAAACTTTTTCGCCAGTCGCGATGCTGAAGTCCATTAGGATTTTGCTAGCCATAGCTGCGTGGTACGACTACGAGATATGGCAAATGGATGTGAAGACCGCCTTCCTTAATGGAGATATTGAGGAAGAAATTTACATGGCGCAGCCGGAAGGCTTCATATCTTCTGGAAGTGAGCAAAAGGTTTGCAAGCTCCAGCGATCCATTTATGGATTGAAGCAAGCATCCCGTAGTTGGAACATTAGGTTCGACTCAACTATCAAAGAGTTTGATTTTGAGAAGAATCCGGAGGAACCTTGTGTATACAAGAAGGTTAGTGGGAGGGCAGTAATATTTTAGTGCTTTACGTTGATGACATTCTACTCATTGGGAATGACGTAGGAATGCTGCAACAAACGAAAGCATGGTTGTCCACACGTTTCTCAATGAAGGATTTGGGAGAAGCATCTTATGTATTAGGAATACGCATCTATAGAGATAGAGCAAGAAAGATGCTTGGTTTATCCCAAAGCCTGTACATAGACACCGTTATGAAACGGTTTAGCATGGAAGAGTCCAAGAAGGGATTCTTGCCAATGTCCCATGGGGTTCGTCTCTCGAAATCTATGTGTCCCCAAACACCTAGTGAAATCGAAGAGATGAAAAGGACGCCCTATGCTTCTGCCATAGGAAGCATAATGTATGGCATGCTATGTACGAGACCCGATATTGCGTATGCTGTGAGTGTCACAAGCAGATATCAGTCTAACCCCGGCCCGGCTCACTGGAAAGCCGTGAAAGATATCCTCAAGTACTTGCGAAGAACTAAGGATATATTTTTGGTCTATGGGGGTGCCGAGTTGAAATTAGAGGGTTTTGCCGACTCTAGTTTTCAATCGGATGTGGACGACTCAAAGTCGAATTCTGGATTTATATTCACGCTTAATGGTGGTGCCGTGTGTTGGAAGAGTTCCAAGCAAAGCACGACGGCTGATTCCACTACCGAAGCGGAATACATTGCAGCGTCTGAAGCTGCAAAAGAAGGGACTTGGATAAGGAAATTCATCCAAGAGTTGGGTGTCATTCCTGATGCTAGTGATCCAGTACCGTTGTACTGTGATAACACCGGAGCCGTGGCGCAAGCTAAGGAGACACGATCTCATCAGAAGTCGAAGCATATTCTGAGGAAGTATCACGTGATCCGAGAGATCATTGATAGAGGTGAAGTTAAGGTAGAACGAATCACCTCGGAAGAGAACGTTGCAGACCCCTTCACGAAGCCTTTACCAAGATCGGTCCATGAGAAACATCGAGAGTCGATGGGATTGCGGTTTATGGGTAGTTGGCTTTAGGTCAAGTGGGAGATTGTTAGAGTAGGTGACCAACAAGCCAACTTGTGGCTGTGGTCTTTCGTATTTATTATTGTAATAAACGAACCTTTATTCGTATTAATGATAAAACACATTGGCATTCTATATCTTTGTCCCTTTGTCACAAGCATAGATATAGTCCTTACAGTTATTACAAGTACTAGTAATTGATCGTTAGGATCGTGAGATATTTACTTAAGTATTATAACTGTTAAACGTGTTCCTAGTCGAAGGGTTACGCCACTAATGAGGATATCGGCCTTTCCCATGAAGACTAGCACTTAGTGTATGTGTACTGCATCTCATCAGTATACGGTATTGTGATATCGGCATGCATAAGTGGGTGCTCGTAAGTTGATGAGTTCACTGAACTCCCTCACCCTAGAAATCTCTAAGTGGTTCCCAATAATCGAGTAGAGATATCTATGGTATAGTTGTACACCATTAGTCCTTATGACCTAGACATTGTTAGAGTAGGTGACCAACAAGCCAACATGTGGCTGTGGTTTTTCGTATTTATTATTGTAATAAACGAACCTTTATTCGTATTAATGATAAAACACCTTGGCATTCTATATCTTTGTCCCTTTGTCACAAGCATAGATATAGTCCTTACAGTTATTACAAGTACTAGTAGTTGATCGTTAGGATCGTGAGATATTTACTTAAGTATTATAACTGTTAAACGTGTTCCTAGTCGAAGGGTTACGCCACTAATGAGGATATCGGCCTTTCCCATTAAGACTAGCACTTAGTGTATGTGTACTGCATCTCATCAGTAAACGGTATTGTGATATCGGCATGCATAAGTGGGTGCTCGTAAGTTGACGAGTTCACTGAACTCCCTCACCCTAGAAATCTCTAAGTGGTTCCCAATAATCGAGTAGAGATATCTATGGTATAGTTGTACACCATTAGTCCTTATGACCTAGACATCACCGTGACTTCACTAGAGGACCAGCTGTATCGTGACCTGTCCCTGAGTTCCACCGAGGACCATCCCAAGGGCCAGTGTTCGTGCAGTCCGAAATCTAGTGGGAGGTCTGTGCATTGTAGTCGGGGATTCGATCGCTAGAATAGTCTTGGATGTCTTGTGTGTTCTGAAAGTTTGTAATCATTCTAAGTCTCTGGCCAGAGCTGACTAAGTGATGATTAGAGAATTTGATTCTCTAAGTCATGCACGTAAGGATTACAACACTTAGAACGATCGCACCGTCATCGAACATATAGAGAGGTCTCGATGAACCAATGCCTCTAGTTCGATCGGGACATATGTATCGAAGGGACCGTACTGTACGTTAACTATATCTGAAGGTTCTTGCAGGCACTTCATTTGTATCTAGGGAATCATGACGCGTAGTTGCTAGACGCCAATCTTGATTCGTTGGGTGATTAAGGTGAAACGAGCTTCATCTTAATCGTAACTCGAAGGGGACGAGTTTTGACCACAAAGGGTTGTGGGCCCACGGCTAGCTTACACCTGAACCATCGAGGGTCACACTGCTCGTGCACATGAGATCTTTGAATAAACGGTCAGAGATAAAATAGTTTATCTTTGCATAATTGGAAGTCAATACGATTGAGTCCAACATTCGTAATTTGGAATTACGAATGAGAATAAGAAAAGGGAAAGAATAGGCGAACATGTTAGTGAACTTTCTAAATCGAGAAGTTTCCAAATTTAGAAAGTCCACTGAACTAGGGTTTCCACTTTTGGAAAGTTGGAAAACAAGAGATGGCACTCGTAATGACGAGGAAGTTATAATGATTCCGAAAATGTAATCGTTGCAATTTTTCGGTCATTGAATTGAGAGATACGAGCAAGTAAAGGAACTAACGAGCTTAAGCTGTTGGGCCCAGTCCAACTTAAGCCCGCTAGGGTTATATGCAAGGGACTATAAATACATGACTTATAGCCCTTTCACACACACATGAAACCCTAACCCTAAAGCGGCCGACCCTCTCTCTCTCGCCATCTCTCCCGCGCGGCCACCACCGCACCACCGTCGCCGCTCCGTCGCCGGAACCGGCCGTTCGTCGGCCGTTCCTTGTTCGGTATTCTTTCTCCTTTGTTTTTCTTCCGTTTTATTCTAACTACTTCGTGTCTAGTGCCACGATTTAGTAGATCGAAGTATACGAGGTGAAATCCGAGAGGAGGAAGACAGTAGATCGAGGAATCGAGGAGCAACGCACGAGCCGAAGCCGCACGCTGCCCCACGCGCCGTCCCGAAGCCGCGCGTACGCTACACGCGCCGCCGTGACCTCACGCGCCGCTGCTGCCGTTGCACCGCTGCTGCCCCGATTCTTCGGATTGGTTTCCGTAGTAATCACGAAGTGCTAATCGCTCCTACTTCACGCGTCAAGAGGTAAATATACGAAACCCTAGTTTCGTTTAGGGTTTAGTTTAAACTATGATTTCATGCTTGTATTTATATGATTTTATGTGATTATGTGTAATCGGTTTTTAATCATTGCAAGCATGTTATTTGGTTTAAATTGCGAGCATGTTAATTGATTTAAGTACGGTTAAATTTATTAGCATGTATGTTGTTTTATTTTCGCTGGAAGCGCAAAGGTACGCAATTAATTGAATTTAATTTATCGGGCATGTTCTTATGTGTTTTAAAGTCGTTTAAATCGCATAAATTTTTGTTTTCCGCTGCGTATGCGTGCCCGAAACCCAACAGACATCACCGTGACTTCACTAGAGGACCAGCTGTATCGTGACCTGTCCCTGAGTTCCACCGAGGACCATCCCAAGGGCCAGTGTTCGTGCAGTCCGAAATCTAGTGGGAGGTCTGTGCATTGTAGTCGGGGATTCGATCGCTAGAATAGTCTTGGATGTCCTGTGTGTTCTGAAAGTTTGTAATCATTCTAAGTCTCTGGCCAGAGCTGACTAGGTGATGATTAGAGAATTCGATTCTCTAGATCATGCACGTAAGGATTACAACACTTGGAACGATCGCACCGTCATCGAACATATAAAGAGGTCTCGATGAACCAATGCCTCTAGTTCGATCGGGACATATGTATCGAAGGGACCGTACTGTACGTTAACTATATCTGAAGGTTCTTGCAGGCACTTCATTTGTATCTAGGGAATCATGACGCGTAGTTGCTAGACGCCAATCTTGATTCGTTGGGTGATTAAGGTGAAACGAGCTTCATCTTAATCGTAACTCGAAGGGGACGAGTTTTGACCACAAAGGGTTGTGGGCCCACTGCTAGCTTACACCTGAACCATCGAGGGTCACACTGCTCGTGCACATGAGATCTTTGAATAAACGGTCAGAGATAAAATAGTTTATCTTTGCATGATTGGAAGTCAATATGATTGAGTCCAACATTCATAATTTGGAATTATGAATGAGAATATGAAAAGGAAAAGAATAGGCGAACGTGTTAGTGAACTTTCTAAATCGGGAAGTTTCCAAATTTAGAAAGTGCACTGAACTAGGGTTTCCACTTTTGGAAAGTTGGAAAATGAAAGATGGCACTCGTAATGACGAGGGAATTATAATGATTCCGAAAATGTAATCGTTGCAATTTTTCGGTCATTGAATTGAGAGAAACGAGCAAGTAAAAGTACTAGCGAACTTAAGCTGTTGGGCCCGGTCCAACTTAAGCCCGCTAGGGTTTTATGCAAGGGACTATAAATACATGATTTATTGGCCTTGCACAAACACAGAAAACCCTAACCCTAAGCGGCCGTCCACTCTCTCTCTCGGCCTCTCTTTCCGCGGCCATCACCGCGCCACCGTCGCCATTCTGTCGCCGGAATCGGCCGTTCATTGGCTGTTCCTCTTTCGGTATTCTTTCTCTTTTCGTTTCTTCCGTTTTATTCTAACTACTTCGTGTCTAGTGCCACGTTTTAGTAGATCGAAGTATACGAGGTGAAATCCGAGAGGAGGAAGATCGTAGATCGAAGAATCGAGGAGCAACGCACGAGCCGAAGCTGCACGCTGCCCCACGCGCCGCCCCGAAGCCGCGCGTATACCGCACGCGCCGCCGTGACCTCACGCGCCGCTGCTGCCGCTGCACCGCTGCTGCCCCGATTGTACGGATTGGTTTCCGTAGCAATCTCGACGTGTTAAACGCTCCTACCTCACGCGTCAAGAGGTAAATACACGAAACCCTAGTTTCGTTTCGTTTAGGTTTAGACTATGATTTCATGTTTGTTTCGTATGATTTTATGTGATTATGTGTAATTGTTTTAAATCATTACAAGCATGTTATTTGGTTTAAACGCGAGCATGTTAATTGATTTAAATTCGGTTAAATTTATTAGCATGTATGTTGTTTTTAATTTCGCTGGAAGCGCAAAGGTACGCAATTAATTGATTTAATTTGTCGGGCATGTAATTATGTGTTTTAAAGTCGTTTAAATCGCATAAAATTTTTGTTTTCCGCTGCGTATGCGTGCCCGAAACCCAACAAAACGTACATGTAAAAAAACATGCCCAAAAGTGCATTCGCAACAACGTTCTTAAAAACACGAAATACAACACTAGGACTTTAATACGCATAACCAAACAACAGCAAGAACACTAGATACAAAAGATACAGTGGAGTGTAGAAATAACACTCAACGTTTACGTTTACGTGGATTTTTTATGGATTAATTCATATTTCTGTCTTAATTGGTGGATTTAGTATTCTATAGGTACAAATTGATAATGAGGTGTCCATGAAGCAAAAATGATCAAAGAGTAAGAAAAGAGTTGCAATTAGGAAAATAAAATCAAATTAGAAGAGAGGATCCCTCAACATCTTCGGTAGTGTCGACGAAGTCGAGCATAACTTTCTCAGCCGGACTCCAAATCAACTGGTTCCAGCGGCATTAGAAAGCTTTTTCACCTGGCTACAATTCCTGTCTGGTGTCAAATTTCCAAATTCGGACTCGAACATGGTCAAAATTGGATTCCAAAAGATACAAAAGATACGCACATAAGTAAAAGTACAAAATCATGCACAAAAGTACTCACGCAAAAGTGCATTCGCAAAAAGGTTCATGAAAAAACAAGCTACAATCCTAGGACATTAATACAAATCAACAAACATGCACAAACACACTCGCTCAAATGGACATGCACAAAAGTACATGTAAAAAAACATGCGCAAAATTGCATTCGCAACAACGTTCTTAAAAACACGAAATACAATACTAGGACTTTAATACGCATAACCAAACAACAGCAAGAACACTAGATTCAAAAGATACAGTGGAGTGTAGAAATAACACTCAACGTTTACGTTTATGTGGATTTTTTTATGGATTAATTTATATTTCTGTTTTAATTGGTGGATTTAGTATTCTATAGGTACAAATTGATAATGAGGTGTCCATGAAACAAAAATGATCAAAGACAAAGAATAGAGTTGCAATTAGGAAAATAAAATCAAATTAGAAGAGAGGATCCCTCAACATCTTCGGTACTGTCCACGAAGTCGAGCATAACTTTCTCATCTGGACTCCAAATCAACTAGTTATGGCCGCATTAGAAAGCTATTTCAGCTGGCTACAATTCCTGTCTAATGTCAAATTTCCAAATTCGGACTCGAACACGGCCAAAATTGGATTCCAAAAGCGATCATGAAAATACCCGCTACAGTTCGAGGACACGAATGCGCATCCAGAAACGTGCACAAAAACACTCGCTACAAAAGATATGCACATAAGTAAAAGTACAAAATCATGCTCAAAAGTACTCACGCAAAAGTGCATTCGCAAAAAGGTTCATGAAAACACAAGCTACAATCCTAGGACATTAATACAAATCAACAAACATGCACAAACACACTCGCTCAAATGGACATGCACAAAAGTACATGTAAAAAAACATGCGCAAAATTTCATTCGCAACAACGTTCTTAAAAACACGAAATACAACACTAGGACTATAGTACGCATAACCAAACAACAGCAAGAACACTAGATTCAAAAGATACAGTGGAGTGTAGAAATAACACTCAACGTTTACGTTTACGTGGATTTTTTTATGGATTAATTTATATTTCTGTTTTAATGGGTGGATTTAGTATTCTATAGGCACAAATTGATAATGAGGTGTCCATGAAACAAAAATGATCAAAGAGTAAGAATAGAGTTGCAATTAGGAAAATAAAATCAAATTCGAAGAAAGGATCCCTCAGCATCTTCGTTAGTGTCCACGAAGTCGAGCATAAATTTCTCATCCGGACTCCAAATCAACCGGTTCAGGCGGCAATAGAAAGCTATTTCAGCTGGCTACAACTCCTGTCTAATGTCAAATTTCCAAATTCGGACTCGAACATGGTCAAAATTGGATTCCAAAAGCGATCGTGAAAATATCCGCTACAATTCGAGGACACTAATGCGCATCAAGAAACGTGCACAAAAGCACTCGCTACAAAAGATACGCACATAAGTAAAAGTACAAAATCATGCTCAAAAGTACTCACGCAAAAGAGCATTCGCAAAAAGGTTCATGAAAACACAAGCTACAATCTTAGGACATTAATACAAATCAACAAACATGCACAAACAAACTCGCTCAAATGGACATGCACAAAAGTACATGTAAAAAAACATGCGCAAAATTTCATTCGCAACAACGTTCTTAAAAACACGAAATACAACACTAGGACTATAGTACGCATAACCAAACAACAGCAAGAACACTAGATTCAAAAGATACAGTGGAGTGTAGAAATAACACTCAACGTTTACGTTTACGTGGATTTTTTTATGGATTAATTTATATTTCTGTTTTAATTAGTGGATTTAGTATTCTATAGGTACAAATTGATAATGAGGTGTCCATGAAGCAAAAATGATCAAAGAGTAAGAAAAGAGTTGCAATTAGGAAAATAAAATCAAATTCGAAGAGAGGATCCCTCAACATCTTCGGTAGTGTCCACGAAGTCGAGCATAAATTTCTCATCCGGACTCCAAATCAACCAGTTCAGGCGGCAATAGAAAGCTATTTCAGCTGGCTACAACTCCTGTCTAATGTCAAATTTCCAAATTCGGACTCGAACATGGTCAAAATTTGATTCCAAAAGATACAAAAGATACGCACATAAGTAAAAGTACAAAATCATGCACAAAAGTACTCACGCAAAAGTGCATTCGCAAAAAGGTTCATGAAAACACAAGCTACAATCCTAGGACATTAATACAAATCAACAAACATGCACAAACACACTCGCTCAAATGGACATGCACAAAAGTACATGTAAAAAAACATGCGCAAAATTGCATTCGCAACAACGTTCTTAAAAACACGAAATACAACACTAGGACTATAGTACGCATAACCAAACAACAGCAAGAACACTAGATTCAAAAGATACAGTGGAGTGTAGAAATAACACTCAACGTTTACGTTTACGTCGATTTTTTTATGGATTAATTTATATTTCTGTTTTAATTGGTGGATTTAGTATTCTATAGGTACAAATTGATAATGAGGTATCCATGAAACAAAAATGAACAATGACTAAGAATAGAGTTGCAATTAGGAAAATAAAATCAAATTAGAAGAGAGGATCCCTCAACATCTTCGGTACTGTCCACGAAGTCGAGCATAACTTTCTCATCTGGACTCCAAATCAACTGGTTCTAGCCGCATTAGAAAGCTATTTCAGCTGGCTACAATTCCTGTCTAATGTCAAATTTCCAAATTCGGACTCGAACACGGCCAAAATTGGATTCCAAAAGCGATCATGAAAATACCCGCTACAGTTCGAGGAAACGAATGCGCATCAAGAAACGTGCACAAAAACACTCGCTACAAAAGATACGCACATAAGTAAAAGTACAAAATCATGCACAAAAGTACTCACGCAAAAGTGCATTCGCAAAAAGGTTCATGAAAACACAAGCTACAATCCTAGGACATTAATACAAATCAACAAACATGCACTACACCAAAATGGACATTTTCTAACAGTCATGTTCTGTTGGAATAATTATTTCTAACGGCGGAATTCCGTTAGAAAAATGGCGTTAGAAATATATGGCCAAAAATTTCTAACGGTTATATCCGTTAGAAAAACTTTAGAATCCGTTAGAAAAAATATAGATACCGTAGTGAGAAATAAAAATTTCTAACGGTTATTGTCCGTTAGAAATTACATTCTAATGGTTTTTGTTGTAACACTCTTAGCTAAATTTCTAACGGATATAACAGTAAGAATTTTTTTAAAAAACGTTAAAAAAAAATTAAAAAACAATAATTTAATATTTCCATTTTATATATTAATTCATAAATATGAATCATTCTTAAATAATGGAACGCAAATCATACATCACACAATACCCATAAATTACAATAAAATTTCGTAACATAAAAAAGTTCAATACAAAGTATTGTTCACCATTATGAAACAAACACCATAACGCAAATGTAAATGCCATAATCAAAAATTAATTTCCTACTGAAATAATTGACCCCTAATAAATTAGGGGTGATAAAATATCTTCAATTCTTCTGGATGTGAACTCATTGCCCCTTTGAGATTGCGTCTTCATGCTTGTTGCTGAGAGAAGTGAAAATTTGCTAAAAGATTATTTAATTTATATTTTTGTGGGACAATTCTTAATTCAATAGAGAGACAATGGAGAAAAGAAATCAAACCTGAGAATGAGAAGTGAGTTGCAACAGTACATCGAATTGAGACTACAAGCACAAGAGAAGAAGAAACAAGAGAAGCAGTCACAAAGAAGGCCTAAGGAACAACATAAGAAAAAAGAAGAAAATGCTCGAATCAAAGCATCATTCACACACATAAAACATAAAATAAACCAAATTGACCATGAACATGAACTTGAATATTCAACTTAGGGTTACCCTTTCAGCAAGTAGAAGAGCAGACAAGAATTCCACACCAAATTGCAAATCAAGGTAGTCAGCCAGAAGGTCTTCCTCTCCTACATGAGGTCAATCTATAAATGTAAATTTTAATTTACAATCTGCACAATAAGTATTGTCTCAAAACTATATGGAACTCTAGATAGGATAACCATACATATACAGTATGAAGAGAGAAAATAATTCAATACTTATAAAACAAGAAGTGCCACTTTGCCAAGTACATGGATCAAGAATCAAAGTTAATATGAATCTCTCACCAACATCTCCAAGTACAGTGGGATCAATAAAAAAAATACATTTACTACATTAAACCCAACCTTTAAATGTGTACAGTAAAAAAAAAATTTCTAGCTTCAGAACATATGTTACTCTTTCTTTTGTGTTCAAATGACCTATGTTTTCATATTCTGGCTTCCAAATCAAACACAAAGTTCACGAATAATACCTTTTAAGTTTTAACAATAATTCTGATTGCTTCAGCCCATCTGTTAATTTAGCTTTTCTTTCTCCAAATTCAGCTCCACCCTGTGAAAAAACAGAGCTACTATGAAAACCAGTTGACTAGTATTATAAATAATTGAGGTGTAGTTTTTATTACTAGCCAAACATCAAGATCAAAGAAAACCTGGTTCTCCAGTTCACTACTATGGCTTCTACTTGGTGGACAATGCACAATAATAACAAATAGGATTGATTACCTACAGTTGGTTGCTTATAATTTGTGAAAATGCCCAATTTAAAGAATATCTTGAAATAGAGAACATATTACAATGATTATGATTAAACAACATTAGAACTGAAAATTATAAGATAGAATTACATCAAAGAATAATTATCTCTTAACTAGCAACAGAAGAAAATTTTACTCCCTCGAAAGTAGACAAGGATAATAATTTTGCAATTAAGAGATATCAATTGTTTTATAGCGTGTGAAACTTCTTCTTTATAAGAAACCCCAAAATATATCCCTAATACATGAAATGCTGAAACAACACATACTAATTTTCTCTACAAAAAACAATACATAATCCTATCACAGATTCAAGATAAACACAAATACAAAAAAATAGAACAAATGATTATCATCAAAAAAGAATCATAGACACGCAACATCATTAGTAAGTTTAGCATTATTGAACAAATGATTATCATCAAAAACTGCTTCATATTATCAATTTTGTCATGCAAAAAGAAAGAGAAATAATTGAGATTGCCAAAAACGAAATGAGATCACATGGAGGTTAAAGTTGATTAAAGAAAATTAACATAGATGCAATATGAAAAAATATTATTCATTAGTCATTATTAAAACAAATATAAGAACAATTTATCCATGCAAATTATGGCTATATAAAGAGATCAATACCATTCAAAAATATCAAATAGCAATACTCAAGCTACTGTACGACTTTATGATAAACTCATTATATTCAAAAGTTAAAGATAATACTATGACGTTTGGGAAAAAATTCTATCTAGAGTATCTATTTGAATATCCAATTTGAAACAAAAAGCAAAATTAAGAAGAAACATAAACTGCTAAGTTCACAACAATATCGAACACAAAAGACTTATATTAACGATCAACAAAAACTTAACCACCTGGACAACTAAAGTTAGACATAAAAAGAGGAAAAAATTACAAATATTGGTTAAATCCAATTTAAAAAGACCTAACAAATTGCAAGATTCCAATTTAAATCAACCATCAAAGAAACCATGAAATAAATTTCTACAAATAAAACTATATGTATAAGTTATTAGTTTAATTTTGAGATCAGAACAAATCTAGGGCTTTTCAGCAAAATCCAAACATATGATTAGAGTGTGAAGGGAAAACGATAGAGAACGGGAGAGAGGGAGAGGAGAGAGAGAGAGAGAGAGAGAGAGAGAGAGAGAGAGAGAGAGAGAGAGAGAGAGAGAGAGAGAGAGAGAGAGAGAGAGAGAGAGAGAGAGAGAGAGAGAGAGAGAGAGAGAGAGGCAGAGAGATCGAGTGATAACCTGAAACGATGGAGGGCCTAGTGGTTGTGGATCCATCGGCGTCGGTGGTTACGGAGACGAACAAGTGAGTCAAAAATTAGGCAGAGAATAAGTTCTCTTTTTCATCAAAGGCACCGAATAGTTTAGAACATCTGATGTGTTATTATGATTGTAAAATTTAATTATTAATTTACTTCTCCTTTTTTTATTTATGTATGTGCACAAATATTCAACATAAATAAATTATTACAATAATAATTAACTCTAATGGAATATTTATATATTTCTAACGGATAAATCCGTTATAAAATATATAAATTACACATAAATGACTTATTATTAATAGTAACGGATAAATGTTATTTCTAACGGATGTTATCGGTTATAATTTTCTAACGGAAATATCCGTTAGAAATTGAAAAATAGTAGTGTTAGGAAAACCTCAATTTGGTGTAGTGATGCACAAACACACTCGCTCAAATGGACATGCACAAAAGTACATGTAAAAAAACATGCGCAAAATTGCATTCGCAATAACGTTCTTAAAAACACGAAATACAACACTAGGACTATAGTATGCATAAAATTAGGAAAATAAAATCAAATTAGAAGAGAGGATCCCTCAACATCTTCGGTAGTGTCCACGAAGTCGAGCATAACTTTCTCATCCGGACTCCAAATCAACTAGTTCCGGCGGCATTAGAAAGCTGTTTCAGCTGGCTACAATTCCTGTCTAATGTCAAATTTCCAAATTCGGACTCGAACACGACCAAAATTGGATTCCAAAAGCGATCATGAAAATACCCGCTACAGTTCGAGGACACGAATGCGCATCAAGAAACGTGCACAAAAACACTCGCTACAAAAGATACGCACATAAGTAAAAGTACAAAATCATGCACAAAAGTACTCACGCAAAAGTGCATTCGCAAAAAGGTTCATGAAAACACAAGCTACAATCCTAGGACATTAATACAAATCAACAAACATGCACAAACACACTCGCTCAAATGGACATGCACAAAAGTACATGTAAAAAAACATGCGCAAAATTGCATTCACAACAACGTTCTTAAAAACACGAAATACAACACTAGGACTATAGTACGCATAACCAAACAGCAAGAACACTAGATTCAAAAGATACAGTGGAGTGTAGAAATAACACTCAACGTTTACGTTTACGTGGATTTTTTTATGGATTAATTTATATTCCTATTTTAATTGGTGGATTTAGTATTCTATAGGTACAAATTGATAATGAGGTGTCCATGAAGCAAAAATGATCAAAGAGTAAGAAAATACTTGCAATTAGGAAAATAAAATCAAATTAGAAGAGAGGATCCCTCAACATCTTCGGTAGTGTCCACGAAGTCGAGCATAAATTTCTCATCCGGACTCCAAATCAACCGGTTCAGGCGGCATTAGAAAGCTATTTCAGCTGGCTACAACTCCTGTCTAATGTCAAATTTCCAAATTCGGACTCGAACATGGTCAAAATTTGATTCCAAAAGCGATCAAGAAAATACCCGTTACAGTTCGAGGACACGAATGCGCATCAAGAAACGTGCACAAAAACACTCGCTACAAAAGATACGCACATAAGTAAAAGTAAAAAAAATCATGCACTAAAGTACTCACGCAAATGTGCATTCGCGAAAAGATTCATGAAAACACAAACTACAATCCTAGGACAATAATACAAATCAACAAACATGCACAAACACACTCGCTCAAATGGACATGCACAAACGTACATGTAAAAAAACATGCCCAAAAGTGCATTCGCAACAACGTTCTTAAAAACACGAAATACAACAATAGGACTTTAATACGCATAACCAAACAACAACAAGAACACTAGATACAAAAGATACAGTGGAGTGTAGAAATAACACTCAACGTTTACGTTTACGTGGATTTTTTTATGGATTAATTCATATTTCTATCTTAATTGGTGGATTTAGTATTTTATAGGTACAAATTGATAATGAGGTGTCCATGAAGCAAAAATGATCAAAGAGTAAGAAAAGAGTTGCAATTTGGAAAATAAAATCAAATTAGAAGAGAGGATCCCTCAACATATTCGGTAGTGTCCACGAAGTCGAGCATAACTTTCTCATCCGGATTCCAAATCAACTGGTTCCGGCGGCATTAGAAAGCTGTTTCAGCTGGCTACAATTCCTGTCTAGTGTCAAATTTCCCAATTCGGACTCGAACATGGTCAAAATTGGATTCCAAAAGATACAAAAGATACGCACATAAGTAAAAGTACAAAATCATGCACAAAAGTACTCACGCAAAAGTGCATTCGCAAAAAGGTTCATGAAAACACAAGCTACAATCCTAGGACATTAATACAAATCAACAAACATGCACAAACACACTCGCTCAAATGGACATGCACAAAAGTACATGTAAAAAAACATGCGCAAAATTGCATTCGCAACAACGTTCTTAAAAACACGAAATACAACACTAGGACTATAAGACGCATAACCAAACAACAGTAAGAACACTAGATTCAAAAGATACAGTGGAGTGTAGAAATAACACTCAACGTTTACGTTTACGTGGATTTTTTTATGGATTAATTCGTATTTCTGTCTTAATTGGTGGATTTAGTATTCTATAGATACAAATTCATAATGAGGTGTCCATGAAGCAAAAATTATCAAAGAGTAAGAAAAGAGTTGCAATTAGGAAAATAAAATCAAATTAGAAGAGAGGATCCCTCAACATCTTTGGTAGTGTCCACGAAGTCGAGCATAACTTTCTCATCCGGACTCCAAAACAACTGGTTCCGGCGGCATTAGAAAGTTGTTTCAGCTGGCTACAATTCCTGTCAAATGTCAAATTTCCAAATTCGGACTCGAACATGGTCAAAATTGGATTCCAAAAGATACAAAAGATACGCACATAAGTAAAAGTAAAAAATCATGCACAAAAGTACTCACGCAAAAGGGCATTCGCAAAAAGGTTCATGAAAACACAAGCTACAATCCTAGGACATTTATACAAATCAACAAACATGCACAAACACAATCGCTCAAATAGACATGCACAAAAGTACATGCAAAAAAACATGCGCAAAATTGCATTCGCAACAACGTTCTTAAAAACACGAAATACAACACTAGGACTATAGTACGCATAACCAAACAACAACAAGAACACTAGATTCCAAAGATACAGTGGAGTGTAGAAACAACACTCAACGTTTACGTTTACGTGGATTTTTTTATCGATTAATTTATATTTCTGTTTTAATTGGTGGATTTAGTATTCTATATGCACAAATTGATAATGAGGTGTCCATGAAGCAAAAATGATCAAAGAGTAAGAAAAGAGTTGCAATTAGCAAAATAAAATCAAATTAGAAGAGAGGATCCCTCAACATCTTCGGTAGTGTCAACGAAGTCGAGCATAACTTTCTCATCCGGACTCTAAATCAACTGGTTCTGGCGGCATTAGAAAGCTATTTCAGCTTGCTACAATTCCTGTCTAATGTCAAATTTCCAATTTCGGACTCAAACATGGTCAAAATTTGATTCCAAAAGCGATCATAAAAATACCCGCTACAGTTCGAGGACACGAATGCGCATCAAGAAACGTGCACAAAAACACTCGCTTCAAAAGATACGCACATAAGTAAAAGTACAAAATCATGCACAAAAGTACTCACGCATAAGTGCATTCGCAAAAAAATTCATGAAAACACAAGCTACAATCCTAGGACATTAATACAAATCAACAAACATGTACAAACACACTCGCTCAAATGGACATGCACAAAAGTACATGTTAAAAAACATGCGCAAAAATGCGTTCGCAACAACGTTCTTTAAAACACGAAATACAACACTAGGACTATAGTACGCATAACCAAACAACAGCAAGAACACTAGATTCAAAAGATACAGTGGAGTGTTGAAATAACACTCAACGTTTACGTTTACGTGGATTTTTTTATGGATTAATTTATATTTCTGTTTTAATTGGTGGATTTAGTATTCTATAGGTACAAATTGATAATGAGGCGTCCATGAAGCAAAAATGATCAAAGAGTAAGAAAAGAGTTGCAATTAGAAAAATAAAATCAAATTAGAAGAGAGGATCCCTCAACATCTTCGGTAGTGTCCACGAAGTCGAGCATAACTTTCTCATCCAGACTCCAAATCAACTAGTTCCGGCGGCATTATAAAGCTGTTTCAGCTGGCTACAATTCCTGTCTAGTGTCAAATTTCCAAATTCAGACTCGAACATGGTCAAAATTGGATTCCAAAAGATACAAAAGATACGCACATAAGTAAAAGTACAAAATCATGCACAAAAGTACTCACGCAAAAGTGCATTCGCAAAAAGGTTCATGAAAACACAAGCTACAATCCTAGGACATTAATACAAATCAACAAACATGCACAAACACACTCGCTCAAATGGACATGCACAAAAGTACATGTAAAAAAACATGCGCAAAATTGCATTCGCAACAACGTTCTTAAAAACACGAAATACAACACTAGGACTATAGTACGCATAACCAAACAACTGCAAGAACACTAGATTCAAAAGATACAGTGGAGTGTAGAAATAACACTCAACGTTTACGTTTACGTGGATTTTTTTATGGATTAATTTATAATTCTGTTTTAATTGGTGGATTTAGTATTCTATAGGTACAAATTGATAATGAGGTATCCATGAAACAAAAATGAACAATGACTAAGAATAGAGTTGCAATTAGGAAAATAAAATCAAATTAGAAGAGAGGATCCCTCAACATCTTCGGTACTGTCCACGAAGTCGAGCATAACTTTCTCATCTGGACTCCAAATCAACTGGTTATGGCCGCATTACAAAGCTATTTCAGCTGGCTACAATTCCTGTCTAATGTCAAATTTCCAAATTCGGACTCGAACACGACCAAAATTGGATTCCAAAAGCGATCATGAAAATACCCGCTACAGTTCGAGGACACGAATGCGCATCAAGAAACGTGCACAAAAACACTTGCTACAAAAGATACGCACATAAGTAAAAGTACAAAATCATGCACAAAAGTACTCACGCAAAAGTGCATTCGCAAAAAGGTTCATGAAAACACAAGCTACAATCCTAGGACATTAATACAAATCAACAAACATGCACAAACACACTCGCTCAAATGGACATGCACAAAAGTACATGTAAAAAAACATGCGCAAAATTGCATTCGCAACAACGTTCTTAAAAACACGAAATACAACACTAGGACTATAGTACGCATAACCAAACAGCAAGAACACTAGATTCAAAAGATACAGTGGAGTGTAGAAATAACACTCAACGTTTACGTTTACGTGGATTTTTTTATGGATTAATTTATATTCCTATTTTAATTGGTGGATTTAGTATTCTATAGGTACAAATTGATAATGAGGTGTCCATGAAGCAAAAATGATCAAAGAGTAAGAAAAGACTTGCAATTAGGAAAATAAAATCAAATTAGAAGAGAGGATCCCTCAACATCATCGGTAGTGTCCACGAAGTCGAGCATAAATTTCTCATCCGGACTCCAAATCAACCGGTTCAGGCGGCATTAGAAAGCTATTTCAGCTGGCTACAACTCCTGTCTAATGTCAAATTTCCAAATTCGGACTCGAACATGGTCAAAATTTGATTCCAAAAGCGATCAAGAAAATACCCGCTACAGTTCGAGGACACGAATGCGCATCAAGAAACGTGCACAAAAACACTCGCTACAAAAGATACGCACATAAGTAAAAGTAAAAAAAATCATGCACTAAAGTACTCACGCAAATGTGCATTCGCGAAAAGATTCATGAAAACACAAACTACAATCCTAGGACAATAATACAAATCAACAAACATGCACAAACACACTCGCTCAAATGGACATGCACAAACGTACATGTAAAAAAACATGCCCAAAAGTGCATTCGCAACAACGTTCTTAAAAACACGAAATACAACAATAGGACTTTAATACGCATAACCAAACAACAGCAAGAACACTAGATACAAAAGATACAGTGGAGTGTAGAAATAACACTCAACGTTTACGTTTACGTGGATTTTTTTATGGATTAATTCATATTTCTATCTTAATTGGTGGATTTAGTATTCTATAGGTACAAATTGATAATGAGGTGTCCATGAAGCAAAAATGATCAAAGAGTAAGAAAAGAGTTGCAATTTGGAAAATAAAATCAAATTAGAAGAGAGGATCCCTCAACATCTTCGGTAGTGTCCACGAAGTCGAGCATAACTTTCTCATCCGGATTCCAAATCAACTGGTTCCGGCGGCATTAGAAAGCTGTTTGAGCTGGCTACAATTCCTGTCTAGTGTCAAATTTCCCAATTCGGACTCGAACATGGTCAAAATTGGATTCCAAAAGATACAAAAGATACGCACATAAGTAAAAGTACAAAATCATGCACAAAAGTACTCACGCAAAAGTGCATTCGCAAAAAGGTTCATGAAAACACAAGCTACAATCCTAGGACATTAATACAAATCAACAAACATGCACAAACACACTCGCTCAAATGGACATGCACAAAAGTACATGTAAAAAAACATGCGCAAAATTGCATTCGCAACAACGTTCTTAAAAACACGAAATACAACACTAGGACTATAAGACGCATAACCAAACAACAGTAAGAACACTAGATTCAAAAGATACAGTGGAGTGTAGAAATAACACTCAACGTTTACGTTTACGTGGATTTTTTTATGGATTAATTCGTATTTCTGTCTTAATTGGTGGATTTAGTATTCTATAGATACAAATTCATAATGAGGTGTCCATGAAGCAAAAATTATCAAAGAGTAAGAAAAGAGTTGCAATTAGGAAAATAAAATCAAATTAGAAGAGAGGATCCCTCAACATCTTTGGTAGTGTCCACGAAGTCGAGCATAACTTTCTCATCCGGACTCCAAAACAACAGGTTCCGGCGGCATTAGAAAGTTGTTTCAGCTGGCTACAATTCCTGTCAAATGTCAAATTTCCAAATTCGGACTCGAACATGGTCAAAATTGGATTCCAAAAGATACAAAAGATACGCACATAAGTAAAAGTAAAAAATCATGCACAAAAGTACTCACGCAAAAGGGCATTCGCAAAAAGGTTCATGAAAACACAAGCTACAATCCTAGGACATTTATACAAATCAACAAACATGCACAAACACAATCGCTCAAATAGACATGCACAAAAGTACATGTAAAAAAACATGCGCAAAATTGCGTTCGCAACAACGTTCTTTAAAACACGAAATACAACACTAGGACTATAGTACGCATAACCAAACAACAGCAAGAACACTAGATTCAAAAGATACAGTGGAGTGTTGAAATAACACTCAACGTTTACGTTTACGTGGATTTTTTTATGGATTAATTTATATTTCTGTTTTAATTGGTGGATTTAGTATTCTATAGGTACAAATTGATAATGAGGCGTCCATGAAGCAAAAATGATCAAAGAGTAAGAAAAGAGTTGCAATTAGAAAAATAAAATCAAATTAGAAGAGAGGATCCCTCAACATCTTCGGTAGTGTCCACGAAGTCGAGCATAAATTTCTCATCCGGACTCCAAATCAACCGGTTCAGTCGGCATTAGAAAGCTATTTCAGCTGGCTACAACTCCTGTCTAATGTCAAATTTCCAAATTCGGACTCGAACATGGTCAAAATTGGATTCCAAAAGCGATCGTGAAAATATCCGCTTCAGTTCGAGGACACGAATGCGCATCAAGAAACGTGCACAAAAACACTCGCTACAAAAGATACGCACATAAGTAAAAGTACAAAATCATGCACAAAAGTACTCACGCAAAAGTGCATTCGCAAAAAGGTTCAAGAAAACACAAACTACAATTGTAGGACATTAATACAAATCAACAAACATGCACAAGCACACTCGCTTAAATGGACATGCACAAACGTACATGTAAAAAAACATGCGCAAAAGTGCATTCGCAACAACGTTCTTAAAAACACGAAATACAACACTAGGACTTTAATACGCATAACCAAACAACAGCAAGAACACTAGATACAAAAGATACAGTGGAGTGTAGAAATAACACTCAACGTTTACGTTTACGTGGATGTTTTTATGGATTAATTCCTATTTCTGTCTTAATTGGTGGATTTAGTATTCTATAGGTACAAATTGATAATGAGGTGTCCATGAAGCAAAATTGATCAAAGAGTAAGAAAAGAGTTGCAATTAGGAAAATAAAATCAAATTAGAAGAGAGGATCCCTCAACATCTTCGGTAGTGTCCACGAAGTCGAGCATAACTTTCTCATCCGGACTCCAAATCAACTGGTTCCGGCGGCATTAGAAAGTTGTTTCAGCTAGCTACAATTCCTGTCTAATGTCAAATTTTCAAATTCGGACTCGAACATGGTCAAAATTGGATTCCAAAAGATACAAAAGATACGCTCATAAGTAAAAGTATAAAATCATGCACAAAACTACTCACGCAAAAGTGCATTCGCAAAAAGGTTCATGAAAACACAAGCTACAATCCTAGGACATTAATACAAATCAACAAACATGCACAAACACACTCGCTCAAATGGACATGCACAAAAGTACATGTAAAAAAACATGCGCAAAATTGCATTCGCAACAACTTTCTTAAAAACACGAAATACAACACTAGGACTATAGTACGCATAACCAAACAACAGCAAGAACACTAGATTCAAAAGATACAGTGGAGTGTAGAAATAACACTCAACGTTTACGTTTACGTGGATTTTTTTATGGATTAATTTATATTTCTGTTTTAATTGGTGGATTTAGTATTCTATAGCTACAAATTGATAATGAGGTGTCCATGAAGCAAAAATGATCAAAGAGTAAGAAAAGAGTTGCAATTAGAAAAATAAAATCAAATTAGAAGAGAGGATCCCTCAACATCTTCGGTAGTGTCCACGAAGTCGAGCATAAATTTCTCATCCGGACTCCAAATCAACCGGTTCAGTCGGCATTAGAAAGCTATTTCAGCTGGCTACAACTCCTGTCTAATGTCAAATTTCCAAATTCGGACTCGAACATGGTCAAAATTGGATTCCAAAAGCGATCGTGAAAATATCCGCTACAGTTCGAGGACACGAATGCGCATCAAGAAACGTGCACAAAAACACTCGCTACAAAAGATACGCACATAAGTAAAAGTACAAAATCATGCACAAAAGTACTCACGCAAAAGTGCATTCGCAAAAAGGTTCAAGAAAACACAAACTACAATCGTAGGACATTAATACAAATCAACAAACATGCACAAGCACACTCGCTTAAATGGACATGCACAAACGTACATGTAAAAAAACATGCGCAAAAGTGCATTCGCAACAACGTTCTTAAAAACACGAAATACAACACTAGGACTTTAATACGCATAACCAAACAACAGCAAGAACACTAGATACGAAAGATACAGTGGAGTGTAGAAATAACACTCAACGTTTACGTTTACGTGGATGTTTTTATGGATTAATTCGTATTTCTGTCTTAATTGGTGGATTTAGTATTCTATAGGTACAAATTGATAATGAGGTGTCCATGAAGCAAAATTGATCAAAGAGTAAGAAAAGAGTTGCAATTAGGAAAATAAAATCAAATTAGAAGAGAGGATCCCTCAACATCTTCGGTAGTGTCCACGAAGTCGAGCATAACTTTCTCATCCGGACTCCAAATCAACTGGTTCCGGCGGCATTAGAAAGTTGTTTCAGCTAGCTACAATTCCTGTCTAATGTCAAATTTTCAAATTCGGACTCGAACATGGTCAAAATTGGATTCCAAAAGATACAAAAGATACGCTCATAAGTAAAAGTATAAAATCATGCACAAAAGTACTCACGCAAAAGTGCATTCGCAAAAAGGTTCATGAAAACACAAGCTACAATCCTAGGACATTAATACAAATCAACAAACATGCACAAACACACTCGCTCAAATGGACATGCACAAAAGTACATGTAAAAAAACATGCGCAAAATTGCATTCGCAACAACTTTCTTAAAAACACGAAATACAACACTAGGACTATAGTACGCATAACCAAACAACAGCAAGAACACTAGATTCAAAAGATACAGTGGAGTGTAGAAATAACACTCAACGTTTACGTTTACGTGGATTTTTTTATGGATTAATTTATATTTCTGTTTTAATTGGTGGATTTAGTATTCTATAGGTACAAATTGATAATGAGGTGTCCATGAAGCAAAAATGATCAAAGAGTAAGAAAAGAGTTGCAATTAGGAAAATAAAATCAAATTAGAAGAGAGGATCCCTCAACATCTTCGGTAGTGTCCACGAAGTCGAGCATAACTTTCTCATCCGGACTCCAAATCAACCGGTTCAGGCGGCATTAGAAAGCTATTTCAACTGGCTACAATTCCGGTCTAATGTCAAATTTCCAAATTCGGACTCGAACATGGTCAAAATTGGATTCCAAAAGCGATCATAAAAATACCCGCTACAGTTCGAGGACACGAATGCGCATCAAGAAACGTGCACAAAAACACTCGCTACAAAAGATACGCACATAAGTAAAAGTACAAAATCATGCATAAAAGTACTCACGCAAAAGTGCATTCGCAAAAAAGTTCATGAAAACTGTAACACCCCACCTTTCCAAAACCCGAAAACCCTAAAACCCGAGGTTAATATTTCTAACCCGAGATTAATATTCCTAACTCGAGAACCCTTAGGAAATATTATTACGTGATTATATGCATTACGTGAATTTAATTATGCTACTTACGTAAATAATTACATGCGTTTTTATACGTGTGATTATATGATTTAAATTTTCGTAAATTAAAATTCTAGGAATTTCGTGAATTACGTGACTTATGTGAATTATATTTTATAAAGTGTGATTATATATATATATATACTAATAATACTTGCTGCATATATATATGTGTGTGGCCGTGTAAATGTGTGTGTAGTTAATGCAAGTTGTGTTTATTTCTAAATAAAATAATTAGTGATAAGCATGCATGCCTTTACACTTGGCACCCCCTAATCATTTCTCTAAACCCACACTCAAAGTAACCCAAAAGACACCCTTCATCTTTCTTCTTCCAACACCTCAACCCCTTACTTGTCTTCTCCATTTTTCTCCACCGTAGCAACATCACCACCTCCATTCTTCTCCTTCTTCCACCTCATCTCTTGTTTTTCAAAGAAAATGAAAAATCACTTGAAAATTCCCCTATTTAACCACGGCCATGGAGCAGCCTAGATCACCACTCATCAAAGAAATATACATCTCATTTGAAAACCCACTCAATCTCTTCTACAATCAAAGTACCTTGGTTAGCTTTCGGTGTTGGAGTGCATCTCTTCTTTCGGTTGTTTTCTTCCCTTCGATTTAAGGTAAGAAATTCTATTTCTTGCTGCAATTAAGGGACATCAATAGTATTGAAATGATTTTCATGAAATTTTAAAAGATTGGGGAAAATTTCGAAAATTTAGGGCTTTTTGAAGAAAAATGGAAAATAAGTGTTCCTTGTTGATTTCTTATTCTTGCATGCATCATCTATGTTAATAGTGGTTAGATACAACTTTTATTGGCCAAAAGCCTTAAAAATTTCAGATTTCAAAAAGGGGTTTTCAAGAAAATGAAATTTTTTACTTTTTGTGGTTGCATGTGTAGATCTTTGTAAGTTTTGGGTCAAATCTGTAATTTTTGTAAAGTCTGTCCGAAAAATGTTTTCAAAACTGTTTTCCAGCATTTATTGAACTAAAATTCGGATTTAAAGAATTTTTGTAATAAAAAGTTGATTTTTGAAATTCTAGTAGGCTTGCATGTGTAGATCTAGAGAATTTGGGGTGAATTGTGTAATTTCCGAAATTTTTGCATAAAGCAACTTTTCAACTTCACTTTCTGCATTTAGTAAAGTGGAATTTCAGATTTGTTAGGGGTTTTCATGAAAAAGGTAGAAATTGAACTTCTAGTGTGGTTGCATGTATAAATCTTGAAACTTTTGGGTCAAAACTGCAATTTCCGAAAAATCTCTCATTTTAAAGTTTGGATCTATTTTTTTCAGCAAGTATTAGATAGGAAAAAGTTTTATTAAACAAGTTTTTAAATTAATTAGAGTTATATTAGAGTTTTGGATTTTTAAATTGAACAAGGGATTTTCCTAGTTTTTATTTCAAGAAAATTCGAAACTTTGTGAAACTTTAAAATAATTTCGGAATCTGAAATCTGGGTCATTTAGGAGTCCTAATATTTAATTTGGGAATTTTTGGAATTAGTTTGCTATTATTTCGAAATTAGGATAACTTGCATGTCATTTATTATGTTTTGTGCTTTTATTTTCATGTCTTTGATTTAATGACTTGAGTGATGAGATTTGGATTGTGTACCTTAAATGACTGCATGGATGTGTTTATTATTGCTGTGAGAATTTATTGGAATGGATTATTACCTCGATGTGGTGATAAGTCCATTTAATGAAAGGTAAAAAGGGGTGCTTACTTTACAAGCATGGTTTCATATTAAATTGTCATGTTTAGTGTGTTGGCTGCATGTGTGTGTGCTGAATATGTGTGTGTGTGTGTGTGTGTGTGTGCTGAATGTGCATGTGGTGTGTGCCGTGTGTGGTTGTGTGTTTATATGTGTGAATTTGGGGATTCTTGCCCAAATTATAATTGTGTGGTAAATTGTGATATTTGTGTGACTTTGTGGCACTTGATTGATGTTTGTGATGTTATGTGTGGGTCATAAGCATGATTTCGAAAAGTTGCATTAAAAGGTTTTTAAATTGAAAGATTAATGGAATATCGGGTAATAAACAACTCGGATATAGTGGGCCGGTATCCAACTAGGATGATGTGTGTAGTGGTTTGATCCCCACTTAGTGAAAACGGGCTCGTAACAGGTTTATTATCCAGGTACATAAATTAATCTTTCACGGATCCGATAAAACGAAAAATGTGTTTTTCATGATTTTTACAAAAAGGGCATTTTAGTCATTTTTGCATAAGTAAGTGGTTTTGTGTGAATGATGTGTTTTCGTGAGTTATGTGATTTTAATGTCTTGTGTTGTGGTACGGAACGTGGGTAAGAATGGGTATATAATATTATATATTGTATATAACGTATTTTCAAAGTTCGATAATTACTCGGATTTCTTACTGAGCTTTATAGCTCATATAGATGTCTTTTAATTGCAGGTAGTAGCGTTTGTAATCCTCAACCGGGATGGGTCGAGTAGCGGATCGAGGTCTTGCCCGGGATTTTGGAAGACGTACGAGGACCTATGAACGATGCCATATATTTTGGGGTTATCTTTTGGTGATGTAATATTAAACCGTAACATTTTCTTTTCGTACCTTTTGAACTCATTTTCCGGTATAAATCGTACTTAACCCCTATTATAATATCGTAAGTTTCGTGTTTTGCTATTTTCACGCCTCCATTAGTGAATTCCGATTTATTCACCAAAATAACCCTTCTAAACTCTGATTTCTTCTCGAACCGAAACCGATAGTAATACTGTAGCACTCGAACGAAAAGTTTCCCCTCGAAACTCGTTTCCGAAACCTTTAAAGTAACCTAAAGAAAGTTTTCGAAAATGCAAAGTTTTTAAATTACCCAAAAGAAGATATTCTTGATAATTGCATTTTCGCCCCAATCCAAAGTTTTTTTTTTTAATTTCAAAGAGATCCTTTTGCTTCCGCTATATGATTAAAATATCCGATAAACCGGTTCGATTTATCGCCCGTATAGAAGGGGGGTGCTACAAAAACACAAGCTACAATCCTAGGACATTAATACAAATCAACAAACATGCACAAACACACTCGCTCAAATGGACATGCACAAAAGTACATGTAAAAAAACATGCGCAAAATTGCATTCGCAACAACGTTCTTAAAAACACGAAATACAACACTAGAAATTTAATACGCATAACCAAACAACAGCAAGAACACTAGATTGAAAAGATACAGTGGAGTGTAGAAATAACACTCAACGTTTACGTTTACGTGGATTTTTTTGTGGATTAATTCATATTTCTGTCTTAATTGGTGGATTTAGTATTCTATAGGTACAAATTGATAATGAGGTGTCCATGAAGCAAAAATGATCAAAGAGTAAGAAAAGAGTTGCAATTAGTAAAATAAAATCAAATTTGAAGAGAGGATCCCTCAACATCGTTGGTAGTGTCCGTGAAGTCGAGCATAACTTTCTCATCCGGACTCCAAATCAACTTGTTCCGACGACATTAGAAAGCTATTTCAGCTGGCTAAAATTCCTATCTAATGTCAAATTTCCAAATTCGGACTCGAACATGGTCAAAATTGGATTCCAAAAGCGATCCTAAAAATACCCGCTACAGATCGAGGACACGAATGCGCATCAAGAAACGTGCACAAAAACACTCGCTACAAAAGATACGCACATAAGTAAAAGTAAAAAATCATGCACAAAAGTACTCACGCAAAAGGCATTCGCAAAAAGGTTCATGAAAACACAAGCTACAATCCTAGGACATTAATACAAATCAACAAACATGCAAAAACACACTCGCTCAAATGGACATGCACAAAAGTACATGCAAAAAAACATGAGCAAAATTGCATTCGCAACAACGTTCTTAAAAACACGAAATACAACACTAGGACTTTAATACGCATAACCAAACAACAGCAAGAACACTAGATTCAAAAGATACAATGGAGTGTAGAAATAACACTCAACGTTTACGTTTACGTGGATTTTTTTATGGATTAATTTATATTTGTGTTTTAATTGGTGGATTTAGTATTCTATAGGTACAAATTGATAATGAGGTGTCCATGAAGCAAAAATGATCAAAGAGTAAGAAAAGAGTTGCAATTAGGAAAATAAAATCAAATTAGAAGAGAGGATCCCTCAACATCTTCGGTAGTGTCCACGAAGTCGAGCATAACTTTCTCATCCGGACTCCAAATCAACTGGTTCCGGCGGCATTAGAAAGCTATTTCAGCTGGCTAAATTCCTGTCTAATGTCAAATTTCCAAATTCGGACTCGAACATGGTCAAAATTGGATTCCAAAAGCGATCATAAAAATACCCGCTACAGTTCGAGGACACGAATGCGCATCAAGAAACGTGCACAAAAACACTCGCTAGAAAAGTTACGCACATAAGTAAAAGTACAAAATCATGCACAAAAGTACTCACGCAAAAGTGCATTCGCAAAAAGGTTCATGAAAACACAAGCTACAATCCTAGGACATTAATACAAATCAACAAACATGCACAAACACACTCGCTCAAATGGACATGCACAAAAGTACATGCAAAAAAACATGCGCAAAATTGCATTCGCAACAACGTTCTTAAAACACGAAATACAACACTAGGACTATAGTACGCATAACCAAACAACAGCAAGAACACTAGATTCAAAAGATACAGTGGAGTGTAGAAATAACACTCAACGTTTACGTTTACGTGGCTTTTTTTATGGATTAATTTATATTTCTGTTTTAATTGGTGGATTTAGTATTCTATAGGTACAAATTGATAATGAGGTGTCCATGAAGCAAAAATGATCAAAGAGTAAGAAAAGAGTTGCAATTAGGAAAATAAAATCAAATTAGAAGAGAGGATCCCTCAACATCTTCGGTAGTGTCCACGAAGTCGAGCATAACTTTCTCATACGGACTCCAAATCAACTGGTTCTGGCGGCATTAGAAAGCTATTTCAGCTGGCTACAATTCCTGTCTAATGTCAAATTTCCAAATTCGGACTCGAACATGGTCAAAATTGGATTCCAAAAGCGATCATAAAAATACCCGCTACAGTTCGAGGACACGAATGCGCATCAAGAAACGTGCACAAAAACACTCGCTACAAAAGATACGCACATAAGTAAAAGTACAAAATCATGCACAAAAGTACTCACGCAAAAGTGCATTCGCAAAAAGGTTCATGAAAACACAAGCTACAATCCTAGGACATTAATACAAATCAACAAACATGCACAAACACACTCGCTCAAATGGACATGCACAAAAGTACATGCAAAAAAACATGCGCAAAATTGCATTCGCAACAACGTTCTTAAAAACACGAAATACAACACTAGGACTTTAATACGCATAACCAAACAAAAGCAAGAACACTAGATTCAAAAGATACAGTGGAGTGTAGAAATAACACTCAACGTTTACGTTTACGTGGATTTTTTTATGGATTAATTTATATTTCTGTCTTAATTGGTGGATTAGTATTCTATAGGTACAAATTGATAATGAGGTGTCCATGAAGCAAAAATGATCAAAGAGTAAGAAAAGAGTTGCAATTAGGAAAATAAAATCAAATTAGAAGAGAGGATCCCTCAACATCTTCGGTAGTGTCCACGAAGTCGAGCATAACTTTCTCATCCGGACTCCAAATCAACTGGTTCTGGCGGCATTAGAAAGCTATTTCAGCTGGCTACAATTCCTGTCTAATGTCAAATTTCCAAATTCGGACTCGAACATGGTCAAAATTGGATTCCAAAAGCGATCATAAAAATACCCGCTACAGTTCGAGGACACGAATGCGCATCAAGAAACGTGCACAAAAACACTCGCTACAAAAGATACGCACATAAGTAAAAGTACAAAATCATGCACAAAAGTACTCACGCAAAAGTGCATTCGCAAAAAGGTTCATGAAAACACAAACTACAATCCTAGGACATTAATACAAATCAACAAACATGCACAAACACACTCGCTCAAATGGACATGCACAAAAGTACATGTAAAAAAACATGCGCAAAATTGCATTCGCAACAACGTTCTTAAAAACACGAAATACAACACTAGGACTTTAATACGCATAACCAAACAACAGCAAGAACACTAGATTCAAAAGATACAGTGGAGTGTAGAAATAAAACTCAACGTTTACGTTTACGTGGATTTTTTTATGGATTAATTTATATTTCTGTTTTAATTGGTGGATTTAGTATTCTATAGGTACAAATTGATAATGAGGTGTCCATGAAGCAAAAATGATCAAAGAGTAAGAAAAGAGTTGCAATTAGGAAAATAAAATCAAATTAGAAGAGAGGATCCCTCAACATCTTCGGTAGTGTCCACGAAGTCGAGCATAACTTTCTCATCCGGACTCCAAATCAACTTGTTCCGGCGGCATTAGAAAGCTATTTCAGCTGGCTAAATTCCTGTCTAATGTCAAATTTCCAAATTCGGACTCGAACATGGTCAAAATTGGATTCCAAAAGCGATCATAAAATACCCGCTACAGTTCGAGGACACGAATGCGCATCAAGAAACGTGCACAAAAACACTCGCTACAAAAGATACGCACATAAGTAAAAGTACAAAATCATGCACAAAAGTACTCACGCAAAAGTGCATTCGCAAAAAGGTTCATGAAAACACAAACTACAATCCTAGGACATTAATACAAATCAACAAACATGCACAAACACACTCGCTCAAATGGACATGCACAAAAGTACATGTAAAAAAACATGCGCAAAAGTGCATTCGCAACAACGTTCTTAAAAACACGAAATACAACACTAGGACTTTAATACGCATAACCAAACAACAGCAAGAACACTAGATTCAAAAGATACAGTGGAGTGTAGAAATAAAACTCAACGTTTACGTTTACGTGGATTTTTTTATGGATTAATTTATATTTCTGTTTTAATTGGTGGATTTAGTATTCTATAGGTACAAATTGATAATGAGGTGTCCATGAAGCAAAAATGATCAAAGAGTAAGAAAAGAGTTGCAATTAGGAAAATAAAATCAAATTAGAAGAGAGGATCCCTCAACATCTTCGGTAGTGTCCACGAAGTCGAGCATAACTTTCTCATCCGGACTCCAAATCAACTTGTTTCGGCGGCATTAGAAAGCTATTTCAGCTGGCTACAATTCCTGTCTAATGTCAAATTTCCAAATTCGGACTCGAACATGGTCAAAATTGGATTCCAAAAGCGATCATAAAAATACCCGCTACAGTTCGAGGACACGAATGCGCATCAAGAAACGTGCACAAAAACACTCGCTACAAAAGATACGCACATAAGTAAAAGTAAAAAATCATGCACAAAAGTACTCACGCAAAAGTGCATTCGCAAAAAGGTTCATGAAAACACAAGCTACAATCCTAGGACATTAATACAAATCAACAAACATGCACAAACACACTCGCTCAAATGGACATGCACAAAAGTACATGTAAAAAAACATGCGCAAAATTGCATTCGCAACAACGTTCTTAAAAACACGAAATACAACACTAGGACTTTAATACGCATAACCAAACAACAGCAAGAACACTAGATTCAAAAGATACAGTGGAGTGTAGAAATAACACTCAACGTTTACGTTTACGTGGATTTTTTTATGGATTAATTTATATTTGTGTTTTAATTGGTGGATTTAGTATTCTATAGGTACAAATTGATAATGAGGTGTCCATGAAGCAAAAATGATCAAAGAGTAAGAAAAGAGTTGCAATTAGGAAAATAAAATCAAATTAGAAGAGAGGATCCCTCAACATCTTCGGTAGTGTCCACGAAGTCGAGCATAACTTTCTCATCCGGACTCCAAATCAACTTGTTCTGGCGGCATTAGAAAGCTATTTCAGCTGGCTACAATTCCTGTCTAATGTCAAATTTCCAAATTCGGACTCGAACATGGTCAAAATTGGATTCCAAAAGCGATCATAAAAATACCCGCTACAGTTCGAGGACACGAATGCGCATCAAGAAACGTGCACAAAAACACTCGCTACAAAAGATACGCACATAAGTAAAAGTACAAAATCATGCACAAAAGTACTCACGCAAAAGTGCATTCGCAAAAAGGTTCATGAAAACACAAACTACAATCCTAGGACATTAATACAAATCAACAAACATGCACAAACACACTCGCTCAAATGGACATGCACAAAAGTACATGTAAAAAAACATGCGCAAAATTGCATTCGCAACAACGTTCTTAAAAACACGAAATACAACACTAGGACTTTAATACGCATAACCAAACAACAGCAAGAACACTAGATTCAAAAGATACAGTGGAGTGTAGAAATAACACTCAACGTTTACGTTTACGTGGATTTTTTTATGGATTAATTTATATTTCTGTTTTAATTGGTGGATTTAGTATTCTATAGGTACAAATTGATAATGAGGTGTCCATGAAGCAAAAATGATCAAAGAGTAAGAAAAGAGTTGCAATTAGGAAAATAAAATCAAATTAGAAGAGAGGATCCCTCAACATCTTCGGTAGTGTCCACGAAGTCGAGCATAACTTTCTCATCCGGACTCCAAATCAACTGGTTCTGGCGGCATTAGAAAGCTATTTCAGCTGGCTACAATTCCTGTCTAATGTCAAATTTCCAAATTCGGACTCGAACATGGTCAAAATTGGATTCCAAAAGCGATCATAAAAATACCCGCTACAGTTCGAGGACACGAATGCGCATCAAGAAACGTGCACAAAAACACTCGCTACAAAAGATACGCACATAAGTAAAAGTACAAAATCATGCACAAAAGTACTCACGCAAAAGTGCATTCGCAAAAAGGTTCATGAAAACACAAACTACAATCCTAGGACATTAATACAAATCAACAAACATGCACAAACACACTCGCTCAAATGGACATGCACAAAAGTACATGTAAAAAAACATGCGCAAAATTGCATTCGCAACAACGTTCTTAAAAACACGAAATACAACACTAGGACTTTAATACGCATAACCAAACAACAGCAAGAACACTAGATTCAAAAGATACAGTGGAGTGTAGAAATAACACTCAACGTTTACGTTTACGTGGATTTTTTTATGGATTAATTTATATTTCTGTCTTAATTGGTGGATTTAGTATTCTATAGGTACAAATTGATAATGAGGTGTCCATGAAGCAAAAATGATCAAAGAGTAAGAAAAGAGTTGCAATTAGGAAAATAAAATCAAATTAGAAGAGAGGATCCCTCAACATCTTCGGTAGTGTCCACGAAGTCGAGCATAACTTTCTCATCCGGACTCCAAATCAACTGGTTCTGGCGGCATTAGAAAGCTATTTCAGCTGGCTACAATTCCTGTCTAATGTCAAATTTCCAAATTCGGACTCGAACATGGTCAAAATTGGATTCCAAAAGCGATCATAAAAATACCCGCTACAGTTCGAGGACACGAATGCGCATCAAGAAACGTGCACAAAAACACTCGCTACAAAAGATACGCACATAAGTAAAAGTACAAAATCATGCACAAAAGTACTCACGCAAAAGTGCATTCGCAAAAAGGTTCATGAAAACACAAACTACAATCCTAGGACATTAATACAAATCAACAAACATGCACAAACACACTCGCTCAAATGGACATGCACAAAAGTACATGTAAAAAAACATGCGCAAAAGTGCATTCGCAACAACGTTCTTAAAAACACGAAATACAACACTAGGACTTTAATACGCATAACCAAACAAAACCAAGAACACTAGATTCAAAAGATACAGTGGAGTGTAGAAATAACACTCAACGTTTACGTTTACGTGGATTTTTTTATGGATTAATTTATATTTCTGTTTTAATTGGTGGATTTAGTATTCTATAGGTACAAATTGATAATGAGGTGTCCATGAAGCAAAAATGATCAAAGAGTAAGAAAAGAGTTGCAATTAGGAAAATAAAATCAAATTAGAAGAGAGGATCCCTCAACATCTTCGGTAGTGTCCACGAAGTCGAGCATAACTTTCTCATCCGGACTCCAAATCAACTGGTTCCGGCGGCATTAGAAAGCTATTTCAGCTGGCTACAATTCCTGTCTAATGTCAAATTTCCAAATTCGGACTCGAACATGGTCAAAATTGGATTCCAAAAGCGATCATAAAAATACCCGCTACAGTTCGAGGACACGAATGCGCATCAAGAAACGTGCACAAAAACACTCGCTACAAAAGATACGCACATAAGTAAAAGTAAAAAATCATGCACAAAAGTACTCACGCAAAAGTGCATTCGCAAAAAGGTTCATGAAAACACAAACTACAATCCTAGGACATTAATACAAATCAACAAACATGCACAAACACACTCGCTCAAATGGACATGCACAAAAGTACATGTAAAAAAACATGCGCAAAATTGCATTCGCAACAACGTTCTTAAAAACACGAAATACAACACTAGGACTTTAATACGCATAACCAAACAACAGCAAGAACACTAGATTCAAAAGATACAGTGGAGTGTAGAAATAACACTCAACGTTTACGTTTACGTGGATTTTTTTATGGATTAATTTATATTTCTGTTTTAATTGGTGGATTTAGTATTCTATAGGTACAAATTGATAATGAGGTGTCCATGAAGCAAAAATGATCAAAGAGTAAGAAAAGAGTTGCAATTAGGAAAATAAAATCAAATTAGAAGAGAGGATCCCTCAACATCTTCGGTAGTGTCCACGAAGTCGAGCATAACTTTCTCATCCGGACTCCAAATCAACTGGTTCCGGCGGCATTAGAAAGCTATTTCAGCTGGCTACAATTCCTGTCTAATGTCAAATTTCCAAATTCGGACTCGAACATGGTCAAAATTGGATTCCAAAAGCGATCATAAAAATACCCGCTACAGTTCGAGGACACGAATGCGCATCAAGAAACGTGCACAAAAACACTCGCTACAAAAGATACGCACATAAGTAAAAGTACAAAATCATGCACAAAAGTACTCACGCAAAAGTGCATTCGCAAAAAGGTTCATGAAAACACAAACTACAATCCTAGGACATTAATACAAATCAACAAACATGCACAAACACACTCGCTCAAATGGACATGCACAAAAGTACATGTAAAAAAACATGCGCAAAATTGCATTCGCAACAACGTTCTTAAAAACACGAAATACAACACTAGGACTTTAATACGCATAACCAAACAACAGCAAGAACACTAGATACAAAAGATACAGTGGAGTGTAGAAATAACACTCAACGTTTACGTTTACGTGGATTTTTTTATGGATTAATTTATATTTCTGTTTTAATTGGTGGATTTAGTATTCTATAGGTACAAATTGATAATGAGGTGTCCATGAAGCAAAAATGATCAAAGAGTAAGAAAAGAGTTGCAATTAGGAAAATAAAATCAAATTAGAAGAGAGGATCCCTCAACATCTTCGGTAGTGTCCACGAAGTCGAGCATAACTTTCTCATCCGGACTCCAAATCAACTGGTTCTGGCGGCATTAGAAAGCTATTTCAGCTGGCTACAATTCCTGTCTAATGTCAAATTTCCAAATTCGGACTCGAACATGGTCAAAATTGGATTCCAAAAGCGATCATAAAAATACCCGCTACAGTTCGAGGACACGAATGCGCATCAAGAAACGTGCACAAAAACACTCGCTACAAAAGATACGCACATAAGTAAAAGTACAAAATCATGCACAAAAGTACTCACGCAAAAGTGCATTCGCAAAAAGGTTCATGAAAACACAAGCTACAATCCTAGGACATTAATACAAATCAACAAACATGCACAAACACACTCGCTCAAATGGACATGCACAAAAGTACATGTAAAAAAACATGCGCAAAAGTGCATTCGCAACAACGTTCTTAAAAACACGAAATACAACACTAGGACTTTAATACGCATAACCAAACAACAGCAAGAACACTAGATTCAAAAGATACAGTGGAGTGTAGAAATAAAACTCAACGTTTACGTTTACGTGGATTTTTTTATGGATTAATTTATATTTCTGTTTAATTGGTGGATTTAGTATTCTATAGGTACAAATTGATAATGAGGTGTCCATGAAGCAAAAATGATCAAAGAGTAAGAAAAGAGTTGCAATTAGGAAAATAAAATCAAATTAGAAGAGAGGATCCCTCAACATCTTCGGTAGTGTCCACGAAGTCGAGCATAACTTTCTCATCCGGACTCCAAATCAACTTGTTTCGGCGGCATTAGAAAGCTATTTCAGCTGGCTACAATTCCTGTCTAATGTGAAATTTCCAAATTCGGACTCGAACATGGTCAAAATTGGATTCCAAAAGCGATCATAAAATACCCGCTACAGTTCGAGGACACGAATGCGCATCAAGAAACGTGCACAAAAACACTCGCTACAAAAGATACGCACATAAGTAAAAGTACAAAATCATGCACAAAAGTACTCACGCAAAAGTGCATTCGCAAAAAGGTTCATGAAAACACAAACTACAATCCTAGGACATTAATACAAATCAACAAACATGCACAAACACACTCGCTCAAATGGACATGCACAAAAGTACATGTAAAAAAACATGCGCAAAAGTGCATTCGCAACAACGTTCTTAAAAACACGAAATACAACACTAGGACTTTAATACGCATAACCAAACAACAGCAAGAACACTAGATACAAAAGATACAGTGGAGTGTAGAAATAACACTCAACGTTTACGTTTACGTGGATTTTTTTATGGATTAATTTATATTTCTGTTTTAATTGGTGGATTTAGTATTCTATAGGTACAAATTGATAATGAGGTGTCCATGAAGCAAAAATGATCAAAGAGTAAGAAAAGAGTTGCAATTAGGAAAATAAAATCAAATTAGAAGAGAGGATCCCTCAACATCTTCGGTAGTGTCCACGAAGTCGAGCATAACTTTCTCATCCGGACTCCAAATCAACTGGTTCTGGCGGCATTAGAAAGCTATTTCAGCTGGCTACAATTCCTGTCTAATGTCAAATTTCCAAATTCGGACTCGAACATGGTCAAAATTGGATTCCAAAAGCGATCATGAAAATACCCGCTACAGTTCGAGGACACGAATGCGCATCAAGAAACGTGCACAAAAACACTCGCTACAAAAGATACGCACATAAGTAAAAGTACAAAATCATGCACAAAAGTACTCACGCAAAAGTGCATTCGCAAAAAGGTTCATGAAAACACAAACTACAATCCTAGGACATTAATACAAATCAACAAACATGCACAAACACACTCGCTCAAATGGACATGCACAAAAGTACATGTAAAAAAACATGCGCAAAATTGCATTCGCAACAACGTTCTTAAAAACACGAAATACAACACTAGGACTTTAATACGCATAACCAAACAACAGCAAGAACACTAGATTCAAAAGATACAGTGGAGTGTAGAAATAACACTCAACGTTTACGTTTACGTGGATTTTTTTATGGATTAATTTATATTTCTGTTTTAATTGGTGGATTTAGTATTCTATAGGTACAAATTGATAATGAGGTGTCCATGAAGCAAAAATGATCAAAGAGTAAGAAAAGAGTTGCAATTAGGAAAATAAAATCAAATTAGAAGAGAGGATCCCTCAACATCTTCGGTAGTGTCCACGAAGTCGAGCATAACTTTCTCATCCGGACTCCAAATCAACTTGTTCCGGCGGCATTAGAAAGCTATTTCAGCTGGCTACAATTCCTGTCTAATGTCAAATTTCAAAATTCGGACTCGAACATGGTCAAAATTGGATTCCAAAAGCGATCATAAAAATACCCGTTACAGTTCGAGGACACGAATGCGCATCAAGAAACGTGCACAAAAACACTCGCTACAAAAGATACGCACATAAGTAAAAGTACAAAATCATGCACAAAAGTACTCACGCAAAAGTGCATTCGCAAAAAGGTTCATGAAAACACAAACTACAATCCTAGGACATTAATACAAATCAACAAACATGCACAAACACACTCGCTCAAATGGACATGCACAAAAAACATGTAAAAAAACATGCGCAAAAGTGCATTCGCAACAACGTTCTTAAAAACACGAAATACAACACTAGGACTTTAATACGCATAACCAAACAACAGCAAGAACACTAGATTTAAAAGATACAGTGGAGTGTAGAAATAACACTCAACGTTTACGTTTACGTGGATTTTTTTATGGATTAATTTATATTTCTGTTTTAATTGGTGGATTTAGTATTCTATAGGTACAAATTGATAATAAGGTGTCCATGAAGCAAAAATGATCAAAGAGTAAGAAAAGAGTTGCAATTAGGAAAATAAAATCAAATTAGAAGAGAGGATCCCTCAACATCTTCGGTAGTGTCCACGAAGTCGAGCATAACTTTCTCATCCGAACTCCAAATCAACTTGTTCCGGCGGCATTAGAAAGCTACAGTTCGAGGACACGAATGCGCATCAAGAGACGTGCACAAAAACACTCGCTACAAAAGATACGCACATAAGTAAAAGTACAAAATAATGCACAAAAGTACTCACGCAAAAGTGCATTCGCAAAAAGGTTCATGAAAACACAAGCTACAATCCTAGGACATTAATACAAATCAACAAACATGCACAAACACACTCGCTCAAATGGACATGCACAAATGTACATGTAAAAAAACATGCGCAAAAGTGCATTCGCAACAACGTTCTTAAAAACACGAAATACAACACTAGGACTTTAATACGCATAACCAAACAACAGCAAGAACACTAGATTCAAAAGATACAGTGGAGTGTAGAAATAACACTCAACGTTTACGTTTACGTGGATTTTTTTATGGATTAATTTATATTTCTGTTTTAAATGGTGGATTTAGTATTCTATAGGTACAAATTGATAATGAGGTGTCCATGAAGCAAAAATGATCAAAGAGTAAGAAAAGAGTTGCAATTAGGAAAATAAAATCAAATTAGAAGAGAGGATCCCTCAACATCTTCGGTAGTGTCCACGAAGTCGAGCATAACTTTCTCATCCGGACTCCAAATCAACTGGTTCCGGCGGCATTAGAAAGCTATTTAAGCTGGCTACAATTCCTGTCTAATGTCAAATTTCCAAATTCGGACTCGAACATGGTCAAAATTGGATTCCAAAAGCGATCATAAAAATACCCGCTACAGTTCGAGGACACGAATGCGCATCAAGAAACGTGCACAAAAACACTCGCTACAAAAGATACGCACATAAGTAAAAGTACAAAATCATGCACAAAAGTACTCACGCAAAAGTGCATTCGCAAAAAGGTTCATGAAAACACAAACTACAATCCTAGGACATTAATACAAATCAACAAACATGCACAAACACACTCGCTCAAATGGACATGCACAAAAGTACATTAAAAAAACATGCGCAAAATTGCATTCGCAACAACGTTCTTAAAAACACGAAATACAACACTAGGACTTTAATACGCATAACCAAACAACAGCAAGAACACTAGATTCAAAAGATACAGTGGAGTGTAGAAATAACACTCAACGTTTACGTTTACGTGGATTTTTTTATGGATTAATTTATATTTCTGTTTTAAATGGTGGATTTAGTATTCTATAGGTACAAATTGATAATGAGGTGTCCATGAAGCAAAAATGATCAAAGAGTAAGAAAAGAGTTGCAATTAGGAAAATAAAATCAAATTAGAAGAGAGGATCCCTCAACATCTTCGGTAGTGTCCACGAAGTCGAGCATAACTTTCTCATCCGGACTCCAAATCAACTGGTTCCGGCGGCATTAGAAAGCTATTTCAGCTGGCTACAATTCCTGTCTAATGTCAAATTTCCAAATTCGGACTCGAACATGGTCAAAATTGGATTCCAAAAGCGATCATAAAAATACCCGCTACAGTTCGAGGACACGAATGCGCATCAAGAAACGTGCACAAAAACACTCGCTACAAAAGATACGCACATAAGTAAAAGTACAAAATCATGCACAAAAGTACTCACGCAAAAGTGCATTCGCAAAAAGGTTCATGAAAACACAAACTACAATCCTAGGACATTAATACAAATCAACAAACATGCACAAACACACTCGCTCAAATGGACATGCACAAAAGTACATGTAAAAAAACATGCGCAAAAGTGCATTCGCAACAACGTTCTTAAAAACACGAAATACAACACTAGGACTTTAATACGCATAACCAAACAACAGCAAGAACACTAGATACAAAAGATACAGTGGAGTGTAGAAATAACACTCAACGTTTACGTTTACGTGGATTTTTTTATGGATTAATTTATATTTCTATTTTAATTGGTGGATTTAGTATTCTATAGGTACAAATTGATAATGAGGTGTCCATGAAGCAAAAATGATCAAAGAGTAAGAAAAGAGTTGCAATTAGGAAAATAAAATCAAATTAGAAGAGAGGATCCCTCAACATCTTCGGTAGTGTCCACGAAGTCGAGCATAACTTTCTCATCCGGACTCCAAATCAACTGGTTCCGGCGGCATTAGAAAGCTATTTCAGCTGGCTACAATTCCTGTCTAATGTCAAATTTCCAAATTCGGACTCGAACATGGTCAAAATTGGATTCCAAAAGCGATCATAAAAATACCCGCTACAGTTCGAGGACACGAATGCGCATCAAGAAACGTGCACAAAAACACTCGCTACAAAAGATACGCACATAAGTAAAAGTACAAAATCATGCACAAAAGTACTCACGCAAAAGTGCATTCGCAAAAAGGTTCATGAAAACACAAACTACAATCCTAGGACATTAATACAAATCAACAAACATGCACAAACACACTCGCTCAAATGGACATGCACAAAAGTACATGTAAAAAAACATGCGCAAAAGTGCATTCGCAACAACGTTCTTAAAAACACGAAATACAACACTAGGACTTTAATACGCATAACCAAACAACAGCAAGAACACTAGATACAAAAGATACAGTGGAGTGTAGAAATAACACTCAACGTTTACGTTTACGTGGATTTTTTTATGGATTAATTTATATTTCTTTTTTAATTGGTGGATTTAGTATTCTATAGGTACAAATTGATAATGAGGTGTCCATGAAGCAAAAATGATCAAAGAGTAAGAAAAGAGTTGCAATTAGGAAAATAAAATCAAATTAGAAGAGAGGATCCCTCAACATCTTCGGTAGTGTCCACGAAGTCGAGCATAACTTTCTCATCCGGACTCCAAATCAACTGGTTCCGGCGGCATTAGAAAGCTATTTCAGCTGGCTACAATTCCTGTCTAATGTCAAATTTCCAAATTCGGACTCGAACATGGTCAAAATTGGATTCCAAAAGCGATCATAAAATACCCGCTACAGTTCGAGGACACGAATGCGCATCAAGAAACGTGCACAAAAACACTCGCTACAAAAGATACGCACATAAGTAAAAGTACAAAATCATGCACAAAAGTACTCACGCAAAAGTGCATTCGCAAAAAGGTTCATGAAAACACAAACTACAATCCTAGGACATTAATACAAATCAACAAACATGCACAAACACACTCGCTCAAATGGACATGCACAAAAGTACATGTAAAAAAACATGCGCAAAATTGCATTCGCAACAACGTTCTTAAAAACACGAAATACAACACTAGGACTTTAATACGCATAACCAAACAACAGCAAGAACACTAGATACAAAAGATACAGTGGAGTGTAGAAATAACACTCAACGTTTACGTTTACGTGGATTTTTTTATGGATTAATTTATATTTCTGTTTTAAATGGTGGATTTAGTATTCTATAGGTACAAATTGATAATGAGGTGTCCATGAAGCAAAAATGATCAAAGAGTAAGAAAAGAGTTGCAATTAGGAAAATAAAATCAAATTAGAAGAGAGGATCCCTCAACATCTTCGGTAGTGTCCACGAAGTCGAGCATAACTTTCTCATCCGGACTCCAAATCAACTGGTTCCGGCGGCATTAGAAAGCTATTTCAGCTGGCTACAATTCCTGTCTAATGTCAAATTTCCAAATTCGGACTCGAACATGGTCAAAATTGGATTCCAAAAGCGATCATAAAAATACCCGCTACAGTTCGAGGACACGAATGCGCATCAAGAAACGTGCACAAAAACACTCGCTACAAAAGATACGCACATAAGTAAAAGTACAAAATCATGCACAAAAGTACTCACGCAAAAGTGCATTCGCAAAAAGGTTCATGAAAACACAAACTACAATCCTAGGACATTAATACAAATCAACAAACATGCACAAACACACTCGCTCAAATGGACATGCACAAAAGTACATGTAAAAAAACATGCGCAAAATTGCATTCGCAACAACGTTCTTAAAAACACGAAATACAACACTAGGACTTTAATACGCATAACCAAACAACAGCAAGAACACTAGATACAAAAGATACAGTGGAGTGTAGAAATAACACTCAACGTTTACGTTTACGTGGATTTTTTTATGGATTAATTTATATTTCTGTTTTAATTGGTGGATTTAGTATTCTATAGGTACAAATTGATAATGAGGTGTCCATGAAGCAAAAATGATCAAAGAGTAAGAAAAGAGTTGCAATTAGGAAAATAAAATCAAATTAGAAGAGAGGATCCCTCAACATCTTCGGTAGTGTCCACGAAGTCGAGCATAACTTTCTCATCCGGACTCCAAATCAACTGGTTTTGGCGGCATTAGAAAGCTATTTCAGCTGGCTACAATTCCTGTCTAATGTCAAATTTCCAAATTCGGACTCGAACATGGTCAAAATTGGATTCCAAAAGCGATCATAAAAATACCCGCTACAGTTCGAGGACACGAATGCGCATCAAGAAACGTGCACAAAAACACTCGCTACAAAAGATACGCACATAAGTAAAAGTACAAAATCATGCACAAAAGTACTCACGCAAAAGTGCATTCGCAAAAAGGTTCATGAAAACACAAACTACAATCCTAGGACATTAATACAAATCAACAAACATGCACAAACACACTCGCTCAAATGGACATGCACAAACGTACATGTAAAAAAACATGCGCAAAAGTGCATTCGCAACAACGTTCTTAAAAACACGAAATACAACACTAGGACTTTAATACGCATAACCAAACAACAGCAAGAACACTAGATACAAAAGATACAGTGGAGTGTAGAAATAACACTCAACGTTTACGTTTACGTGGATTTTTTTATGGATTAATTTATATTTCTGTTTTAATTGGTGGATTTAGTATTCTATAGGTACAAATTGATAATGAGGTGTCCATGAAGCAAAAATGATCAAAGAGTAAGAAAAGAGTTGCAATTAGGAAAATAAAATCAAATTAGAAGAGAGGATCCCTCAACATCTTCGGTAGTGTCCACGAAGTCGAGCATAACTTTCTCATCCGGACTCCAAATCAACTGGTTCCGGCGGCATTAGAAAGCTATTTCAGCTGGCTACAATTCCTGTCTAATGTCAAATTTCCAAATTCGGACTCGAACATGGTAAAAATTGGAGGACACGAATGCGTATCAATAAACGTGCACAAAAACACTCGCTACAAAAGATACGCACATAAGTAAAAGTACAAAATCATGCACAAAAGTACTCACGCAAAAGTGCATTCGCAAAAAGGTTCATGAAAACACAAACTACAATCCTAGGACATTAATACAAATCAACAAACATGCACAAACACACTCGCTCAAATGGACATGCACAAAAGTACATGTAAAAAAACATGCGCAAAAGTGCATTCGCAACAACGTTCTTAAAAACACGAAATACAACACTAGGACTTTAATACGCATAACCAAACAACAGCAAGAACACTAGATTCAAAAGATACAGTGGAGTGTAGAAATAACACTCAACGTTTACGTTTACGTGGATTTTTTTATGGATTAATTTATATTTCTGTTTTAATTGGTGGATTTAGTATTCTATAGGTACAAATTGATAATGAGGTGTCCATGAAGCAAAAATGATCAAAGAGTAAGAAAAGAGTTGCAATTAGGAAAATAAAATCAAATTAGAAGAGAGGATCCCTCAACATCTTCGGTAGTGTCCACGAAGTCGAGCATAACTTTCTCATCCGGACTCCAAATCAACTGGTTCTGGCGGCATTAGAAAGCTATTTCAGCTGGCTACAATTCCTGTCTAATGTCAAATTTCCAAATTCGGACTCGAACATGGTCAAAATTGGATTCCAAAAGCGATCATAAAATACCCGCTACAGTTCGAGGACACGAATGCGCATCAAGAAACGTGCACAAAAACACTCGCTACAAAAGATACGCACATAAGTAAAAGTACAAAATCATGCACAAAAGTACTCACGCAAAAGTGCATTCGCAAAAAGGTTCATGAAAACACAAACTACAATCCTAGGACATTAATACAAATCAACAAACATGCACAAACACACTCGCTCAAATGGACATGCACAAAAGTACATGTAAAAAAACATGCGCAAAAGTGCATTCGCAACAACGTTTTTAAAAACACGAAATACAACACTAGGACTTTAATACGCATAACCAAACAACAGCAAGAACACTAGATACAAAAGATACAGTGGAGTGTAGAAATAACACTCAACGTTTACGTTTACGTGGATTTTTTTATGGATTAATTTATATTTCTGTTTTAATTGGTGGATTTAGTATTCTATAGGTACAAATTGATAATGAGGTGTCCATGAAGCAAAAATGATCAAAGAGTAAGAAAAGAGTTGCAATTAGGAAAATAAAATCAAATTAGAAGAGAGGATCCCTCAACATCTTCGGTAGTGTCCACGAAGTCGAGCATAACTTTCTCATCCGGACTCCAAATCAACTGGTTCTGGCGGCATTAGAAAGCTATTTCAGCTGGCTACAATTCCTGTCTAATGTCAAATTTCCAAATTCGGACTCGAACATGGTCAAAATTGGATTCCAAAAGCGATCATGAAAATACCCGCTACAGTTCGAGGACACGAATGCGCATCAAGAAACGTGCACAAAAACACTCGCTACAAAAGATACGCACATAAGTAAAAGTACAAAATCATGCACAAAAGTACTCACGCAAAAGTGCATTCGCAAAAAGGTTCATGAAAACACAAACTACAATCCTAGGACATTAATACAAATCAACAAACATGCACAAACACACTCGCTCAAATGGACATGCACAAAAGTACATGTAAAAAAACATGCGCAAAAGTGCATTCGCAACAACGTTTTTAAAAACACGAAATACAACACTAGGACTTTAATACGCATAACCAAACAACAGCAAGAACACTAGATACAAAAGATACAGTGGAGTGTAGAAATAACACTCAACGTTTACGTTTACGTGGATTTTTTTATGGATTAATTTATATTTCTGTTTTAATTGGTGGATTTAGTATTCTATAGGTACAAATTGATAATGAGGTGTCCATGAAGCAAAAATGATCAAAGAGTAAGAAAAGAGTTGCAATTAGGAAAATAAAATCAAATTAGAAGAGAGGATCCCTCAACATCTTCGGTAGTGTCCACGAAGTCGAGCATAACTTTCTCATCCGGACTCCAAATCAACTGGTTCTGGCGGCATTAGAAAGCTATTTCAGCTGGCTACAATTCCTGTCTAATGTCAAATTTCCAAATTCGGACTCGAACATGGTCAAAATTGGATTCCAAAAGCGATCATGAAAATACCCGCTACAGTTCGAGGACACGAATGCGCATCAAGAAACGTGCACAAAAACACTCGCTACAAAAGATACGCACATAAGTAAAAGTACAAAATCATGCACAAAAGTACTCACGCAAAAGTGCATTCGCAAAAAGGTTCATGAAAACACAAACTACAATCCTAGGACATTAATACAAATCAACAAACATGCACAAACACACTCGCTCAAATGGACATGCACAAAAGTACATGTAAAAAAACATGCGCAAAAGTGCATTCGCAACAACGTTTTTAAAAACACGAAATACAACACTAGGACTTTAATACGCATAACCAAACAACAACAAGAACACTAGATACAAAAGATACAGTGGAGTGTAGAAATAACACTCAACGTTTACGTTTACGTGGATTTTTTTATGGATTAATTTATATTTCTGTTTTAATTGGTGGATTTAGTATTCTATAGGTACAAATTGATAATGAGGTGTCCATGAAGCAAAAATGATCAAAGAGTAAGAAAAGAGTTGCAATTAGGAAAATAAAATCAAATTAGAAGAGAGGATCCCTCAACATCTTCGGTAGTGTCCACGAAGTCGAGCATAACTTTCTCATCCGGACTCCAAATCAACTGGTTCTGGCGGCATTAGAAAGCTATTTCAGCTGGCTACAATTCCTGTCTAATGTCAAATTTCCAAATTCGGACTCGAACATGGTCAAAATTGGATTCCAAAAGCGATCATGAAAATACCCGCTACAGTTCGAGGACACGAATGCGCATCAAGAAACGTGCACAAAAACACTCGCTACAAAAGATACGCACATAAGTAAAAGTACAAAATCATGCACAAAAGTACTCACGCAAAAGTGCATTCGCAAAAAGGTTCATGAAAACACAAACTACAATCCTAGGACATTAATACAAATCAACAAACATGCACAAACACACTCGCTCAAATGGACATGCACAAAAGTACATGTAAAAAAACATGCGCAAAAGTGCATTCGCAACAACGTTTTTAAAAACACGAAATACAACACTAGGACTTTAATACGCATAACCAAACAACAGCAAGAACACTAGATACAAAAGATACAGTGGAGTGTAGAAATAACACTCAACGTTTACGTTTACGTGGATTTTTTTATGGATTAATTTATATTTCTGTTTTAATTGGTGGATTTAGTATTCTATAGGTACAAATTGATAATGAGGTGTCCATGAAGCAAAAATGATCAAAGAGTAAGAAAAGAGTTGCAATTAGGAAAATAAAATCAAATTAGAAGAGAGGATCCCTCAACATCTTCGGTAGTGTCCACGAAGTCGAGCATAACTTTCTCATCCGGACTCCAAATAACTGGTTCTGGCGGCATTAGAAAGCTATTTTAGCTGGCTACAATTCCTGTCTAATGTCAAATTTCCAAATTCGGACTCGAACATGGTCAAAATTGGATTCCAAAAGCGATCATGAAAATACCCGCTACAGTTCGAGGACACGAATGCGCATCAAGAAACGTGCACAAAAACACTCGCTACAAAAGATACGCACATAAGTAAAAGTACAAAATCATGCACAAAAGTACTCACGCAAAAGTGCATTCGCAAAAAGGTTCATGAAAACACAAACTACAATCCTAGGACATTAATACAAATCAACAAACATGCACAAACACACTCGCTCAAATGGACATGCACAAAAGTACATGTAAAAAAACATGCGCAAAAGTGCATTCGCAACAACGTTCTTAAAAACACGAAATACAACACTAGGACTTTAATACGCATAACCAAACAACAGCAAGAACACTAGATACAAAAGATACAGTGGAGTGTAGAAATAACACTCAACGTTTACGTTTACGTGGATTTTTTTATGGATTAATTTATATTTCTGTTTTAATTGGTGGATTTAGTATTCTATAGGTACAAATTGATAATGAGGTGTCCATGAAGCAAAAATGATCAAAGAGTAAGAAAAGAGTTGCAATTAGGAAAATAAAATCAAATTAGAAGAGAGGATCCCTCAACATCTTCGGTAGTGTCCACGAAGTCGAGCATAACTTTCTCATCCGGACTCCAAATCAACTGGTTCCGGCGGCATTAGAAAGCTATTTCAGCTGGCTACAATTCCTGTCTAATGTCAAATTTCCAAATTCGGACTCGAACATGGTCAAAATTGGATTCCAAAAGCGATCATGAAAATACCCGCTACAGTTCGAGGACACGAATGCGCATCAAGAAACGTGCACAAAAACACTCGCTACAAAAGATACGCACATAAGTAAAAGTACAAAATCATGCACAAAAGTACTCACGCAAAAGTGCATTCGCAAAAAGGTTCATGAAAACACAAACTACAATCCTAGGACATTAATACAAATCAACAAACATGCACAAACACACTCGCTCAAATGGACATGCACAAAAGTACATGTAAAAAAACATGCGCAAAAGTGCATTCGCAACAACGTTTTTAAAAACACGAAATACAACACTAGGACTTTAATACGCATAACCAAACAACAGCAAGAACACTAGATACAAAAGATACAGTGGAGTGTAGAAATAACACTCAACGTTTACGTTTACGTGGATTTTTTTATGGATTAATTTATATTTCTGTTTTAATTGGTGGATTTAGTATTCTATAGGTACAAATTGATAATGAGGTGTCCATGAAGCAAAAATGATCAAAGAGTAAGAAAAGAGTTGCAATTAGGAAAATAAAATCAAATTAGAAGAGAGGATCCCTCAACATCTTCGGTAGTGTCCACGAAGTCGAGCATAACTTTCTCATCCGGACTCCAAATCAACTGGTTCTCGCGGCATTAGAAAGCTATTTCAGCTGGCTACAATTCCTGTCTAATGTCAAATTTCCAAATTCGGACTCGAACATGGTCAAAATTGGATTCCAAAAGCGATCATGAAAATACCCGCTACAGTTCGAGGACACGAATGCGCATCAAGAAACGTGCACAAAAACACTCGCTACAAAAGATACGCACATAAGTAAAAGTACAAAATCATGCACAAAAGTACTCACGCAAAAGTGCATTCGCAAAAAGGTTCATGAAAACACAAACTACAATCCTAGGACATTAATACAAATCAACAAACATGCACAAACACACTCGCTCAAATGGACATGCACAAAAGTACATGTAAAAAAACATGCGCAAAAGTGCATTCGCAACAACGTTTTTAAAAACACGAAATACAACACTAGGACTTTAATACGCATAACCAAACAACAGCAAGAACACTAGATACAAAAGATACAGTGGAGTGTAGAAATAACACTCAACGTTTACGTTTACGTGGATTTTTTTATGGATTAATTTATATTTCTGTTTTAATTGGTGGATTTAGTATTCTATAGGTACAAATTGATAATGAGGTGTCCATGAAGCAAAAATGATCAAAGAGTAAGAAAAGAGTTGCAATTAGGAAAATAAAATCAAATTAGAAGAGAGGATCCCTCAACATCTTCGGTAGTGTCCACGAAGTCGAGCATAACTTTCTCATCCGGACTCCAAATCAACTGGTTCTGGCGGCATTAGAAAGCTATTTCAGCTGGCTACAATTCCTGTCTAATGTCAAATTTCCAAATTCGGACTCGAACATGGTCAAAATTGGATTCCAAAAGCGATCATGAAAATACCCGCTACAGTTCGAGGACACGAATGCGCATCAAGAAACGTGCACAAAAACACTCGCTACAAAAGATACGCACATAAGTAAAAGTACAAAATCATGCACAAAAGTACTCACGCAAAAGTGCATTCGCAAAAAGGTTCATGAAAACACAAACTACAATCCTAGGACATTAATACAAATCAACAAACATGCACAAACACACTCGCTCAAATGGACATGCACAAACGTACATGTAAAAAAACATGCGCAAAAGTGCATTCGCAACAACGTTCTTAAAAACACGAAATACAACACTAGGACTTTAATACGCATAACCAAACAACAGCAAGAACACTAGATACAAAAGATACAGTGGAGTGTAGAAATAACACTCAACGTTTACGTTTACGTGGATTTTTTTATGGATTAATTTATATTTCTGTTTTAATTGGTGGATTTAGTATTCTATAGGTACAAATTGATAATGAGGTGTCCATGAAGCAAAAATGATCAAAGAGTAAGAAAAGAGTTGCAATTAGGAAAATAAAATCAAATTAGAAGAGAGGATCCCTCAACATCTTCGGTAGTGTCCACGAAGTCGAGCATAACTTTCTCATCCGGACTCCAAATCAACTGGTTGTGGCGGCATTAGAAAGCTATTTCAGCTGGCTACAATTCCTGTCTAATGTCAAATTTCCAAATTCGGACTCGAACATGGTCAAAATTGGATTCCAAAAGCGATCATGAAAATACCCGCTACAGTTCGAGGACACGAATGCGCATCAAGAAACGTGCACAAAAACACTCGCTACAAAAGATACGCACATAAGTAAAAGTACAAAATCATGCACAAAAGTACTCACGCAAAAGTGCATTCGCAAAAAGGTTCATGAAAACACAAACTACAATCCTAGGACATTAATACAAATCAACAAACATGCACAAACACACTCGCTCAAATGGACATGCACAAACGTACATGTAAAAAAACATGCGCAAAAGTGCATTCGCAACAACGTTCTTAAAAACACAAAATACAACACTAGGACTTTAATACGCATAACCAAACAACAGCAAGAACACTAGATACAAAAGATACAGTGGAGTGTAGAAATAACACTCAACGTTTACGTTTACGTGGATTTTTTTATGGATTAATTTATATTTCTGTTTTAATTGGTGGATTTAGTATTCTATAGGTACAAATTGATAATGAGGTGTCCATGAAGCAAAAATGATCAAAGAGTAAGAAAAGAGTTGCAATTAGGAAAATAAAATCAAATTAGAAGAGAGGATCCCTCAACATCTTCGGTAGTGTCCACGAAGTCGAGCATAACTTTCTCATCCGGACTCCAAATCAACTGGTTCTGGCGGCATTAGAAAGCTATTTCAGCTGGCTACAATTCCTGTCTAATGTCAAATTTCCAAATTCGGACTCGAACATGGTCAAAATTGGATTCCAAAAGCGATCATGAAAATACCCGCTACAGTTCGAGGACACGAATGCGCATCAAGAAACGTGCACAAAAACACTCGCTACAAAAGATACGCACATAAGTAAAAGTACAAAATCATGCACAAAAGTACTCACGCAAAAGTGCATTCGCAAAAAGGTTCATGAAAACACAAACTACAATCCTAGGACATTAATACAAATCAACAAACATGCACAAACACACTCGCTCAAATGGACATGCACAAAAGTACATGTAAAAAAACATGCGCAAAAGTGCATTCGCAACAACGTTCTTAAAAACACGAAATACAACACTAGGACTTTAATACGCATAACCAAACAACAGCAAGAACACTAGATACAAAAGATACAGTGGAGTGTAGAAATAACACTCAACGTTTACGTTTACGTGGATTTTTTTATGGATTAATTTATATTTCTGTTTTAATTGGTGGATTTAGTATTCTATAGGTACAAATTGATAATGAGGTGTCCATGAAGCAAAAATGATCAAAGAGTAAGAAAAGAGTTGCAATTAGGAAAATAAAATAAAATTAGAAGAGAGGATCCCTCAACATCTTCGGTAGTGTCCACGAAGTCGAGCATAACTTTCTCATCCGGACTCCAAATCAACTGGTTCCGGCGGCATTAGAAAGCTATTTCAGCTGGCTACAATTCCTGTCTAATGTCAAATTTCCAAATTCGGACTCGAACATGGTCAAAATTGGATTCCAAAAGCGATCATGAAAATACCGCTACAGTTCGAGGACACGAATGCGCATCAAGAAACGTGCACAAAAACACTCGCTACAAAAGATACGCACATAAGTAAAAGTACAAAAATCATGCACAAAAGTACTCACGCAAAAGTGCATTCGCAAAAAGGTTCATGAAAACACAAACTACAATCCTAGGACATTAATACAAATCAACAAACATGCACAAACACACTCGCTCAAATGGACATGCACAAAAGTACATGTAAAAAAACATGCGCAAAAGTGCATTCGCAACAACGTTCTTAAAAACACGAAATACAACACTAGGACTTTAATACGCATAACCAAACAACAGCAAGAACACTAGATACAAAAGATACAGTGGAGTGTAAAATAACACTCAACGTTTACGTTTACGTGGATTTTTTTATGGATTAATTTATATTTCTGTTTTAATTGGTGGATTTAGTATTCTATAGGTACAAATTGATAATGAGGTGTCCATGAAGCAAAAATGATCAAAGAGTAAGAAAAGAGTTGCAATTAGGAAAATAAAATCAAATTAGAAGAGAGGATCCCTCAACATCTTCGGTAGTGTCCACGAAGTCGAGCATAACTTTCTCATCCGGACTCCAAATCAACTGGTTCTGGCGGCATTAGAAAGCTATTTCAGCTGGCTACAATTCCTGTCTAATGTCAAATTTCCAAATTCGGACTCGAACATGGTCAAAATTGGATTCCAAAAGCGATCATGAAAATACCCGCTACAGTTCGAGGACACGAATGCGCATCAAGAAACGTGCACAAAAACACTCGCTACAAAAGATACGCACATAAGTAAAAGTACAAAATCATGCACAAAAGTACTCACGCAAAAGTGCATTCGCAAAAAGGTTCATGAAAACACAAACTACAATCCTAGGACATTAATACAAATCAACAAACATGCACAAACACACTCGCTCAAATGGACATGCACAAACGTACATGTAAAAAAACATGCGCAAAAGTGCATTCGCAACAACGTTCTTAAAAACAAAATACAACACTAGGACTTTAATACGCATAACCAAACAACAGCAAGAACACTAGATACAAAAGATACAGTGGAGTGTAGAAATAACACTCAACGTTTACGTTTACGTGGATTTTTTTATGGATTAATTTATATTTCTGTTTTAATTGGTGGATTTAGTATTCTATAGGTACAAATTGATAATGAGGTGTCCATGAAGCAAAAATGATCAAAGAGTAAGAAAAGAGTTGCAATTAGGAAAATAAAATCAAATTAGAAGAGAGGATCCCTCAACATCTTCGGTAGTGTCCACGAAGTCGAGCATAACTTTCTCATCCGGACTCCAAATCAACTGGTTCCGGCGGCATTAGAAAGCTATTTCAGCTGGCTACAATTCCTGTCTAATGTCAAATTTCCAAATTCGGACTCGAACATGGTCAAAATTGGATTCCAAAAGCGATCATGAAAATACCCGCTACAGTTCGAGGACACGAATGCGCATCAAGAAACGTGCACAAAAACACTCGCTACAAAAGATACGCACATAAGTAAAAGTACAAAATCATGCACAAAAGTACTCACGCAAAAGTGCATTCGCAAAAAGGTTCATGAAAACACAAACTACAATCCTAGGACATTAATACAAATCAACAAACATGCACAAACACACTCGCTCAAATGGACATGCACAAAAGTACATGTAAAAAAACATGCGCAAAAGTGCATTCGCAACAACGTTCTTAAAAACACGAAATACAACACTAGGACTTTAATACGCATAACCAAACAACAGCAAGAACACTAGATACAAAAGATACAGTGGAGTGTAGAAATAACACTCAACGTTTACGTTTACGTGGATTTTTTTATGGATTAATTTATATTTCTGTTTTAATTGGTGGATTTAGTATTCTATAGGTACAAATTGATAATGAGGTGTCCATGAAGCAAAAATGATCAAAGAGTAAGAAAAGAGTTGCAATTAGGAAAATAAAATCAAATTAGAAGAGAGGATCCCTCAACATCTTCGGTAGTGTCCACGAAGTCGAGCATAACTTTCTCATCCGGACTCCAAATCAACTGGTTCCGGCGGCATTAGAAAGCTATTTCAGCTGGCTACAATTCCTGTCTAATGTCAAATTTCCAAATTCGGACTCGAACATGGTCAAAATTGGATTCCAAAAGCGATCATGAAAATACCGCTACAGTTCGAGGACACGAATGCGCATCAAGAAACGTGCACAAAAACACTCGCTACAAAAGATACGCACATAAGTAAAAGTACAAAATCATGCACAAAAGTACTCACGCAAAAGTGCATTCGCAAAAAGGTTCATGAAAACACAAACTACAATCCTAGGACATTAATACAAATCAACAAACATGCACAAACACACTCGCTCAAATGGACATGCCCAAAAGTGCATTCGCAACAACGTTCTTAAAAACACGAAATACAACACTAGGACTTTAATACGCATAACCAAACAACAGCAAGAACACTAGATACAAAAGATACAGTGGAGTGTAGAAATAACACTCAACGTTTACGTTTACGTGGATTTTTTTATGGATTAATTTATATTTCTGTTTTAATTGGTGGATTTAGTATTCTATAGGTACAAATTGATAATGAGGTGTCCATGAAGAAAAAATGATCAAAGAGTAAGAAAAGAGTTGCAATTAGGAAAATAAAATCAAATTAGAAGAGAGGATCCCTCAACATCTTCGGTAGTGTCCACGAAGTCGAGCATAACTTTCTCATCCGGACTCCAAATCAACTGGTTCCGGCGGCATTAGAAAGCTATTTCAGCTGGCTAAAATTCCTGTCTAATGTCAAATTTCCAAATTCGGACTCGAACATGGTCAAAATTGGATTCCAAAAGCGATCATGAAAATACCCGCTACAGTTCGAGGACACGAATGCGCATCAAGAAACGTGCACAAAAACACTCGCTACAAAAGATACGCACATAAGTAAAAGTACAAAATCATGCACAAAAGTACTCACGCAAAAGTGCATTCGCAAAAAGGTTCATGAAAACACAAACTACAATCCTAGGACATTAATACAAATCAACAAACATGCACAAACACACTCGCTCAAATGGACATGCACAAAAGTACATGTAAAAAAACATGCGCAAAAGTGCATTCGCAACAACGTTCTTAAAAACACGAAATACAACACTAGGACTTTAATACGCATAACCAAACAACAGCAAGAACACTAGATACAAAAGATACAGTGGAGTGTAGAAATAACACTCAACGTTTACGTTTACGTGGATTTTTTTATGGATTAATTTATATTTCTGTTTTAATTGGTGGATTTAGTATTCTATAGGTACAAATTGATAATGAGGTGTCCATGAAGCAAAAATGATCAAAGAGTAAGAAAAGAGTTGCAATTAGGAAAATAAAATCAAATTAGAAGAGAGGATCCCTCAACATCTTCGGTAGTGTCCACGAAGTCGAGCATAACTTTCTCATCCGGACTCCAAATCAACTGGTTCTGGCGGCATTAGAAAGCTATTTCAGCTGGCTACAATTCCTGTCTAATGTCAAATTTCCAAATTCGGACTCGAACATGGTCAAAATTGGATTCCAAAAGCGATCATGAAAATACCCGCTACAGTTCGAGGACACGAATGCGCATCAAGAAACGTGCACAAAAACACTCGCTACAAAAGATACGCACATAAGTAAAAGTACAAAATCATGCACAAAAGTACTCACGCAAAAGTGCATTCGCAAAAAGGTTCATGAAAACACAAACTACAATCCTAGGACATTAATACAAATCAACAAACATGCACAAACACACTCGCTCAAATGGACATGCACAAAAGTACATGTAAAAAAACATGCGCAAAAGTGCATTCGCAACAACGTTCTTAAAAACACGAAATACAACACTAGGACTTTAATACGCATAACCAAACAACAGCAAGAACACTAGATACAAAAGATACAGTGGAGTGTAGAAATAACACTCAACGTTTACGTTTACGTGGATTTTTTTATGGATTAATTTATATTTCTGTTTTAATTGGTGGATTTAGTATTCTATAGGTACAAATTGATAATGAGGTGTCCATGAAGCAAAAATGATCAAAGAGTAAGAAAAGAGTTGCAATTAGGAAAATAAAATCAAATTAGAAGAGAGGATCCCTCAACATCTTCGGTAGTGTCCACGAAGTCGAGCATAACTTTCTCATCCGGACTCCAAATCAACTGGTTCTGGCGGCATTAGAAAGCTATTTCAGCGTGCTACAATTCCTGTCTAATGTCAAATTTCCAAATTCGGACTCGAACATGGTCAAAATTGGATTCCAAAAGCGATCATAAAATACCCGCTACAGTTCGAGGACACGAATGCGCATCAAGAAACGTGCACAAAAACACTCGCTACAAAAGATACGCACATAAGTAAAAGTACAAAATCATGCACAAAAGTACTCACGCAAAAGTGCATTCGCAAAAAGGTTCATGAAAACACAAACTACAATCCTAGGACATTAATACAAATCAACAAACATGCACAAACACACTCGCTCAAATGGACATGCACAAAAGTACATGTAAAAAAACATGCGCAAAAGTGCATTCGCAACAACGTTCTTTAAAACACGAAATACAACACTAGGACTTTAATACGCATAACCAAACAACAGCAAGAACACTAGATACAAAAGATACAGTGGAGTGTAAAATAACACTCAACGTTTACGTTTACGTGGATTTTTTTATGGATTAATTTATATTTTGTTTTAATTGGTGGATTTAGTATTCTATAGGTACAAATTGATAATGAGGTGTCCATGAAGCAAAAATGATCAAAGAGTAAGAAAAGAGTTGCAATTAGGAAAATAAAATCAAATTAGAAGAGAGGATCCCTCAACATCTTCGGTAGTGTCCACGAAGTCGAGCATAACTTTCTCATCCGGACTCCAAATCAACTGGTTCTGGCGGCATTAGAAAGCTATTTCAGCTGGCTACAATTCCTGTCTAATGTCAAATTTCCAAATTCGGACTCGAACATGGTCAAAATTGGATTCCAAAAGCGATCATGAAAATACCCGCTACAGTTCGAGGACACGAATGCGCATCAAGAAACGTGCACAAAAACACTCGCTACAAAAGATACGCACATAAGTAAAAGTACAAAATCATGCACAAAATTACTCACGCAAAAGTGCATTCGCAAAAAGGTTCATGAAAACACAAACTACAATCCTAGGACATTAATACAAATCAACAAACATGCACAAACACACTCGCTCAAATGGACATGCACAAAAGTACATGTAAAAAAACATGCGCAAAAGTGCATTCGCAACAACGTTCTTAAAAACACGAAATACAACACTAGGACTTTAGTATGCATAACCAAACAACAGCAAGAACACTAGATACAAAAGATACAGTGGAGTGTAAAATACACTCAACGTTTACGTTTACGTGGATTTTTTTATGGATTAATTTATATTTTTGTTTTAATTGGTGGATTTAGTATTCTATAGGTACAAATTGATAATGAGGTGTCCATGAAGCAAAAATGATCAAAGAGTAAGAAAAGAGTTGCAATTAGGAAAATAAAATCAAATTAGAAGAGAGGATCCCTCAACATCTTCGGTAGTGTCCACGAAGTCGAGCATAACTTTCTCATCCGGACTCCAAATCAACTGGTTCTGGCGGCATTAGAAAGCTATTTCAGCTGGCTACAATTCCTGTCTAATGTCAAATTTCCAAATTCGGACTCGAACATGGTCAAAATTGGATTCCAAAAGCGATCATAAAATACCCGCTACAGTTCGAGGACACGAATGCGCATCAAGAAACGTGCACAAAAACACTCGCTACAAAAGATACGCACATAAGTAAAAGTACAAAATCATGCACAAAAGTACTCACGCAAAAGTGCATTCGCAAAAAGGTTCATGAAAACACAAACTACAATCCTAGGACATTAATACAAATCAACAAACATGCACAAACACACTCGCTCAAATGGACATGCACAAAAGTACATGTAAAAAAACATGCGCAAAAGTGCATTCGCAACAACGTTCTTAAAAACACGAAATACAACACTAGGACTTTAATACGCATAACCAAACAACAGCAAGAACACTAGATACAAAAGATACAGTGGAGTGTAGAAATAACACTCAACGTTTACGTTTACGTGGATTTTTTTATGGATTAATTTATATTTCTGTTTAAATTGGTGGATTTAGTATTCTATAGGTAAAATTGATAATGAGGTGTCCATGAAGAAAAAATGATCAAAGAGTAAGAAAAGAGTTGCAATTAGGAAAATAAAATCAAATTAGAAGAGAGGATCCCTCAACATCTTCGGTAGTGTCCACGAAGTCGAGCATAACTTTCTCATCCGGACTCCAAATCAACTGGTTCCGGCGGCATTAGAAAGCTATTTCAGCTGGCTACAATTCCTGTCTAATGTCAAATTTCCAAATTCGGACTCGAACATGGTCAAAATTGGATTCCAAAAGCGATCATGAAAATACCCGCTACAGTTCGAGGACACGAATGCGCATCAAGAAACGTGCACAAAAACACTCGCTACAAAAGATACGCACATAAGTAAAAGTACAAAAATCATGCACAAAAGTACTCACGCAAAAGTGCATTCGCGAAAAGGTTCATGAAAACACAAACTACAATCCTAGGACATTAATACAAATCAACAAACATGCACAAACACACTCGCTCAAATGGACATGCACAAAAGTACATGTAAAAAAACATGCGCAAAAGTGCATTCGCAACAACGTTCTTAAAAACACGAAATACAACACTAGGACTTTAATACGCATAACCAAACAACAGCAAGAACACTAGATACAAAAGATACAGTGGAGTGTAGAAATAACACTCAACGTTTACGTTTACGTGGATTTTTTTATGGATTAATTTATATTTCTGTTTTAATTGGTGGATTTAGTATTCTATAGGTACAAATTGATAATGAGGTGTCCATGAAGCAAAAATGATCAAAGAGTAAGAAAAGAGTTGCAATTAGGAAAATAAAATCAAATTAGAAGAGAGGATCCCTCAACATCTTCGGTAGTGTCCACGAAGTCGAGCATAACTTTCTCATCCGGACTCCAAATCAACTGGTTCTAGCGGCATTAGAAAGCTATTTCAGCTGGCTACAATTCCTGTCTAATGTCAAATTTCCAAATTCGGACTCGAACATGGTCAAAATTGGATTCCAAAAGCGATCATGAAAATACCCGCTACAGTTCGAGGACACGAATGCGCATCAAGAAACGTGCACAAAAACACTCGCTACAAAAGATACGCACATAAGTAAAAGTACAAAAATCATGCACAAAAGTACTCACGCAAAAGTGCATTCGCAAAAAGGTTCATGAAAACACAAACTACAATCCTAGGACATTAATACAAATCAACAAACATGCACAAACACACTCGCTCAAATGGACATGCACAAACCTACATGTAAAAAAACATGCGCAAAAGTGCATTCGCAACAACGTTCTTAACAACACAAAATACAACACTAGGACTTTAATACGCATAACCAAACAACAGCAAGAACACTAGATACAAAAGATACAGTGGAGTGTAGAAATAACACTCAACGTTTACGTTTACGTGGATTTTTTTATGGATTAATTTATATTTCTGTTTTAATTGGTGGATTTAGTATTCTATAGGTACAAATTGATAATGAGGTGTCCATGAAGCAAAAATGATCAAAGAGTAAGAAAAGAGTTGCAATTAGGAAAATAAAATCAAATTAGAAGAGAGGATCCCTCAACATCTTCGGTAGTGTCCACGAAGTCGAGCATAACTTTCTCATCCGGACTCCAAATCAACTGGTTCCGGCGGCATTAGAAAGCTATTTCAGCTGGCTACAATTCCTGTCTAATGTCAAATTTCCAAATTCGGACTCGAACATGGTCAAAATTGGATTCCAAAAGCGATCATAGAAATACCCGTTACAGTTCGAGGACACGAATGCGCATCAAGAAACGTGCACAAAAACACTCGCTACAAAAGATACGCACATAAGTAAAAGTACAAAATCATGCACAAAAGTACTCACGCAAAAGTGCATTCGCAAAAAGGTTCATGAAAACACAAACTACAATCCTAGGACATTAATACAAATCAACAAACATGCACAAACACACTCGCTCAAATGGACATGCACAAAAGTAAATGTAAAAAAACATGCGCAAAAGTGCATTCGCAACAACGTTCTTAAAAACACGAAATACAACACTAGGACTTTAGTATGCATAACCAAACAATAGCAAGAACACTAGATACAAAAGATACAGTGGAGTGTAAAATACACTCAACGTTTACGTTTACGTGGATTTTTTTATGGTTTAATTTATATTTCTGTTTTAATTGGTGGATTTAGTATTCTATAGGTACAAATTGATAATGAGGTGTCCATGAAGCAAAAATGATCAAAGAGTAAGAAAAGAGTTGCAATTAGGAAAATAAAATCAAATTAGAAGAGAGGATCCCTCAACATCTTCGGTAGTGTCCACGAAGTCGAGCATAACTTTCTCATCCGGACTCCAAATCAACTGGTTCAGGCGGCATTAGAAAGCTATTTCAGCTGGCTACAATTCCTGTCTAATGTCAAATTTCCAATTTCGGACTCGAACATGGTCAAAATTGGATTCCAAAAGCGATCATGAAAATACCTGCTACAGTTCGAGGACACGAATGCGCATCAAGAAACGTGCACAAAAACACTCGCTACAAAAGATACGCACATAAGTAAAAGTACAAAAATCATGCACAAAAGTACTCACGCAAATGTGCATTCGCAAAAAGTTCATGAAAACACAAACTACAATCCTAGAACATTTATACAAATCAACAAACATGCACAAACACACTCGCTCAAATGGACATGCACAAACGTACATGTAAAAAAACATGCCAAAAGTGCATTCGCAACAACGTTCTTAAAAACACAAAATACAACACTAGGACTTTAATACGCATAACCAAACAACAACAAGAACACTAGATTCAAAAGATACAGTGGAGTGTAGAAATAACACTCAACGTTTACGTTGACGTGGATTTTTTTATGGATTAATTTATATTTATGTCTTAATTGGTGGATTTAGTATTCTATAGGTTCAAATTGATAATGAGGTGTCCAAGAAGCAAAAATTGTAGCACCCCCCTTCTAGACGGGCGATAAATCGAACCGGTTTATCGGAATATTCATTAAACTAGCGGAAGCAAAGGATTTCTTTGTAATTTTTGAAACATTGTAATGGGGTGAAAATGCAATTATTAAAAATATGTTGTTTTGGGTATTTGAAGGCTTTGGATTTTCGAAAACTTTCTTTGGGTTACTTTAAAAGTTTCGGAAACGAGTTTCGAGGGGAAACTTTTCGTTCGAGTGCTACAGTATTACTATCGGTTTCGGTTCGAGAATAAATCAGAGTTCGGAAAGGTTATTTTGGTGAATAATTCGAAGTTTTCCAACGAAGGCATGAAAATAGTAATTTACGGAACTTAACATATTAAAGTAGGAAATAAGTACGATTCATAAAGAAACGATTTCAAAAGTACGAAAGGGAAATATTACGGTGTTAGAGTTACACCACCAAAAGAAAATAACCAAAAGTCTAGCATCGTTCATAGGTCCTCGTACGTCTTCCAAAACCCCGGGCAAGACCTCGATCCACTACTCGATCCATCCCGGTTGAGGATTACTACTACATGCAATTAAAAGACATCTATATGAGCTATAAAGCTCAGTAAGAAATCCGAGTATTATCGAACTTTGGAAATACGTTATAAATAATATATAATATCGTATACCCGTTCTTACCCACGTTTCATACAACAACACAAGGCAATCGATCAAATCACATCTCTCACGAAAATACATCACTTAACAAAATCACGTAATTATGAAAAATGACTAAAATGCCCTTTTTGTGAAAATCATGAAAAACACATTTTTCGGTTTATCGGATCCGTGAAAGATTAATTTATGTACCGGATAATAAACCTGTTACGAGCCCGTTTTCACTAAGTGGAATCAAACCACTACCACATCATCCTAGTTGGATACCGGCCCACTATATCCGAGTTGTTTATTACCCGATATTCCATTAACCTTTCAAATAAAATCATTTTTATGCAACTTTTCGAAATTATGCTTATGACCCACGCATAACATCACAAATGTCAATCAAGTGTCACAAATCACACGAATACCACAATTTACCACATCATTATGATTTGGGCAAAAATCCCAAATTCACACACATGAACACACAACCACACACGGCACACACACACACCATGCATAATCCACACCCATACATTCACACATTTTCAGTACACACACGTGCACAATCAACACATTAAACATCACTAATTACTCATCAAAGCAAGCTTAAGAACAAATACTTTCTTACCTTTCATTTAATGGACTTATTACCACATCTAGGTAATAATCCATTTCCCACAGCCATTAAACACATCCAACAGAAATTAAAGTACAAAAATACCAAATTCATAATTCATGACCATTAAATCAAAATATGAACACTTAAGGCACAAACATATGTAAATAACATGCCATTATCCAAATTTCGAAATATTAGCAAATTAGTTCCAAAAATTCTCAATTTAAATCCTAGAACTCCAAACTGACTAAATTTCCCGATTCTGAAATTGTTTTAAATTTTCACAAAGTTTCGAATTTTCTTGAAATTAAAAACTAGAAAAATCCCTTTTTCAATTTAAAAACCCAAAACTCTTATATAACTCTAATTGATTTAAAAACTTGTTAAATAAAACTGTTTCCTATCTAATACTTGCTGAAAAACAGATCCAAACTTTATAAATGAGAGATTTTTCGGAAATTGCAGTTTTGACCCAAAAGTTTCGAAATTTACACATGCAACCACACTAGAAGTTCAAAATCAACTTTTTCATGAAAACCCTTAACAAATCTGAAATTCCACTTTACTAGATGCAGAAAATGAAGTTGAAAAGTCACCTTATGCAGAAATTTTCGGAATTTACATAATTTGCCCCAAAATTTCTAGATCTACACATGCAAGCCTACTAGAATTTCAAAATCAACTTTTTCTTACAAAAATTCTTTAAATCCGAAATTTTAGTTCAATAAATGCTGGAAAACAGTTTTGAAAACATTTTTCGGACAGACTTTACAAAAATTACAGATTTGGCCCAATCTTTCGAAGATCTACACATGCAACCACAAAAAGTTAAAAATTCATTTTTCTTGAAAACCCCTTTTTGAAATCTGAATTTTTTTAAAGCTTTTGGCCAATAAATGCTGTATCTAACCACTATCAACATAGATGATGCATGCAAGAACAAGAATTTAACAAGAACACTCATTTTTCCATTTTTCTTCAAAAAGCCCTAAATTTTCGAAATCACTCCCAATCTTTTAGAAAATTTTGAAAACCCTTTTTTTTTTTATACTATTGATGCCATTTAATTGCAGCAAGAAATCGGAATTTCTTACCTTAAAATCGAAGAAAGAAAATAGCCGAAAGGGAGGGGGCTTTCAAGCACCGAAGTCCAACCAAGCCACCTTGATTGTGAAAGAAATAGTGTGAGCTTCAAGGAGAGAGGAGTTGTGATCTCCCGAAAGAAGGCAAGTGGTCTTGATGGTGTTCTTGGAGTAGTCTAAGGCAAGTGTTAAATAAGGAACTCTCATTTTAATTTTGGGGTTTTCTTTGAAAATGAGAAATGAGGTGGAGAGAGGAGAGCCGATGATGGTGGTGATGGTTTCGGTGGAGAGAGGGGAGAGAGACAAGTAAGTGTAGATGTGTTGGAAGGAAAAGAGATGAAGGTGTCTCTTCATCTTACTAATGAGGGTGGAGTGTAGGATTAGGGAAAATGATGAGTGTTTTGCCAAGTGTAATGCATGCCTAATTACATATAATTTATTTATTTAATTTAAAGCACAACTTGCATCTTAACACACACACACATACACATCCGAACACACACACACACACAATTTCGGACATATATATATATATATTCAAATGTATAATACAAGTATATATGTATGTATACGTATGCATGCATGTATGTATGAGTATATATATATATGTATATTATTCACATAATTACCAAGTTTCAACTAATTTATCAAATAAACGAGAATATGCAATTATTCACATAAACCACTTAATTCACGAAATTTCATAGTGTTTTAATTTACGGAATTTAAATCATACAATCACACATATAAAAACGCATGTAATTATTCACGTAAGTAACATAATTAAATTCACGTAATGCATATAATCACGTAATAATATTTCCTAAGGGTTCTCGAGTTAGGAATATTAATCCCGGGTTTTAGGATTTTCGGGTTTTGGAAAGGTGGGGTGTTACAAAAATGATCAAAGAGTAAGAAAAGAGTTGCAATTAAGAAAATAAAATCAAATTAGAAGAGAGGATCCCTCAACATCTTCGGTAGTGTCCACGAAGTCGAGCATAACTTTCTCATCCGGACTCCAAATCAACTGGTTTTGGCGGCATTAGAAAGCTATTTCAGCAGGCTACAATTCCTGTCTAATGTCAAATTTTCAAATTCGGACTCAAACATGGTCAAAATTGGATTTCGAAAGCGATCATAAAAATACCCGCTACAGTTCGAGGACACGAATGCGCATCAAAAAACGTGAACAAAAACACTCGCTACAAACGATACGCACATAAGTAAAAGTACAAAATCATGCACAAAAGTACTCACGCAAAAGTGCATTCGCAAAAATGTTCATGAAAACACGAGCTACAATCCTAGGACATTAATACAAATCAACAAACATGCACAAACACACTCGCTCAAATGGACATGCACAAAAGTACATGTAAAAAAACATGCGCAAAATTGCATTCGCAACAACGTTCTTAAAAACACGAAATACAACACTAGGACTTTAATACGCATAACCAAACAACAGCAAGAACACTAGATTCAAAAGATACAGTGGAGTGTAGAAATAACACTGAACGTTTACGTTTACGTGGATATTTTTATGGATTAATCATATTTCTGTCTTAATTGGTGGATTTAGCATTCTATAGGTAATAATTGATAATGAGGTGTCCAGGAAGCAAAAATGATCAAAGAGTAAGAAAAGAGTTGCAATTAGGAAAATAAAATCAAATTAGAAGAGATGATCCCTCAACATCTTCGGCAGTGTCCACGAAGTCGAGCATAACTTTGTCATCCGGACTCCAAATCAACTGGTTCTGGCGGCATTAGAAAGCTATTTCAGCTGGCTACAATTCCTGTCTAATGTCTAATTTCCAAATTCGGACTCGAACATGGTCAAAATTGGATTCCAAAAGCGATCATAAAAATACCCGCTACAGTTCGAGGACACGAATGCGCATCAAGAAACGTGCACAAAAACACTCGCTACAAAAGATACGCACATAAGTAAAAGTACAAAATCATTCACAAAAGTACTCACGCAAAAGTGCATTCGCAAAAAGGTTCATGAAAACACAAGCTACAATCCTAGGACATTAATACAAATCAACAAACATGCACAAACACACTCGCTCAAATGGACATGCACAAAAGTACATGTAAAAAAACATGCGCAAAATTGCATTCGCAACAACGTTCTTAAAAAAACGAAATACAACACTAGGACTATAGTACGCATAACCAAACAACAGCAAGAACACTAGATTCAAAAGATACAGTGGAGTGTAGAAATAACACTCACCGTTTACGTTTACGTGGATGTTTTTATGGATTAATTTATATTTCTGTCTTAATTGGTGGATTTAGTATTCTATAGGTACAAATTGATAATGAGGTGTCCATGAACCCAAATTGATCAAAGAGTAAGAAAAGAGTTGCAATTAGGAAAATAAAATCAACGTTCTTAAAAAAACGAAATACAACACTAGGACTATAGTACGCATAACCAAACAACAGCAAGAACACTAGATACAAAAGATACAGTGGAGTGTAGAAATAACACTCAACGTTTACGTTTACGTGGATTTTTTTATGGATTAATTTATATTTCTGTCTTAATTGGTGGATTTAGTATTCTATAGGTACAAATTGATAATGAGGTGTCCATGAAGCAAAAATGATCAAAGAGTAAGAAAAGAGTTGCAATTAGGAAAATAAAATCAAATTAGAAGAGAGGATCCCTCAACATCTTCGGTAGTGTCCACGAAGTCGAGCATAACTTTCTCATCCGGACTCCAAATCAACTGGTTCTGGCGGGATTAGAAAGCTATTTCAGCTGGCAACAATTCCTGTCTAATGTCAAATTTCCAAATTCGGACTCGAACATGGTCAAAATTCGATTCCAAAAGCGATCATGAAAATACCGCTACAGTTCGAGGACACGAATGCGCATCAAGAAACGTGCACAAAAACAAACGCTACAAAAGATACGCACATAAGTAAAAGTACAAAAATCATGCACAAAAGTACTCACGCAAATGTGCATTCGCGAAAAGGTAGATGAAAACACAAACTACAATCCTAGGACATTAATACAAATCGACAAACATGCAAAAACACACTCGCTCAAATGGACATGCACAAACGTACATGTAAACAAACATGCCCAAAACTGCATTCGCAACAACGTTCTTAAAAACACAAAATACAACAATAGGACTTTAATACGCATAACCAAACAACAGCAAGAACACTAGATACAAAAGATACAGTGGAGTGTAGAAATAACACTCAACGTTTACGTTTACGTGGATTTTTTTATGGATTAATTTATATTTTTGTCTTAATTGGTGGATTTAGTATTCTATAGGTACAAATTGATAATGAGGTGTCCATGAAGCAAAAATGATCAAAGAGTAAGAAAAGAGTTGCAATTAGGAAAATAAAATCAAATTAGAAGAGAGAATCCCTCAACATCTTCGGCAGTGTCCACGAAGTCGACCATAACTTTCTCATCCGGACTCCGAATCAACTGGTTCTGGCGGCATTAGAAAGCTATTTCAGCAGGCTACAATTCCTGTCTAATGTCAAATTTCCAAATTCGAACTCAACATGGTCAAAATTGGATTCCAAAAGCGATCATAAAAATACCCGCTACAGTTCGAGGACACGAATGCGCATCAAGAAACGTGCACAAAAACACTCGCTACAAAAGATACGCACATAAGTAAAAGTACAAAATCATGCACAAAAGTACTCACGCAAAAGTGCATTCGCAAAAAGGTTCATGAAAACACAAGCTACAATCCTAGGACATTAATACAAATCAACAAACATGCACAAACACACTCGCTCAAATGGACATGCACAAAAGTACATGTAAAAAAACATGCACAAAATTGCATTCGCAACAACGTTGTTAAAAACATGAAATACAACACTAGGACTATAGTACGCATAACCAAACAACAGCAAGAACACTAGATTCAAAAGATACAGTGGAGTGTAGAAATAACACTCACCGTTTACGTTTACGTGGATTTTTTTATGGATTAATTTATATTTCTGTCTTAATTGGTGGATTTAGTATTCTATAGGTACAAATTGATAATGAGGTGTCAATGAAGCCAAATTGATCAAAGAGTAAGAAAAGAGTTGCAATTAGGAAAATAAAATCAAATTAGAAGAGAGGATCCCTCAACATCTTCGGTAGTGTCCACGAAGTCGAGCATAACTTTCTCATCCGGACTCCAAATCAACTTGTTCCGGCGGCATTAGAAACCTATTTCAGCTGGCTAAAATTCCTGTCTAATTTAAAATTTCCAAATTCGGACTCGAACATGGTCAAAATTGGATTCCAAAAGCGATCATAAAAATACCCGCTACAGTTCGAGGACACGAATGCGCATCAAGAAACGTGCACAAAAACACTCGTTACAAGAGATACGCACATAAGTAAAAGTACAAAATCATGCACAAAAGTACTCACGCCAAAGTGCATTCGCAAAAAGGTTCATGAAAACACAAGCTACAATCCTAGGACATTAATACAAATCAACAAACATGCACAAACACACTTGCTCAAATGGACATGCACAAAAGTACATGTAAAAAAACATGCGCAAAATTGCATTCGCAACAACGTTCTTAAAAACACGAAATACAACACTAGGACTATAGTACGCATAACCAAACAACAGCAAGAACACTAGATACAAAAGATACAGTGGAGTGTAGAAGTAACACTCAACGTTTACGTTTACGTGGATTTTTTTATGGATTAATTTATATTTCTGTCTTAATTGGTGGATTTAGTATTCTATAGGTACAAATTGATAATGAGGTGTCCATGAAGCAAAAATGATCAAAGAGTAAGAAAAGAGTTGCAATTAGGAAAATAAAATCAAATTAGAAGAGAGGATCCCTCAACATCTTCGGTAGTGTCCACGAAGTCGAGCATAACTTTCTCATCCGGACTCCAAATCAACTGGTTCCGGCGGCATTAGAAAGCTATTTCAGAAGGCTACAATTCCTGTCTAATGTCAAATTTCCAAATTCGGACTCAAACATGGTCAAAATTGGATTCCGAAAGCGATCATAAAAATAGCCACTACAGTTCGAGGACACGAATGCGCATCAAGAAACGTGCACAAAAACACTCGCTACAAACGATACGCACATAAGTAAAAGTACAAAATCATGCACAAAAGTACTCACAAAAAAGGGCATTCGCAAAAAGGTTCATGAAAACACAAACTACAATCCTAGGACATTAATACAAATCAACAAACATGCACAAACACACTCGCTCAAATGGACATGCACAAAAGTACATGTGAAAAAACATGCGCAAAAGTGCATTCGCAACAACGTTCTTAAAAACACGAAATACAACACTAGGACTTTAATACGCATAACCAAACAACAGCAAGAACACTAGATTCAAAAGATACAGTGGAGTGTAGAAATAAAACTCAACGTTTACGTTTACGTGGATATTTTTATGGATTAATTCATATTTCTGTCTTAATTGGTGGATTTTGTATTCTATAGGTAATAATTGATAATGAGGTGTCCAGGAAGCAAAAATGATCAAAGAGTAAGAAAAGAGTTGCAATTAGGAAAATAAAATCAAATTAGAAGAGAGGATCCCTCAACATCTTCGGTAGTGTCCACGAAGTCGAGCATAACTTCCTCATCCGGACTCCAAATCAACTTGTTCCGGCGGCATTAGAAAGCTATTTCAGCTGGCTACAATTCCTGTCTAATTTAAAATTTCCAAATTCGGACTCGAACATGGTCAAAATTGGATTCCAAAAGCGATCATAAAAATACCCGCTACAGTTCGAGGACACGAATGCGCATCAAGAAACGTGCACAAAAACACTCGCTACAAGAGATACGCACATAAGTAAAAGTACAAAATCATGCACAAAAGTACTCACGCAAAAGTGCATTCGCAAAAAGGTTCATGAAAACACAAACTACAATCCTAGGACATTAATACAAATCAACAAACATGCACAAACACACTCGCTCAAATGGACATGCACAAAAGTACATGTGAAAAAACATGCGCAAAATTGCATTCGCAACAACGTTCTTAAAAACACGAAATACAACACTAGGACTTTAATACGCATAACCAAACAACAGCAAGAACACTAGATACAAAAGATATAGCGGAGTGTAGAAATAACACTCAACGTTTACGTTTACGTGGATTTTTTTATGGATTAATTTATATTGATGTTTTGATTGTTGGATTTAGTATTCTATAGGTACAAATTGATAATGAGGTGTCCATGAAGCAAAAGTGATCAAAGAGTAAGAAAAGAGTTGCAATTAGGAAAATAAAATCAAATTAGAAGAGAGGATCCCTCAACATCTTCGGTAGTGTCCACGAAGTCGAGCATAACTTTCTCATCCGGACTCCAAATCAACTGGTTCCGGCGGCATTAGAAAGCTATTTCAGCTGGCTACAATTCATGTTTAATGTCAAATTTCCAAATTCGGACTCGAACATGGTCAAAATTGGATTCCAAAAGCGATCATGAAAATACCCGCTACAGTTCGAGGACACGAATGCACATCAAGAAACGTGCACAAAAACACTCGCTACAAAAGATACGCACATAAGTAAAAGTACAAAATCATGCACAAATGTTCATGTAAAAAAACATGCGCAAAAGTGCATTCGCAACAACGTTCTTAAGAACACGAAATACAACACTAGGACTTTAATACGCATATCCAAACAACGACAAGAACACTAGATACAAAAGATACAGCGGAGTGTAGAAATAACACTCAACGTTAACGTTTACGTGGATTTTTTTATGGATTAATTTATATTTATGTTTTGATTGTTGGATTTAGTATTCTATAGGTACAAAATATAATGAGGTGTCCATGAAGCAAAAGTGATCAAAGAGTAAGAAAAGAGTTGCAATTAGGAAAATAAAATCAAATTAGAAGAGAGGATCCCTCAACATCTTCGGTTGTGTCCACGAAGTCGAGCATAACTTTCTCATCCGGACTCCAAATCAACTGGTTCCGGCGGCATTAGAAAGCTATTTCAGCTTGCTACAATTCATGTCTAATGTCAAATTTCCAAATTCGGACTCGAACGTGGTCAAAATTGGATTCCAAAAGCGATCATGAAAATACCCGCTACAGTTCGAGGACACGAATGCGCATCAAGAAACGTGCACAAAAACACTCGCTAGAAAAGATACACACATAAGTGAAACTACAAAAATCATGCACAAAATTACTCACGCAAAAGTGCTCTCGCAAAAAAGTTCATGAAAACAAAAACAACAATCTAGGACATTAATACAAATCAACAAACATGCACAAACACACTCGCTCAAATGGACATGCACAGACGTACATGTAAAAAAACATGCGCAAAAGTGCATTCGCAACAACGTTCTTAAAAACACGAAATACATCACTAGGACTTTAATACGCATAACCAAACAAAAGCAAGAACACTAGATACAAAAGATATAGCGGAGTGTAGAAATAACACTCAACGTTAACGTTTACGTGGATTTTTTTATGGATTAATTTATATTTATGTTTTGATTGTTGGATTTAGTATTCTATAAGTACAAATTGATAATGAGGTGTCCATGAAGTAAAAATGATCAAAGAGTAAAAAAAGAGTTGCAATTAGGAAAATAAAATCAAATTAGAAGAGAGGATCCCTCAACATCTTCGGTAGTGTCCACGAAGTCGAGCATAACTTTCTCATCCGAACTCCAAATCAACTGGTTCCGGCGGCATTAGAAAGCTATTTCAGCTGGCTACAATTCCTGTCCAATGTCAAATTTCCAAATTTCGGACTCGAACATGGTCAAAATTGGATTCCAAAAGCGATCATGAAAATACCCGCTACAGTTCGAGGACACGAATGCGCATCAAGAAACGTGCACAAAAACACTCGCTACAAAATATACGCACAAAGTAAAAGTTCAAAATCATGCACAAAAGTACTCACGCAAAAGTGCATTCGCAAAAAGGTTCATGAAAACACAAACTACAATCCAAAGACATTAATACAAATCAACAAACATGCACAAACACACTCGCTCAAATGGACATGCACAAATGTACATGTAAAAAAACATGCGCAAAAGTGCATTCGCAACAACGTACTTAAAAACAGGAAATACAAAACTAGGACTTTAATACGCATAACCAAACAACAGCAAGAACACTAGATACAAAAGATACAGCGGAGTGTAGAAATAACACTCAACGTTTACGTTTACGTGGATTTTTTTATGGATTAATTTATATTTATGTTTTGATTGTTGGATTTAGTATTCTATAGGTACAAAAGTATAATGAGGTGTCCATGAAGCAAAAGTGATCAAAGAGTAAGAAAAGAGTTGCAATTAGGAAAATAAAATCAAATTAGAAGAGAGGATCCCTCAACATCTTCGGTTGTGTTCACGAAGTCGAGCATAACTTTCTCATCCGGACTCCAAATCAACTTGTTCCGGCGGCATTAGAAAGCTATTTCAGCTTGCTACAATTCATGTCTAATGTCAAATTTCCAAATTCGGACTCGAATGTGGTCAAAATTGGATTCCAAAAGCGATCATGAAAATACCCGCTACAGTTCGAGGACACGAATGCGCATCAAGAAACGTGCACAAAAACACTCGCTAGAAAAGATACACACATAAGTGAAACTACAAAAATCATGCACAAAATTACTCACGCAAAAGTGCTTCGCAAAAAAGTTCATGAAAACAAAAACAACAATCTAGGACATTAATACAAATCAACAAACATGCACAAACACACTCGCTCAAATGGACATGCACAGACGTACATGTAAAAAAACATGCGCAAAAGTGCATTCGCAACAACGTTCTTAAAAACACGAAATACATCACTAGGAATTTAATACGCATAACCAAACAACAGCAAGAACACTAGATACAAAAGATATAGCGGAGTGTAGAAATAACACTCAACGTTTACGTTTACGTGGATTTTTTTATGGATTAATTTATATTTATGTTTTGATTGTTGGATTTAGTATTCTATAGGTACAAATTGATAATGAGGTGTGCATGAAGCAAAAGTGATCAAAGAGTAAAAAAAGAGTTGCAATTAGGAAAATAAAATCAAATTAGAAGAGATGATCCCTCAACATCTTCGGTAGTGTCCACGAAGTCGAGCATAACTTTCTCATCCGGACTCCAAATCAACTGGTTCCGGCGGCATTAGAAAGCTATTTCAGCTGGCTACAATTCCTGTCCAATGTCAAATTTCCAAATTCGGACTCGAACATGGTCAAAATTGGATTCCAAAAGCGATCATGAAAATACCAGCTACAGTTCGAGGACACGAATGCGCATCAAGAAACGTGCACAAAAACACTCGCTACAAAATATACGCACAAAGTAAAAGTTCAAAATCATGCACAAAAGTACTCACGCAAAAGTGCATTCGCAAAAAGGTTCATGAAAACACAAACTTCAATCCAAGGACATTAATACAAATCAACAAACATTCACAAACACACTCGCTCAAATGGACATGCACAAATGTACATGTAAAAAAACATGCGCAAAAGTGCATTCGCAACAACGTTCTTAAAAACACGAAATACAACACTAGGACTTTAATACGCATAACCAAACAACAGCAAGAACACTAGATACAAAAGATACAGCGGAGTGTAGAAATAACACTCAACGTTTACGTTTACGTGGATTTTTTTATGGATTAATGTTTATTTCTGTTTTAATTGGTGGATTTAGTATTCTATAGGTACAAATTGACAATGAGGTGCCCATGAAGCAAAAATGATTAAAGAGTAAGAAAAGAGTTGAAATTTGGAAAAAAAAATCAAATTAGAAGAGAGGATCCCTCAACATCTTCGGTAGTGTCGACGAAGTCGAGCATAACTTTCTCATCTGGACTCCAAATCACCTGGTTCCGGCGGCATTAGAAAGCTATTTCAGCTGGCTACAATTCCCGTCCAATGTCAAATTTTCAAATTCGGACTCGAACATGGTCAAAATTGGATTCCAAAAGCGATCATGAAAATACCCGCTACAGTTCGAGGACACGAATGCGCATCACAAAACGTGCACAAAAACACTCGCTACAAAATATACGCACATAAGTAAAAGTACAAAATCATGCACAAAAGTACTCACGCAAAAGTGCATTCGCAAAATGGTTCATGAAAACACAAGCTACAATCCTAGGACATTAATACAAATCAACAAACATGCACAAACACACTCGCGCAAATGGACATGCACAAACGTACATGTAAGAAAACATGCGCAAAAGTGCCTTCGCAACAACGTTCTTAAAAACACGAAATACAACACTAGGACTTTAATACGCATAACCAAACAACAGCAAGAAGACTAGATACAAAAGATACAGCGGAGTGTAGAAATAACACTCAACGTTTATATTTACGTGGATTTTTTTATGGATTAATTTATATTTCTGTTTTAATTGGTGGATTTAGTATTCTATAGGTACAAATTGATAATGAGGTGTCCATGAAGCAAAAATGATCAAAGAGTAAGAAAAGAGTTGCAATTAAGAAAATAAAACCAAATTAGAAGAGAAGATCCCTCAACATCTTCGGTAGTGTCCACGAAGTCGAGCATAACTTTCTCATCCGGACTCCCAATCAACTGGTTTCGGCGGCATTAGAAAGCTATTTCAGCTGGCTACATTTCCTGTCTAATGTCAAATTTCCAAATTTGGACTCGACACACGGTCAAAATTGGATTCCAAAAGCGATCATGAAAATACCCGCTACAGTTCGAGGACACGAATGCGCATCAAGAAACGTGCACAATAACACTCGCTACAAAAGATACGCACATAAGTAAAAGTAAACAATCATGCACAAAAGTACTCACGCAAAAGTGCATTCGCAAAAAGGTTCATGAAAACACAAATTACAATCCTAGGACATTAATACAAATCAACAAACATGCACAAACACACTCGCTCAAATGGACATGCACAAATGTACATGTAAAAAAACATGCGCAAAAGTGCATTCGCAACAACGTTCTTAAAAACACGAAATACAACACTAGGACTTTAATACGCATAACCAAACAACAACAAGAACACTAGATACAAAAGATACAGTGGAGTGTAGAAATAACACTCAACGTTTACGTTTACGTGGATTTTTTTATGGATTAATGTTTATGTCTCTTTTAATTGGTGGATTTAGTATATTATAGGTACAAATTGATAATGAGGTGTCCATGAAGCAAAAATGATCAAAGAGTAAGAAAAGAGTTGCAATTAGGAAAATAAAATCAAATTAGAAGAGAGGATCCCTCAACATCTTCGGTAGTGTCCACGAAGTCGAGCATAACTTTCTCATCCGGACTCCAAATCAACTGGTTTCGGCGGCATTAGAAATCTATTTCAGCAGGCTACATTTCCTGTCTAATGTCAAATTTCCAAATTCGGACTCGAACATGGTCAAAATTGGATTCCAAAAGCGATCATGAAAATACCCGCTACAGTTTGAGGACACGAATGCGCATCAAGAAGTGTGCACAAAAACACTCGCTACAAAAGATACGCACATAAGTAAAAGTACAAAATCATGCACAAAAGTACTCACGCAAAAGTGCATTCGCAAAAAGGTTCATGAAAACACAAACTACAATCCTAGGACATTAATACAAATCAACAAACATGCACAAACACACTCGCGCAAATGGACATGCACAAACGTACATGTAAGAAAACATGCGCAAAAGTGCCTTCGCAACAACGTTCTTAAAAACACGAAATACAACACTAGGACATTAATACGCATAACCAAACAACAGCAAGAAGAATAGATACAAAAGATACAGCGGAGTGTAGAAATAACACTCAACGTTTATATTTACGTGGATTTTTTTATGGATTAATTTATATTTCTGTTTTAATTGGTGGATTTAGTATTCTATAGGTACAAATTGATAATGAGGTGTCCATGAAGCAAAACTGAACAAAGAGTAAGAAAAGAGTTGCAATTAAGAAAATAAATCAAATTAGAAGGGAGGATCCCTCAACATCTTCGGTAATGTCCATGAAGTCGAGCATAACTTTCTCATCCGGACTCCAAATCAACTGGTTCCGGCGGCATTAGAAAGCTATTTCAGCTGGCTACAATTCTTGCCTAATGTCAAATTTCCAAATTCGAACTCGAACACGGTCAAAATTGGATTCCAAAAGCGATCATGAAAATACCCGCTACAGTTCGAGGACACGAATGCGCATCGAGAAGTGAGCACAAAAACACTCGCTACAGAAGATACGCACATAAGCAAAAGTACAAAATCATGCACAAAAGTACTCACGCAAAAGTGCATTCGCTAAAATGTTCATGAAAACACAAACTACAATCCCAGGACATTAATACAAATCAACAAACATGCACAAACACACTCGCTCAAATGGACATGCACAGACGTACATGTAAGAAAACATGCGCAAAAGCGCATTCGCAACAACGTTCTTAAAAACACGAAATACAACACTAGGACAATAATACGCATAACCAAACAACAGCTAGAAGACTAGATACAAAAGATACAGCGGAGTGTAGAAATAACACTCAACGTTTACGTTTACGTGGATTTTTTTATGGATTAATTTATATTTCTTTTTTAATTGGTGGATTTAGTATTCTATAGGTACAAATTGATAATGAGGTGTCCATGAAGCAAAAATGATCAAAGAGTAAGAACAGAGTTGCAATTAAGAAAATAAAATCAAATTAGAAGAGAGGATCCCTCAACATCTTCGGTACTGTCCATGAAGTCGAGCATAACTTTCTCATCCGGACTCCAAATCAACTGGTTCCGGCGGCATTAGAAAGCTATTTCAGCTGGCTACAATTCTTGCCTAATGTCAAATTTCCAAATTGGGACTCAAACACGGTCGAAATTGGATTCCTAAAGCGATCATGAAAATATCTGCGACAGTTCGAGGACACGAATGCGCATCAAGAAACGTGCACAAAAACACTCGCTACAAAAGATACGCACATAAGTAAAACTACAAAATCATGCACAAAAGTACTCACGCAAAAGTGCATTCGCAAAAAGGTTCATGAAAACACAAACTACAATCCTAGGACATTAATACAAATCGACAAACATGCACAAACACACTCGCTCAAATGGACATGCACAGACGTACATGTAAAAAAACATGCGCAAAAGTGCATTCGCAACAACGTTCTTAAAAACACGAAATACAACACTAGGACATTAATACGCATAACCAAACAACAGCAAGAACACTAGATACAAAAGATACAGCGGAGTGTAGAAATAACACTCAACGTTTATATTTACGTGGATTTTTTTATGGATTAATTTATATTTCTGTTTTAATTGGTGGATTTAGTATTCTATAGGTACAAATTGATAATGAGGTGTCCATGAAGCAAAAATGATCAAAGAGAAAGAAAAGAGTTGCAATTAAGAAAATAAAACAAAATTAGAAGAGAAGATCCCTCAACATCTTCGGTAGTGTCAACGAAGTCGAGCATAACTTTCTCATCCGGACTCCAAATCAACTGGTTTCGGCGGCATTAGAAAGCTATTTCAGCTGGCGACATTTCCTGTCTAATGTCAAATTTCCAAATTTGGACTCGAACACGGTCAAAATTGGATTCCAAAAGCGATCATGAAAATACCCGCTACAGTTCGCGGACACGAATGCGCATCAAGAAGCGTGCACAATAACACTCGCTACAAAAGATACGCACATAAGTAAAAGTAAACAATCATGCACAAAAGTACTCACGCAAAAGTGCATTCGCAAAAAGGTTCATGAAAACACAAACTACAATCCTAGGACATTAATACAAAGCAACAAACATGCACAAACACACTCGCTCAAATGGACATGCACAAATGTACATGTAAAAAAACATGCGCAAAAGTGCATTCGCAACAACGTTCTTAAAAAACACGAAATACAACACTAGGACTTTAATACGCATAACCAAACAACAACAAGAACACTAGATACAAAAGATACAGTGGAGTGTAGAAATAACACTCAACGTTTACGTTTACGTGGATTTTTTTATGGATTAATGTTTATTTCTCTTTTAATTGGTGGATTTAGTATATTATAGGTACAAATTGATAATGAGGTGTCCATGAAGCAAAAATGATCAAAGAGTAAGAAAAGAGTTGCAATTAGGAAAATAAAATCAAATTAGAAGAGAGGATCCCTCAACATCTTCGGTAGTGTCCACGAAGTCGAGCATAACTTTCTCATCCGGACTCCAAATCAACTGGTTTCGGCGGCATTAGAAATCTATTTCAGCAGGCTACATTTCCTGTCTAATGTCAAATTTCCAAATTCGGACTCGAACACGGTCAAAATTGGATTCCAAAAGCGATCATGAAAATACCCGCTACACTTTGAGGACACAAATGCGCATCAAGAAGTGTTCACAAAAACACTCGCTACAAAAGATACGCACATAAGTAAAAGTACAAAATCATGCACAAAAGTACTCACGCAAAAGTGCATTCGCAAAAAGGTTCATGAAAACACCAACTACAATCCTAGGACATTAATACAAATCAACAAACATGCACAAACACACTCGCTCAAATGGACATGCACAGACGTACATGTAAAAAAACATGCGCAAAAGTGCATTCGCAACAACGTTCTTAAAAACACGAAATACAACACTAGGACTTTAATACGCATAACCTAACAACAGCAAGAACACTAGATACAAAAGATACAGCGGAGTGTAGAAATAACACTCAACGTATACGTTTACGTGGATTTTTTTATGGATTAATTTATATTTCTGTTTTAATTGGTGGATTTAGTATTCTATAGGTACAAATTTATAATGAGGTGTCCATGAAGCAAAAATGATCAAAGAGTAAGAAAAGAGTTGCAATTAGGAAAATAAAATCAAATTAGAAGAGAGGATCCCTCAACATCTTCGATAGTGTGCACGAAGTCGAGCATAACTTTCTCATCCGGACTCCAAATCAATTGGTTCCAGCGGCATTAGAAAGCTATTTCAGCTGGCTACAATTCTTGCCTAATGTCAAATTTCCAAATTCGAACTCGAACACGGTCAAAATTGGATTCCAAAAGCGATCATGAAAATACCCGCTACAGTTCGAGGACACGAATGCGCATCAAGAAGTGTGCACAAAAACACTCGCTACAGAAGGTACGCACATAAGTAAAAGTACAAAATCATGCACAAAAGTACTCACGCAAAAGTGCATTCGCTAAAAGGTTCATGAAAACACAAACTACAATCCCAGGACATTAATACAAATCAACAAACATGCACAAACACACTCGCTCAAATGGACATGCACAGACGTACATGTAAGAAAACATGCGCAAAAGCGCATTCGCAACAACGTTCTTAAAAACACGAAATACAACACTAGGACAATAATACGCATAACCAAACAACAGCAAGAAGACTAGATACAAAAGATACAGCGGAGTGTTGAAATAACACTCAACGTTTACATTTACGTGGATTTTTTTATGGATTAATTTATATTTCTTTTTTAATTGGTGGATTTAGTATTGTATAGGTACAAATTGATAATGAGGTGTCCATGAAGCAAAAATGATCAAAGAGTAAGAAAAGAGTTGCAATTAAGAAAATAAAATCAAATTAGAAGAGAGGATCCCTCAACATCTTCGGTAATGTCCACGAAGTCGAGCATAACTTTCTCATCCGGACTCCAAATCAACTGGTTCCGGCGGCATTAGAAAGCTATTTCAGCTGGCTACAATTCTTGCCTAATGTCAAATTTCCAAATTCGGACTCGAACATGGTCGAAATTGGATTCCAAAAGCGATCATGAAAATACCCGCGACAGTTCGAGGACACGAATGCGCATCAAGAAACGTGCACAAAAACACTCGCTACAAAAGATACGCACATAAGTAAAAGTACAAAATCATGCACAAAAGTACTCACGCAAAAGTGCATTCGCAAAAAGGTTCATGAAAACACAAACTACAATCCTTGGACATTAATACAAATCAACAAACATGCACAAACACACTCGCTCAAATGGACATGCACAAACGTACATGTAAGAAAACATGCGCAAAAGTGCATTCGCAAGAGCGTTCTAAAAAACACGAACTACAACACTAGGACATTAATACGCATAACCAAACAACAGCAAGAAGACTAGGTACAAAAGATACAGGGGAGTGTAGAAATAACACTCAACGTTTACATTTACGTGGATTTTTTTATGGATAAATTTATATTTTTGTTTTAATTGGTGGATTTAGTATTATATAGGTACAAATTGATAATGAAGTGTCCATGAAGCAAAAATGATCAAAGAGTAAGAAAAGAGTTGGAATTAGGAAAATAAAATCAAATTAGAAGAGAGGATCCCTCAACATCTTCGGTAATGTCCACAAAGTCGAGCATAACTTTCTCATCCGGACTCCAAATCAACTGGTTCCGGCGGCATTAGCTATTTCAGCTGGCTACAATTCTTGCCTAATGTCAAATTTCCAAATTCGAACTCGAACACGGTCAAAATTGGATTCCAAAAGCGATCATGAAAATACCCGCTACAGTTCGAGGACACGAATGCGCATCAAGAAGTGTGCACAAAAGCACTCGCTACAGAAGATACGCACATAAGTAAAAGTACAAAATCATGCACAAAAGTACTCACGCAAAAGTGCATTCGCTCAAAGGTTCATGAAAACACAAACTACAATCCCAGGACATTAATACAAATCAACAAACATGCACAAACACACTCGCTCAAATGGACATGCACAGACGTACATGTAAGAAAACATGCGCAAAAGCGCATTCGCAACAACGTTCTTAAAAACACGAAATACAACACTAGGACAATAATACGCATAACCAAACAACATCAAGAAGACTAGATACAAAAGATACAGCGGAGTGTAGAAATAACACTCAACGTTTACATTTACGTGGATTTTTTTATGGATTAATTTATATTTCTTTTTTAATTGGTGGATTTAGTATTCTATAGGTACAAATTGATAATGAGGTGTCCATGAAGCAAAAATGATCAAAGAGTAAGAAAAGAGTTGCAATTAAGAAAATAAAATCAAATTAGAAGAGAGGATCCCTCAACATCTTCGGTAATGTCCACGAAGTCGAGCATTACTTTCTCATCCGAACTCCAAATCAACTGGTTCCGGCGGCATTAGAAAGCTATTTCAGCTGGCTACAATTCTTGCCTAATATCAAATTTCCAAATTCGGACTCGAAAATGGTCAAAATTGGATTCCAAAAGCGATCATGAAAATACCCGCGACAGTTCGAGGACACGAATGCGCATCAAGAAACGTGCACAAAAACACTCGCTACAAAAGATACGCACATAAGTAAAAGTACAAAATCACGCACAAAAGTACTCACGCAAAAGTGCATTCGCAAAAAGGTTCATGAAAACACAAACTACAATCCTTGGACATTAATACAAATCAACAAACATGCACAAACACACTCGCTCAAATGGACATGCACAAACGTACATGTAAGAAAACATGCGCAAAAGCGCATTCGCAAGAACGTTCTAAAAAACACGAAATACAACACTAGGACATTAATACGCATAACCAAACAACAGCAAGAAGACTAGATACAAAAGATACAGGGGAGTGTAGAAATAACACTCAACGTTTACATTTACGTGGATTTTTTTATGGATAAATTTATATTTTTGTTTTAATTGGTGGATTTAGTATTATATAGGTACAAATTGATAATGAAGTGTCCATGAAGCAAAAATGATCAAAGAGTAAGAAAAGAGTTGGAATTAGGAAAATAAAATCAAATTAGAAGAGAGGATCCCTCAACATCTTCGGTAATGTCCACAAAGTCGAGCATAACTTTCTCATCCGGACTCCAAATCAACTGGTTCCGGCGGCATTAGAAAGCTATTTCAGCTGGCTACATTTCCTGTCTAATGTCAAATTTCCAAATTTGGACTCGAACACGGTCAAAATTGGATTCCAAAAGCGATCATGAAAATACCCGCTACAGTTCGAGGACACGAATGCGCATCAAGAAGCGTGCACAAAAACACTCGCTACAAAAGATACGCACATAAGTAAAAGTACAAAATCACGCACAAAAGTACTCACGCAAAAGTGCATTCGCAAAAAGGTTCATGAAAACACAAACTACAATCCTAGGACATAAATACATATCAACAAACATGCACAAACACACTCGCTCAAATGGACATGCACAGACGTACATGTAAGAAAACATGCGCAAAAAAGCATTCGCAACAACGTTCTTAAAAACACGAAATACAACACTAGGACTTTAATACGCATAACCAAACAACAGCAAGAACACTAGATACAAAAGATACAGCGGAGTGTAGAAATAACACTCAACGTTTACGTTTAAGTGGATTTTTTAATGGATTAATTTATATTTTTGTTTTAATTGGTGGATTTAGTATTATATAGGTACAAATTGATAATGAAGTGTCCATGAAGCAAAAATGATCAAAGAGTAAGAAAAGAGTTGCAATTAGGAAAATAAAATCAAATTAGAAGAGAGGATCCCTCAACATCTTCGGTAATGTCCACGAAGTCGAGCATAACTTTCTCATCCGGACTCCAAATCAACTGGTTCCGGCGGCATTAGAAAGCTATTTCAGCTGGCTACATTTCCTGTCTAATGTCAAATTGCCAAATTTGGACTCGAACACGGTCAAAATTGGATTCCAAAAGCGATCATGAAAATACCCGCTACAATTCGAGGACACGAATGCGCATCAAGAAGCATGCACAAAAACACTCGCTACAAAAGATACGCACATAAGTAAAAGTACAAAATCACGCACAAAAGTACTCACGCAAAAGTGCATTCGCAAAAAGGTTCATGAAAACACAAACTACAATCCTAGGACATCAATACAAATCAACAAACATGCACAAACACACTCGCTCAAATGGACATGCACAGACGTACATGTAAGAAAACATGCGCAAAAGTGCATTCGCAGCAACGTTCTTAAAAACACAAAATACAACACTAGGACTTTAATACGCATAACCAAACAACAGCAAGAACACTAGATACAAAAGAAACATCGGAGTGTAGAAATAACACTCAACGTTTACGTTTACGTGGATTTTTTTATGGATTAATTTTTATTTCTGTTTTAATTGGTGGATTTAGTATTCTATAAGTACAAATTGATAATGAGGTGTCCATGAAGCAAAAAATATCAAAGAGTAAGAAAAGAGTTGGAATTAGGAAAATAAAATCAAATTAGAAGAGAGGATCCCTCAACATCTTCGGTAATGTCCACGAAGTCAGGCATAACTTACTCATCCGGAGTCCAAATCAACTGGTTCCGGCGGCATTAGAAAGCTATTTCAGCTGGCTACAATTCTTGCCTAATGTGAAATTTCCAAATTCGGACTCGAACATTGTCAAAATTGGATTCCAAAAGCGATCATGAAAATACCCGCTACAGTTCGAGGACACGAATGCGCATCAAGAAACGTGCACAAAAACACTCGCTACAAAAGATACGCACATAAGTAAAAGTACAAAATCACGCACAAAAGTACTCACGCAAAAGTACATTAGCTGAGAGGTTCATGAAAACACAAGCTACAATCCTAGGACATTAATACAAATCAACAAACATGCACAAACACACTCGCTCAAATGGACATGCACAGACGTACATGTAAGAAAACATGCGCAAAAGTGCATTCGCAACAACGTTCTTAAACACACGAAATACAACACTAGGACTTTAATACGCATAACCAAACAACAGCAAGAACACTAGATACAAAAGATACAGTGGGGTGTAGAAATAACACTCAACTTTTCCGTTTACGTGGATTTTTTTATGGATTAATGTTTATTTTTGTTTTAATTGGTGGATTTAGTATTCTATAAGTACAAATTGATAATGAGGTGTCCATGAAGCAAAAATGATCAAAGAGTAAGAAAAGAGTTGGAATTAGGAAAATAAAATCAAATTAGCAGAGAGGATCCCTCAACATCTTCGGTAATGTCCACGAAGTCGAAAATAACTTTCTCATCCGGACTCCAAATCAACTGGTTCCGGCGGCATTAGAAAGCTATTTCAGCTGGCTACAATTCTTGCCTAATGTCAAATTTCCAAATTCGGACTCGAACATGGTCAAAATTGGATTCCAAAAGCGATCATGAAAATACCCGCTACAGTTCGAGGACACGAATGCGCATAAAAAAACGTGCTCAAAAAAGCTCGCTACAAAAGATACACACATAAGTAAAAGTACAAAATCACGCACAAAAGTACTCACGCAAAAGTGCATTCGCATAAAGGTTCATGAAAACACAAGCTACAATCCTAGGACATTAATACAAATAAACAAACATGCACAAACACACTCGCTCAAATGGACAAGCACAAACGTACATGTACGAAAACATGCGCAAAAGTGCATTCGTAACAACATTCTTAAAAACACGAAATACAACACTAGGACATTAATACGCATAACCAAACAATAGCAAGAAGACTAGATACAAAAGATACAGTGGAGTGTAGAAGTAACACTCAACGTTTATATTTACGTGGATTTTTTTATGGATTAATTTATATTTCTGTTTTAATTGGTGGATTTAGTATTCTATAGGTACAAATTGATAATGAGGTGTCCATGAAGCAAAAATGATCAAAGAGTAAGAAAAGAGTTGCAATTAAGAAAATAAAATCAAATTAGAAGAGAGGATCCCTCAACATCTTCGGTAGTGTCCACGAAGTCGAGCATAACTTTCTCATCCGGACTCCAAATCAACTGGTTCTGTCAAATGTCAAATTTCCAAATTTGGACTCGAACACGGTCAAAATTGGATTCCAAAAGCGATCATGAAAATACCCGCTACAGTTCGAGGACACGAATGCGCATCAAGAAGCGTGCACAAAAACACTCGCTCCAAAAGATACGCACATAAGTGAAAGTACAAAATCATGCACAAAAGTAATCGCGCAAAAGTGCATTCGCCAAAAGGTTCATGAAAACACAAACTACAATCCTAGGACATTAATACAAATCAACAAACATGCACTAACACACTCGCTCAAATGGACATGCACAAATGTACATGTAAAAAAACATGCGCAAAAGTGCATTCGCAACAACGTTCTTAAAAACACGAAATACAACACTAGGACTTTAATACGCATAACCAAACAACAACAAGAACACTAGATACAAAAGATACAGTGGAGTGTAGAAATAACACTCAACGTTTACGTTTACGTGGATTTTTTTATGGATTAATGTTTATTTCTGTTTTAATTGGTGGATTTAGTATATTATAGGTACAAATTGATAATGAGGTGTCCATGAAGCAAAAATGATCAAAGAGTAAGTAAAGAGTTGCAATTAGGAAAATAAAATCAAATTAGAAGAGAGGATCCCTCAACATCTTCGGTAGTGTCCACGAAGTCGAGCATAACTTTCTCATCCGGACTCCAAATCAACTTGTTCGGCGGCATTAGAAAGCTATTTCAGCTGGCTACATTTCCGGTCTAATGTTAAATTTCCAAATTTGGACTCGAACACTGTCAAAATTGGATTCCAAAAGCGATCATGAAAATACCCGCTACAGTTCGAGGACACGAATGCGCATCAAGAAGCCTGCACAAAAACGCTCGCTACAAAAGATACGCACATATGTATAAGTACAAAATCATGCACAAAAGTACTCACGCAAAACTGCATTCGCAAAGAGGTTCATGAAAACACAAACTACAATCCTAGGACAATAATACAAATCAACAAACATGCACAAACACACTCGCTCAAATGGACATGCACCAATGTACATGTAAAAAAACATGCGCAAAAGTGCATTCGGAACAACGTTCTTAAAAACACGAAATACAACACTAGGACTTAAATACGCATAACCAAACAACAACAAGAACACTAGATACAAAAGATACAGTGGAGTGTAGAAATAACACTCAACGTTTACGTTTACGTGGATTTTTTTATGGATTAATTCACATTTCTGTCTTAACTGGTGGATTTAGTATTCTATAGGTACAAATTGATAATTAGGTGTCCATGAAGCAAAAATGATCAAAGAGTAAGAAAAGAGTTCCAATTAGGAAAATAAAATCAAATTAGAAGAGAGGATCCCTCAACATCTTCGGTAGTGTCCACGAAGTCGAGCATGACTTTCTCATCCGGACTCCAAATCAACTGGTTCCGGCGGCATTAGAAAGCTATTTCAGCTGGCTACATTTCCTGTCTAATGTCAAATTTCCAAATTTGGACTCGAACACGGTCAAAATTGGATTCCAAAAGCGATCATGAAAATACCCGCTACAGTTCGAGGACACGAATGCGCATCAAGAAGCGTGCACAAAAACACTCGCTACAAAAGATACGCACATAAGTAAAAGTACAAAATCACGCACAAAAGTACTCACGCAAAAGTGCATTCGCAAAAAGGTTCATGAAAACACAAACTACAATCCTAGGACAATAATACAAATCAACAAACATGCACAAACACACTCGCTCAAATGGACATGCACCAATGTACATGTAAAAAAACATGCGCAAAAGTGCATTCGCAACAACGTTCTTAAAAACACGAAATACAACACTAGGACTTAAATACGCATAACCAAACAACAACAAGAACACTAGATACAAAAGATACAGTGGAGTGTAGAAATAACACTCAACGTTCACGTTTACGTGGATTTTTTTATGGATTAATGTTTATTTTTGTTTTAATTGGTGGATTTAGTATTCTATAAGTACAAATTGATAATGAGGTGTCCATGAAACAAAAATGATCAAAGAATAAGAAAAGAGTTGGAATTAGGAAAATTAAATCAAATTAGAAGAGAGGATCCCTTAACATCTTCGGTAATGTCCACGAAGTCGAGCATAACTTTCTCATCCGGACTCCAAATAACCTGGTTCCGGCGGCATTAGAAAGCTATTTCAGCTGGCTACAATTCTTGCCTAATGTCAAATTTCCAAATTCGGACTCGAACATGGTCAAAATTGGATTCCAAAAGCGATCATGAAAATACCCGCGACAGTTCGAGGACACGAATGCGCATCAAGAAACGTGCACAAAAACACTCGCTACAAAAGATACGCACATAAGTAAAAGTACAAAATCACGCACAAAAGTACTCACGCAAAAGTGCATTCGCAAAAAGGTTCATGAAAACACAAACTACAATCCTTGGACATTAATACAAATCAACAAACATGCACAAACACACTCGCTCAAATGGACATGCACAAACGTACATGTAAGAAAACAAGCGCAAAAGCGCATTCGCAACAACGTTCTAAAAAACACGAAATACAACACTACCACATTAATACGCATAACCAAACAACAGCAAGAAGACTAGATACAAAAGATACAGCAGAGTATAGAAATAACACTCAACGTTTACATTTACGTGGATTTTTTTATGGATAAATTTATATTTTTGTTTTAATTGGTGGATTTAGTATTATATAGGTACAAATTGATAATGAAGTGTCCATGAAGCAAAAATGATCAAAGAGTAAGAAAAGAGTTGGAATTAGGAAAATAAAATCAAATTTGAAGAGAGGATCCCTCAACATCTTCGGTAATGTCCACAAAGTCGAGCATAACTTTCTCATCCGGACTCCAAATCAACTGGTTCTGGCGGCATTAGAAAGCTATTTCAGCTGGCTACAATTGTTGCCTAATGTCCTATTTCCAAATTCGGACTCGAACATGGTCAAAATTGGATTCCAAAAGCGATCATGAAAATACCCGCTACAGTTCGAGGACACGAATGCGCATCAAAAAACGTGCACAAAAACACTCGCTACAAAAGATACGCACATAAGTAAAAGTACAAAATCACGCACAAAAGTACTCACGCTAAAGTGCATTCGCAAAAAGGTTCATGAAAACACAAGCTACAATCCTAGGACATTAATACAAATCAACAAACATGCACAAACACACTCGCTCAAATGGACATGCACAGACGTACATGTAAGAAAACATGCGCAAAAGCGCATTCGCAACAATGTTCTTAAAAACACGAAATACAAAACTAGGACATTAATACGCATAACCAAACAACAGCAAGAAGACAAGATACAAAAGATACAGCGGAGTGTAGAAATAACACTCAACGTTTATATTGACGTGGATTTTTTTATGGATTAATTTATATCTCTGTTTTAATTGGTGGATTTAGTATTCTATAGGTACAAATTGATAATGAGGTGTCCATGAAGCAAAAATGATCAAAGAGTAAGAAAAGAGTTGCAATTAAGAAAATAAAATCAAATTAGAAGAGAGGATCCCTCAACATCTTCGGTAGTGTCCACGAAGTCGAGCATGACTTTCTCATCCGGACTCCAAATCAACTGGTTCCGGCGGCATTAGAAAGCTATTTCAGCTGGCTACATTTCCTGTCTAATGTCAAATTTCCAAATTTGGACTCGAACACGGTCAAAATTGGATTCCAAAAGCGATCATGAAAATACCCGCTACAGTTCGAGGACACGAATGCGCATCAAGAAGCGTGCACAAAAACACTCGCTACAAAAGATACGCACATAAGTAAAAGTACAAAATCACGCACAAAAGTACTCACGCAAAAGTGCATTCGCAAAAAGGTTCATGAAAACACAAACTACAATCCTAGGACAATAATACAAATCAACAAACATGCACAAACACACTCGCTCAAATGGACATGCACCAATGTACATGTAAAAAAACATGCGCAAAAGTGCATTCGCAACAACGTTCTTAAAAACACGAAATACAACACTAGGACTTAAATACGCATAACCAAACAACAACAAGAACACTAGATACAAAAGATACAGTGGAGTGTAGAAATAACACTCAACGTTCACGTTTACGTGGATTTTTTTATGGATTAATGTTTATTTTTGTTTTAATTGGTGGATTTAGTATTCTATAAGTACAAATTGATAATGAGGTGTCCATGAAACAAAAATGATCAAAGAATAAGAAAAGAGTTGGAATTAGGAAAATTAAATCAAATTAGAAGAGAGGATCCCTTAACATCTTCGGTAATGTCCACGAAGTCGAGCATAACTTTCTCATCCGGACTCCAAATAACCTGGTTCCGGCGGCATTAGAAAGCTATTTCAGCTGGCTACAATTCTTGCCTAATGTCAAATTTCCAAATTCGGACTCGAACATGGTCAAAATTGGATTCCAAAAGCGATCATGAAAATACCCGCGACAGTTCGAGGACACGAATGCGCATCAAGAAACGTGCACAAAAACACTCGCTACAAAAGATACGCACATAAGTAAAAGTACAAAATCACGCACAAAAGTACTCACGCAAAAGTGCATTCGCAAAAAGGTTCATGAAAACACAAACTACAATCCTTGGACATTAATACAAATCAACAAACATGCACAAACACACTCGCTCAAATGGACATGCACAAACGTACATGTAAGAAAACAAGCGCAAAAGCGCATTCGCAACAACGTTCTAAAAAACACGAAATACAACACTACGACATTAATACGCATAACCAAACAACAGCAAGAAGACTAGATACAAAAGATACAGCAGAATGTAGAAATAACACTCAACGTTTACATACGTGGATTTTTTTATGGATAAATTTATATTTTTGTTTTAATTGGTGGATTTAGTATTATATAGGTACAAATTGATAATGAAGTGTCCATGAAGCAAAAATGATCAAAGAGTAAGAAAAGAGTTGGAATTAGGAAAATAAAATCAAATTTGAAGAGAGGATCCCTCAACATCTTCGGTAATGTCCACAAAGTCGAGCATAACTTTCTCATCCGGACTCCAAATCAACTGGTTCTGGCGGCATTAGAAAGCTATTTCAGCTGGCTACAATTGTTGCCTAATGTCCTATTTCCAAATTCGGACTCGAACATGGTCAAAATTGGATTCCAAAAGCGATCATGAAAATACCCGCTACAGTTCGAGGACACGAATGCGCATCAAAAAACGTGCACAAAAACACTCGCTACAAAAGATACGCACATAAGTAAAAGTACAAAATCACGCACAAAAGTACTCACGCTAAAGTGCATTCGCAAAAAGGTTCATGAAAACACAAGCTACAATCCTAGGACATTAATACAAATCAACAAACATGCACAAACACACTCGCTCAAATGGACATGCACAGACGTACATGTAAGAAAACATGCGCAAAAGCGCATTCGCAACAATGTTCTTAAAAACACGAAATACAAAACTAGGACATTAATACGCATAACCAAACAACAGCAAGAAGACTAGATACAAAAGATACAGCGGAGTGTAGAAATAACACTCAACGTTTATATTTACGTGGATTTTTTTATGGATTAATTTATATTTCTGTTTTAATTGGTGGATTTAGTATTCTATAGGTACAAATTGATAATGAGGTGTCCATGAAGCAAAAATGATCAAAGAGTAAGAAAAGAGTTGCAATTAAGAAAATAAAATCAAATTAGAAGAGAGGATCCCTCAACATCTTCGGTAGTGTCCACGAAGTCGAGCATGACTTTCTCATCCGGACTCCAAATCAACTGGTTCCGGCGGTTATTGGGAGATAAGTTGGATAGTAAATCCGACTTGTGCTATTTTGTGGGGTATCCCGAAGATTCAATGGGATACGAATTCTATTATGTCAAGGAAGCAAAGACGTTTGTTTCAAGAAATGCCACCTTTTTGGAAAGGGAGTTTCTATCCGATAGAAAGGGCAGCATGATAGAACTTGAAGTAGTTCAAGAACCACAAAGTGAAGTTCAAACGCAAGAACAAGCAATCGAACCAATACAACAAACCACTAATATACCTCCTGAACCTACGGTACGTAGATCCGAAAGAGTTCGGAAAATGCGAGATAGGTTATTCCTCCTCGAAAATGATGAAGATCATGTTGATCTTGGACAAGATCCAAGAACATACAATGAGGCCGTATCGGATGCGGACATGGGACATTGGCTAACTGCCATGAAATCCGAAATGGACTCCATGTACTCCAACAAGGTATGGACCTTGGTAGATCCACCCAAAGGAATTGTTCCTATAGGCTGCAAGTGGATCTATAAGAAGAAAATTGGAGTTGATGGAAAGGTATTGACCTATAAAGCTAGATTGGTAGCAAAAGGATACACTCAAAGGCAAGGTGTTGACTATGAGGAAACCTTTTCGCCAGTCGCGATGCTGAAGTCCATTAGGATTTTGCTGGCCATAGCTGCGTGGTACGACTACGAGATATGGCAAATGGATGTGAAGACCGCCTTCCTTAATGGAGATATTGAGGAAGAAATTTACATGGCGCAGCCGGAAGGCTTCATATCTTCTGGAAGTGAGAAAAAGGTTTGCAAGCTCCAGCGATCCATTTATGGATTGAAACAAGCATCCCGAAGTTGGAACATTAGGTTCGACTCAACTATCAAAGAGTTTGATTTTGAGAAGAATCCGGAGGAACCTTGTGTATACAAGAAGGTTAGTGGGAGGGCAGTGATATTTTTAGTGCTTTACGTTGATGACATTCTACTCATTGGGAATGACGTAGGAATGTTGCAGCAAACGAAAGCATGGTTGTCCACACGTTTCTCAATGAAGGATTTGGGAGAAGCATCTTATGTATTGGGAATACGCATCTATAGAGATAGAGCAAGGAAGATGCTTGGCTTATCCCAAAGCCTGTACATAGACACCGTTATGAAACGGTTTAGCATGGAAGAATCCAAAAAGGGATTCTTGCCAATGTCCCATGGGGTTCGTCTCTCGAAATCTATGTGTCCCCAAACACCTAGTGAAATCGAAGAGATGAAAAGGACGCCCTATGTTTCTGCCATAGGAAGCTTAATGTATGGCATGCTATGTACGAGACCCGATATTGCGTATGCTGTGAGTGTCACAAGCAGATATCAGTCTAACCCCGGTCCGGCTCACTGGAAAGCCGTGAAAGATATCCTCAAGTACTTGCGAAGAACTAAGGATAAATTTTTGGTCTATGGGGGTGCCGAGTTGAAATTAGAGGGTTTTACCGACTCTAGTTTTCAATCGGATGTGGACGACTCAAAGTCGAATTCTGGATTTATATGCACGCTGAATGGTGGTGCCGTGTGTTGGAAGAATTCCAAGCAAAGCACGATGGCCGATTCCACTACCGAAGCGGAATACATTGCAGCGTCTGAAGCTGCAAAAGAAGGGACTTGGATAAGGAAGTTCATCCAAGAGTTGGGTGTCATTCCTGATGCTAGTGATCCAGTACCGTTGTACTGTGATAACACCGGAGCCGTGGCACAAGCTAAGGAGCCACGATCTCATCAGAAGTCGAAGCATATTCTGAGGAAGTATCACGTGATCCGAGAGATCATTGATAGAGGTGAAGTTAGGGTAGAACGAGTCACCTCGGAAGAGAACGTTGCAGACCCCTTCACGAAGCCTTTACCAAGATCGGTCCATGAGAAACATCGAGAGTCGATGGGATTGCGGTTTATGGGTAGTTGGCTTTAGGTCAAGTGGGAGATTGTTAGAGTAGGTGACCAACAAGCCAACCTGTGGCTGTGGTCTTTCGTATTTATTATTGTAATAAACGAACCTTTATTCGTATTAATGATAAAACACCTTGGCATTCTATATCTTTGTCCCTTTGTCACAAGCATAGATATAGTCCTTACAGTTATTACAAGTACTAGTAATTGATCGTTAGGATCGTGAGATATTTACTTAAGTATTATAACTGTTAAACGTGTTCCTAGTCGAAGGGTTACGCCATGAATGAGGATATCGGCCTTTCCCATTAAGACTAGCACTTAGTGTATGTGTACTGCATCTCATCAGTAAACGGTATTGTGATATCGGCATGCATAAGTGGGTGCTCGTAAGTTGACGAGTTCACTGAACTCCCTCACCCTAGAAATCTCTAAGTGGTTCCCAATAATCGAGTAGAGATATCTATGGTATAGTTGTACACCATTAGTCCTTATGACCTAGACATCACCGTGACTTCACTAGAGGACCAGCTGTATCGTGACCTGTCCCTGAGTTCCACCGAGGACCATCCCAAGGGCCAGTGTTCGTGCAGTCCGAAATCTAGTGGGAGGTCTGTGCATTGTAGTCGGGGATTCGATCGCTAGAATAGTCTTGGATGTCCTGTGTGTTCTGAAAGTTTGTAATCAATATAAGTCTCTGGCCAGAGCTGACTAAGTGATGATTAGAGAATTCGATTCTCTAAGTCATGCACGTGACGATTACAACACTTGGAACGATCGCACCGTCATCGAACATATAAAGAGGTCTCGATGAACCAATGCCTCTAGTTCGATCGGGACATATGAATCGAAGGGACCGTACTGTACGTTAACTATATCTGAAGGTTCTTGCAGGCACTTCATTTGTATCTAGGGAATCATGACGCGTAGTTGCTAGACGCCAATCTTGATTCGTTGGGTGATTAAGGTGAAACGAGCTTCATCATAATCGTAACTCGAAGGGGACGAGTTTTGACCACAAAGGGTTGTGGGCCCACGGCTAGCTTACACCTGAACCATCGAGGGTCACACTGCTCGTGCACATGAGATCTTTGAATAAACGGTCAGAGATAAAATAGTTTATCTTTGCATGATTGGAAGTCAATATGATTGAGTCCAACATTCGTAATTTGGAATTATGAATGAGAATAAGAAAAGGAAAAGAATAGGCGAACGTATTAGTGAACTTTCTAAATCGGGAAGTTTCCAAATTTAGAAAGTGCACTGAACTAGGGTTTCCACTTTTGGAAAGTTGAAAATGAGAAATGGCACTCGTAATGACGAGGAAGTTATAATGAATCCGAAAATGTAATCGTTGCAATTTTCTGGTCATTGAATTAAGAGAGACGAGCAAGTAAAGATACTAACGGACTTAAGTTGTTGGGCCCGGTCCAACTTAAGCCCGCTAGGGTTTTATGCAAGACATATAAATACTTGATTTATAGGTCTTGCACACACAGCACAAGAACCCTAACCCTAGCCGTCCACCCCTCTCTCTCTCGGCCTCTCTCTCCCACGGCCAACACCGCCGCCCACTCCACCGCTTCGCCGGAATCGGCCGTTGATCGGCCGATTGGCTTGGTAGTCTCTTTCCTTCTCTTTTTCTTCCGTTTTATTCTAACTACTTCGTGTCTAGTGCCACGTTTTAGTAGATCAAAGTATACGAGGTGAAATCCGAGAGGAGGAAGACTGTAGATCGAAGAATCGAGGAGCAACGCACGAGCCGAAGCCGCACGCTGCCCCACGCGCCGCCCCGGAAGTCCGCGCGTGAAACTCACGCGCCGCCGTGAGCTGTCTCACCGCCGCTGCTGCTGCACCGTTGCTGCCCCGATTGTACGGATTGGTTTCCGTAGCAATCTCGACGTGTTAAACGCTCCTACCTCACGCGTCAAGAGGTAAATCCACGAAACCCTAGTTTCGTTTCGATTAGGTTTAGACTATGATTTCATGTTTGTTTCGTATGATTTTCTGTGATTATGTGTAATCGTTTTAAATCATTACAAGCATGTTATTTGGTTTAAACGCGAGCATGTTAATTGATTTAAATTCGGTTAAATTTATTAGCATGTATGTTGTTTTTAATTTCGCTGGAAGCGCAAAGGTACGCAATTAATTGATTTAATTTATGGGGCATGTGCTTGTGTGCGTTTTAAACTCGTTTAATTCGCATATATTTTTGTTTTCCGCTGCGTATGCGTGCCCGAAACCCAACAGTGGTATCAGAGCTCGTTGCGCAATTAATTGCGTTCGTTTTAATATGCATGTTCGATTTATTAAAGTAGTGATTGTCGTATTATGTAATTGGGAGTTTTCGTAAGTTTAAAATATTTTTGAAATATTGTTTAGAGTTTTTCCAGCTTTAAAATTGTTTAAAATTGGAAAATCGGATCTGAAATTATTTTTAAAACATCGTTTTTTAATTGTTCGGATCGAACCGGTCGAACCGGCCGGTTCGATGGTTGTGCACGATCAAATCGACCGAATCCAAGTGGATTCGGGTCAGTCAGACCGGTTCTCGGTCCGACTGATCCGGCCCACTGATTTGGGTCAATTGGACCGGGCAGAACCGGACCGCTTCGGTCCGAACCGGTCAGACCGGTTGGGCCGAACCGGTTCACTGAAAATAAAAAAAAAAAAAAAAAAAAATTTATTTCAGATTTCTAAAATTAGACTTAAAACAAATTGATTTTAATTTTTGGAAAATTATTTTCAATTAATCCCAATTAGATAATTGGATCGACAATCATCTATTTTAGTAAATAGGTGTTAGATTAATTAAATTGATTTAAATTGTTAAATTGATTTCAATTAATAGAACACATATATAATATTGATTATAAATTCAACTTAATTAGTAGTACCTCAACATTATTTGAATGATTTATGCTAGTTGAGGTTCTATAATTATTTTGAAAAACCCGATAATTAATTAATGTAATTAATTATGAAATTAGGTCGTATGTTCCTCTTAGGACAATATGCGCTTCCATATACCTTTAGAGAACATAGATGTAGGAATCACATAGACCAATCCAAAACCTTCTGATGAGATAAAACATTTTAATAAAAATCCCTCATTCTTAATTCAATTAAGAATCATTTCAAGCTATAAAGAAAAACCCAATCTGTTGAGTTATTTCTTTCCTTCTGCCAACGGTTGGATTATGTGTAGCCCTTTACTATAGTGCAGTAAGCCGTGTTAGCGGGGAGTGCTATGGTAGAGTAAGCTGTAATTCAATTGACATAATGATGAAGGTAGCCGTAGAAAAGGGTTATGTTGAATTAACGTGGTCGGCTAGATTAACTAGGGACTGCATTAGTTTGGCATAATCAAGTTCTATGAGCATCTTTGATTGGTAGGTTAGACTTGACACACGACGATTTTGATATTCGCGAGATTAACTTAGGTCATTATCAAGTGTGAGGAAAATTAATTTGGGGTCATATTGTGCATATGATTGATTGTGATCTACCTTTGGGCAAATATAATCGGGCTAGATTAACTACGGGTTATATTTGTCTATTGGACCTAAAGCCCATTAAGAAAAATCAGTTTTCTCGTTTGTCTACTAGAGGGAAGTGGAATTCGATAAAATTAGTGGGAGAACAATTAAATAACATAAGTCCAAACATTTAATTGTAACAATCATTTAACGCGAATCTCTAATAATCCTCTTCTCTATATGTCTCAGATAATCATGTCTAAGAATCCCATAATGTCAATCCTCGACAATAAACTCAATGGCCCTAATTACATAGATTGGTTGCGTAGTCTTAAGCTTGTGCTAACTGTTGAGGGGCGTCTCTATGTTTTGAACGAGAGGCTTCCCGCCACTATACCTGCCACAGCGACTGATGCTGAAAAGGAAACTTATGAAGTTTGGAAGAAAGATGACACTCATGCTAGGTGCTATATGATAGCCGCCATGGAGCCCGCGCTTGCGAGGAAATATGAGTCTCACTTGCATGCTTTCGATATAAAGGCTCATCTCGATAGCATGTATAGTGAGAATATTAGGGCATCGAGATACGCTGCTACAAAGGAGTTGATCACAGCGAGACTGCGCGAAGGGACTTCGGTCCACGAGCACTGTCTCAAAATGATCACTCTCCTTGAAAAGCTAGTGAATCTTGATGTCACCCTCCCGGCCGAGCTCTCGTTGGATCTGATCCTGTTGTCTCTTCCTAGTTTCTATGAATCGTTCACAGTGAACTTCAACATGAACAAACTAGATCCTCCCTTGGATGAGTTAATGAACATGTTGGTCAGCTTCGAGTCCACCATTAAGAAAGAGAAGTCTGTTCTCATTGCTGCTACTTCTGGAAAGAAGAGTTCTTTCCAAAAGAAGAGAAAGGAAAGAGTTCTTTTCCCTAACAGCAAGTTCGAAGTGGGTGAAGGTAGTGGGGGCCCCAAAGCAAAGGTTAGCAAACAAGTTGATGATGCTTGCCATCACTGTGGAAAGAAAGGACATTGGCGCCGCAACTGCAAGGCTTACCTGAAGCAGAAAGGTTATGAAAAGGGTACGTATTTCATTGACGTAAATTTGTCTGTCAACTCTTCTTCTTGGGTATTGGATACGGGCTGTGGCTCACATTTGTGCAATGATTTGCAGCTAATGACAAGAAGTCGAAGACTTAGAGCGTGTGAGACCTACCTAAGGATGGGGAATGGAGCAAGAGTTGCTGCTGAAGCCATTGGCACAATTTACTTAAATGTTTTGGATTCTAGTTTTCCTATTGTTTTGAACAATTGTTTATTTGTTCCGTCGCTCATTAGAAACCTTATTTCTATTCCTGTATTAGATATTGAAGGTTTTACTTTTGTTTTTGGAAATTCGATTTGCATTATACAAAAGAATGAGAATTTGATTTGCAAAGGACGACTATTAAACAACTTGTACGAACTAAATCCAAGTGAAATACCTATTAATGTTATATCAGCAAAACGTAAGGAGATAGATCAAAACCCCGCACAACTTTGGCACGCTAGATTAGGTCATGTCTCTTTAAGAAGGATGAACGATTTTGTCAGTGAAGGATTGTTCTCTTTAGAGGACATGAAATCACTACAAACTTGTGAATCCTGCCTTAAAGGGAAAATGACCAAGTCACCCTACAAAGGGAAAATGGAACGAGCCGAGGGTCTTTTGGATTTGATCCATACAGACGTATGTGGTCCACTAAGTGTTAGTGCGAAGGGTGGATATAACTACTTCGCCACCTTTACCGACGATTATTCTAGGTATGGGTATGTGTACTTGATGAAGTACAAGTCTGAAACATTTGAAAGGTTCAAAGATTTTAGACATGAAGTAGAAAAGCAACTCGGACGAAGTATTAAGAAGCTGCGATCCGATCGTGGTGGAGAATACTTGAGCATCGAGTTTATTGACTATCTAAAAGAAAATGGGATACAGTCCCAATGGACTCCACCGGGAACTCCTCAACTTAATGGAGTGTCCGAACGTCGGAATCGAACTTTATTAGATATGGTTCGATCAATGATGGGGTTCACGAACTTACCGGCATACTTGTGGGGTCATGCACTCCGTACTGCCGCGTATTTGCTGAATAGAGTTAACACCAAAGCAGTTAGATCCACACCTTATGAACTTTGGCATTCCCGGAAACCCAACTACAAACATATTAGGATATGGGGTTGTCCCGCTTATGTGAAGCGGTTAGTGGGAGATAAGTTAGATAGTAAATCCGACTTGTGCTATTTTGTGGGGTATCCCGAAGACTCAATGGGATACGAGTTTTATTATGTCAAAGAAGCAAAGACGTTTGTTTCGAGAAATGCCACCTTTTTGGAAAGGGAGTTTCTATCCGATAGAAAGGGCAGCATGATAGAACTTGAAGTAGTTCAAGAACCAAAAGTGAAGTTCAAACGCAAGAACAAGTAATCGAACCAATACAACAAACCACTAATATACCTCCTGAACCTACGGTACGTAGATCCGAAAGAGTTCGGAAAATGCCGGATAGGTTATTCCTCCTCGAAAATGATGAAGATCATGTTGAGCTTGGACGAGATCCAAGAACATACAATGAGGCCGTATCGGATGCGGACATGGGACATTGGCTAACTGCCATGAAATCCGAAATGGACTCCATGTACTCCAACAAGGTATGGACCTTGGTAGATCCACCCAAAGGAATTGTTCCTATAGGCTGCAAGTGGATCTATAAGAAGAAAATTGGAGTTGATGGAAAGGTATTGACCTATAAAGCTAGATTGGTAGCAAAAGGATACACTCAAAGGCAAGGTGTTGACTATGAGGAAACCTTTTCGCCAGTCGCGATGCTGAAGTCCATTAGGATTTTGCTGGCCATAGCTGCGTGGTACGACTACGAGATATGGCAAATGGATGTGAAGACCGCCTTCCTTAATGGAGATATTGAGGAAGAAATTTACATGGCGCAGCCGGAAGGCTTCATATCTTCTGGAAGTGAGCAAAAGGTTTGCAAGCTCCAGCGATCCATTTATGGATTGAAACAAGCATCCCGAAGTTGGAACATTAGGTTCGACTCAACTATCAAAGAGTTTGATTTTGAGAAGAATCCGGAGGAACCTTGTGTATACAAGAAGGTTAGTGGGAGGGCAGTGATATTTTTAGTGCTTTACGTTGATGACATTCTACTCATTGGGAATGACGTAGGAATGTTGCAGCAAACGAAAGCATGGTTGTCCACACGTTTCTCAATGAAGGATTTGGGAGAAGCATCTTATGTATTGGGAATACGCATCTATAGAGATAGAGCAAGGAAGATGCTTGGCTTATCCCAAAGCCTGTACATAGACACCGTTATGAAACGGTTTAGCTTGGAAGAATCCAAAAAGGGATTCTTGCCAATGTCCCATGGGGTTCGTCTCTCGAAATCTATGTGTCCCCAAACACCTAGTGAAATCGAAGAGATGAAAAGGACGCCCTATGTTTCTGCCATAGGAAGCTTAATGTATGGCATGCTATGTACGAGACCCGATATTGCGTATGCTGTGAGTGTCACAAGCAGATATCAGTCTAACCCCGCCCGGCTCACTGGAAAGCCGTGAAAGATATCCTCAAGTACTTGCGAAGAACTAAGGATAAATTTTTGGTCTATGGGGGTGCCGAGTTGAAATTAGAGGGTTTTACCGACTCTAGTTTTCAATCGGATGTGGACGACTCAAAGTCGAATTCTGGATTTATATTCACGCTGAATGGTGGTGCCGTGTGTTGGAAGAATTCCAAGCAAAGCACGACGGCCGATTCCACTACCGAAGCGGAATACATTGCAGCGTCTGAAGCTGCAAAAGAAGGGACTTGGATAAGGAAGTTGATCCAAGAGTTGGGTGTCATTCCTGATGCTAGTGATCCAGTACCGTTGTACTGTGATAACATCGGAGCCGTGGCACAAGCTAAGGAGCCACGATCTCATCAGAAGTCGAAGCATATTCTGAGGAAGTATCACGTGATCCGAGAGATCATTGATAGAGGTGAAGTTAGGGTAGAACGAGTCACCTCAGAAGAGAACGTTGCAGACCCCTTCACGAAGCCTTTACCAAGATCGGTCCATGAGAAACATCGAGAGTCGATGGGATTGCGGTTTATGGGTAGTTGGCTTTAGGTCAAGTGGGAGATTGTTAGAGTAGGTGACCAACAAGCCAACCTGTGGCTGTGGTCTTTCGTATTTATTATTGTAATAAACGAACCTTTATTCGTATTAATGATAAAACACCTTGGCATTCTATATCTTTGTCCCTTTGTCACAAGCATAGATATAGTCCTTACAGTTATTACAAGTACTAGTAATTGATCGTTAGGATCGTGAGATATTTACTTAAGTATTATAACTGTTAAACGTGTTCCTAGTCGAAGGGTTACGCCACGAATGAGGATATCGGCCTTTCCCATTAAGACTAGCACTTAGTGTATGTGTACTGCATCTCATCAGTAAACGGTATTGTGATATCGGCATGCATAAGTGGGTGCTCGTAAGTTGACGAGTTCACTGAACTCCCTCACCCTAGAAATCTCTATGTGGTTCCCAATAATCGAGTAGAGATATCTATGGTATAGTTGTACACCATTAGTCCTTATGACCTAGACATCACCGTGACTTCACTAGAGGACCAGCTGTATCGTGACCTGTCCCTGAGTTCCACCGAGGACCATCCCAAGGGCCAGTGTTCGTGCAGTCCGAAATCTAGTGGGAGGTCTGTGCATTGTAGTCGGGGATTCGATCGCTAGAATAGTCTTGGATGTCCTGTGTGTTCTGAAAGTTTGTAATCAATATAAGTCTCTGGCCAGAGCTGACTAAGTGATGATTAGAGAATTCGATTCTCTAAGTCATGCACGTGACGATTACAACACTTGGAACGATCGCACCGTCATCGAACATATAAAGAGGTCTCGATGAACCAATGCCTCTAGTTCGATCGGGACATATGAATCGAAGGGACCGTACTGTACGTTAACTATATCTGAAGGTTCTTGCAGGCACTTCATTTGTATCTAGGGAATCATGACGCGTAGTTGCTAGACGCCAATCTTGATTCGTTGGGTGATTAAGGTGAAACGAGCTTCATCTTAATCGTAACTCGAAGGGGACGAGTTTTGACCACAAAGGGTTGTGGGCCCACGGCTAGCTTACACCTGAACCATCGAGGGTCACACTGCTCGTGCACATGAGATCTTTGAATAAACGGTCAGAGATAAAATAGTTTATCTTTGCATGATTGGAAGTCAATATGATTGAGTCCAACATTCGTAATTTGGAATTATGAATGAGAATAAGAAAAGGAAAAGAATAGGCGAACGTATTAGTGAACTTTCTAAATCGGGAAGTTTCCAAATTTAGAAAGTGCACTGAACTAGGGTTTCCACTTTTGGAAAGTTGAAAATGAGAAATGGCACTCGTAATGACGAGGAAGTTATAATGAATCCGAAAATGTAATCGTTGCAATTTTCTGGTCATTGAATTAAGAGAGACGAGCAAGTAAAGATACTAACGGACTTAAGTTGTTGGGCCCGGTCCAACTTAAGCCCGCTAGGGTTTTATGCAAGACATATAAATACTTGATTTATAGGTCTTGTGCACACAACACAAGAACCCTAACCCTAGCCGTCCACCCCTCTCTCTCTCGGCCTCTCTCTCCCACGGCCAACACCGCCGCCCACTCCGCCGCTTCGCCGGAATCGGCCGTTGATCGGCCGATTGGCTTGGTAGTCTCTTTCCTTCTCTTTTTCTTCCGTTTTATTCTAACTACTTCGTGTCTAGTGCCACGTTTTAGTAGATCGAAGTATACGAGGTGAAATCCGAGAGGAGGAAGACTGTAGATCAAAGAATCGAGGAGCAACGCACGAGCCGAAGCCGCACGCTGCCCCACGCGCCGCCCCGGAAGTCCGCGCGTGAAACTCACGCGCCGCCGTGAGCTCTCACCGCCGCTGCTGCTGCACCGTTGCTGCCCCGATTGTACGGATTGGTTTCCGTAGCAATCTCGACGTGTTAAACGCTCCTACCTCACGCGTCAAGAGGTAAATCCACGAAACCCTAGTTTCGTTTCGATTAGGTTAAGACTATGATTTCATGTTTGTTTCGTATGATTTTATGTGATTATGTGTAATCGTTTTAAATCATTACAAGCATGTTATTTGGTTTAAACGCGAGCATGTTAATTGATTTAAATTCGGTTAAATTTATTAGCATGTATGTTGTTTTTAATTTCGCTGGAAGCGCAAAGGTACGCAATTAATTGATTTAATTTATCGGGCATGTGCTTGTGTGCGTTTTAAACTCGTTTAATTCGCATATATTTTTGTTTTCCGCTGCGTATGCGTGCCCGAAACCCAACAAAAGATACAGTTGAGTGTAGAAATAACACTCAACGTTTACGTTTACGTGGATTTTTTTATGGATTAATGTTTATTTTTGTTTTAATTGGTGGATTTAGTATATTATAGGTACAAATTGATAATGAGGTGTCCATGAAGCAAAAATGATCAAAGAGTAAGAAAAGAGTTGGAATTAGGAAAATAAAATCAAATTAGAAGAGAGGATCCCTCAACATCTTCGGTAGTGTCCACGAAGTCGAGCATAACTTTCTCATCCGGACACCAAATCAACTGGTTCCTGCGGTATTAGAAAGCTATTTCAGCTGGCTACAATTCTTGCCTAATGACAAATTTCCAAATTCGGACTCGAAGACAATCAAAATTGGATTCCAAAAGCGATCATGAAAATACCCGGGACAGTTCGAGGACACGAATGCGCATCAAGAAACGTGCACAAAAACACTCGCTACGAAAGATACGCACATAAGTAAAAGTATAAAATCATGCACAAAAGTACTCACGCAAAGTGCATTCGCAAAAAGGTTCATGAAAACACAAACTACAATCCTACGACATTAATACAAATCAACAAACATGCACAAACACACTCGCTCAAATGGATATGCACAAACGTACATGTAAAAAAACATGCGCAAAATTGCATTCGCAACAACGTTCTTAAAAACACGAAATACAACACTTGGACTTTAATACGCATAACCAAACAACAGCAAGAACACTAGATACAAAAGATACAGCGGAGTGTAGAAAAAACACTCAACGTTTACGTTTACGTGGATTTTTTTATGGATTAATTTATATTTCTGTTTTAATTGGTGGATTTAGTATTCTTTAGGTACAAATTGATAATGAGGTGTCCATGAAGCAAAAATGATCAAAGAGTAAGAAAAGAGTTGCAATTAGGAAAATAAAATCAAATTAAAAGAGAGGATCCCTCAACATCTTCGGTAGTGTCCACGAAGTCGAGCATAACTTTCTCATCCGGACACCAAATCAACTGGTTACGGCAGCATTAGAAATCTATTTCAGATGGCTACAATTCCTGTCTAATGTAAAATTTTCAAATTCGGACTCGAACACGGTCAAAATTGGATTCCAAAAGCGATCATGAAAATTCCCGCTACAGTTCGAGGACACGAATGCGCATCAAGAAACGTGCACAAAAACACTCGCTACAAAAGATACGCACATATGTAAAAGTATAAAATCATGCACCAAAGTACTCACGCAGAAGTGCATTCACAAAAAGGTTCATGTAAACACAAACTACAATCCTAGGACATTAATACAAATCAACAAACATGCACAAACATACTCTCTCAAACGGACATGCACAAAGGTACATGTAAAAAAACATGCGCAAAAGTGCATTCGCAACAACGTTCTTAAAAACACGAAATACAACACTAGGACTTTAATACGCATAACCAAACAACAGCAAGAACACTAGATACAAAAGATACAGCGAAGTGTAGAAATAAAACTCAACGTTTACGTTTACGTGGATTTTTTTATGGATTAATTTATGTTTCTGTTTTAATTGGTGGATTTAGTATTCTTTAGGTACAAATTGATAATGAGGTGTCCATGAAGCAAAAATGATCAAAGAGTAAGAAAAGAGTTGCAATTAGGAAAATAAAATCAAATTAAAAGAGAGGATCCCTCAACATCTTCGGTAGTGTCCACGAAGTCGAGCATAACTTTCTCATCCGGACACCAAATCAACTGGTTCCGGCAGCATTAGAAATCTATTTCAGATGGCTACAATTCATGTCTAATGTCAAATTTTCAAATTCGGACTCGAAGACAATCAAAATTGGATTCGAAAAGCGATCATGAAAATACCCGCGACAGTTCAAGGACACGAATGCGCATCAAGAAACGTGCACAAAATCACTCGCTACGAAAGATACGCACATAAGTAAAAGTACAAAATCATGCACAAAAGTACTCACGCAGAAGTGCATTCGCAAAAAGGTTCATGAAAACACAAACTACAATCCTACGACATTAATACAAATCAACAAACATGCACAAACACACTCGCTCAAATGGATATGCACAAACGTACATGTAAAAAAACATGCGCAAAAGTGCATTCGCAACAACGTTCTTAAAAACACGAAATACAACACTAGGACTTTAATACGCATATCCAAACAACAACAAGAACACTAGATACAAAAGATACAGCGGAGTGTAGAAATAACACTCAACGTTTACGTTTACGTGGATTTTTTTATGGATTAATTTATATTTCTGTTTTAATTGGTGGATTTAGTATTCTTTAGGTACAAATTGATGATGAGGTGTCCATGAAGCAAAAATGATCAAAGAGTAAGAAAAGAGTTGCAATTATGAAAATAAAATCAAATTAAAAGAGAGGATCCCTCAACATCTTCGGTAGTGTCCACGAAGTCGAGCATAACTTTCTCATCCGGACACCAAATCAACTGGTTCTGGCAGCGTAAGAAATCTATTTCAGATGGCTACAATTCCTATCTAATGTCAAATTTCCAAATTCGGACTCGAAGACAATCAAAATTGGATTCAAAAAGCGATCATGAAAATACACGCGACAGTTCGAGGAGACGAATGTGCATCAAGAAACGTGCACAAAAACAGTCGCTACGAAAGATACGCACATAAGTAAAAGTACAAAATCATGCACAAAAGTACTCACGCAAAGTGCATTCGCAAAAAGGTTCATGAAAACACAAACTACAATCCTACGACATTAATACAAATCAACAAACATGCACAAACACCCTCGCTCAAATGGATATGCACAAACGTACATGTAAAAAAACATGCGCAAAAGTGCATTCGCAACAACGTTCTTAAAAACACGAAATACAACACTAGGACTTTAATACGCATAACCAAACAACAAAAAGAACACTAGATACAAAAGATACAGCGGAGTGTAGAAATAACACTCAACGTTTACGTTTACGTGGATTTTTTTATGGATTAATTTATATTTCTGTTTTAATTGGTGGATTTAGTATTCTTTAGGTACAAATTGATAATGAGGTGTCCATGAAGCAAAAATGATCAAAGAGTAAGAAAAGAGTTGCAATTAGGAAAATAAAATCAAATTAAAAGAGAGGATCCCTCAACATCTTCGGTAGTGTCCACGAAGTCGAGCATAACTTTCTCATCCGGACACCAAATCAACTGGTTCTGGCAGCATAAGAAATCTATTTCAGATGGCTACAATTCCTGTCTAATGTAAAATTTTCAAATTCGGACTCGAACACGGTCAAAATTGGATTCCAAAAGCGATCATGAAAATTCCCGCTACAGTTCGAGGACACGAATGCGCATCAAGAAACGTGCACAAAAACACTCGCTACAAAAGATACGCACATAAGTAAAAGTACAAAATCATGCACAAAAGTACTCACGCAGAAGTGCATTCGCAAAAAGGTTCATGAAAACACAAACTACAATCCTAGGACATTAATACAAATACACAAACATGCACAAACACACTCGCTCAAACTGTAAAAAAAAATGCGCAAAAGTGCATTCGCAACAACGTTCTTAAAAACACGAAATACAACACTAGGACTTTAATACGCATAACCAAACAACAGCAAGAACACTAGATACAAAAGATACAGCGGAGTGTAGAAATAACACTCAACGTTTACGTTTACGTGGATTTTTTTATGGATGAATTTATATTTCTGTTTTAATTGGTGGATTTAGTATTCTTTAGGTACAAATTGATAATGAGGTGTCCATGAAGCAAAAATGATCAAAGAGTAAGAAAAGAGTTGCAATTAGGAAAATAAAATCAAATTAAAGAGAGAATCCCTCAACATCTTCGGTAGTGTCCACGAAGTCGAGCTTAACTTTCTCATCCGGACACCAAATCAACTGGTTCCGGCAGCATTAGAAATCTATTTCTGATGGCTACAATTCATGTCTAATGTAAAATTTTCAAATTCGGACTCGAAGACAATCAAAATTGGATTCCAAAAGCGATCATGAAAATACCCGCGACAGTTCGAGGACACGAATGCGCATCAAGAAACGTGCACAAAAACACTCGCTACGAAAGATACGCACATAAGTAAAAGTACAAAATCATGCACAAAAGTACTCACGTAGAAGTGCATTCGCAAAAAGGTTCATGAAAACACAAACTACAATCCTACGACATTAATACAAATCAACAAACATGCACAAACACACTCGCTCAAATGGATATGCACAAACGTACATGTAAAAAAACATGCGCAAAAGTGCATTCGCAACAACGTTCTTAGAAACATGAAATACAACACTAGGACTTTAATACGCATAACCAAACAACAACAAGAACACTAGATACAAAAGATACAGCGGAGTGTAGAAATAACACTCAACGTTTACGTTTACGTGGATTTTTTTATGGATTAATTTATATTTCTGTTTTACTTGGTGGATTTAGTATTCTATAGGTACAAATTTATAATGAGGTGTCCATGAAGCAAAAATGATCAAAGAGTAAGAAAAGAGTTGCAATTCGGAAAATAAAACCAAATTAAAAGAGAGGATCCCTCAACATCTTCGGTAGTGTCCACGAAGTTGAGCATAACTTTCTCATCCGGACACCAAATCAACTGGTTCCAGAAGCATTAGAAATCTATTTCAGATGGCTACAATTCATGTCTAATGTAAAATTTTCAAATTCGGACTCGAACACGGTCAAAATTGGATTCCAAAAGCGATCATGAAAATTCCCGCTACAGTTCGAGGACACGAATGCGCATCAAGAAACGTAAACAAAAACACTCGCTACAAAAGCTACGCACATAAGTAAAAGTACAAAATCATGCACAAAAGAACTCACGCAGAAGTGCATTCGCAAAAAGGTTCATGAAAACACAAACTACAATCCTAGGACATTATTACAAATCAACTAACATGCACAAACACACTCGCTCAAATGGACATGCACAAACGTACATGTAAAAAAACATGCGCAAAAGTACATTCGCAACAACGTTCTTAAAAACACGAAATACAACACTAGGACTTTAATACGCATAACCAAACAACAGCAAGAACACTAGATACAAAAGATACAGTGGAGTGTAGAAATAACACTCAACGTTTACGTTTACGTGGATTTTTTTATGGATTAATGTTTATTTTTGTTTTAATTGGTGGATTTAGTATATTATAGGTACAAATTGATAATGAAGTGTCCATGAAGCAAAAATGATCAAAGAGTAAGAAAAGAGTTGCAATTAGGAAAATAAAATCAAATTAGAAGAGAGGATCCCTCAACATCTTCAGTAGTGTCCACGAAGTCGAGCATAACATTCTCATCCGGACTCCAAATCAACTGGTTCTGGCGACATTAGAAAGCTATTTCAGCTGGCTACATATCCTGTCTAATGTCAAATTTCCAAATTCCGACTCGAACACGGTCAAAATTGGATTCCAAAAGCGATCATGAAAATACCCGCTACAGTTCGAGGACACGAATGCGCATTAAGAAGCGTGCACAAAAACACTCGCTACAAAAGGTACGCACATAAGTAAAAGTACAAAATCATGCACAAAAGTACTCACGCAAAAGTGCATTCGCAAAAAGGTTCATGAAAACACAAACTACAATCCTAGGACATTAATACAAATCAACAAACATGCACAAACACACTCGCTCAAACGGACATGCACAAACGTACATGTAAAAAAACATGCGCAAAAGTGCATTCGCAACAACGTTCTTAATAACACGAAATACAACACTAGTACTTTGGTACGCATAACCAAACAACAGCAAGAACAGTAGATACAAAAGATAAAGTGGAGCGTAGAAATAACACTCAACTTTTACGTTTACGTGGATTTTTTTGTGGATTAATTTATATTTCTGTTTTAATTGGTGGATTTAGTATTCTTTAGGTACAAATTGATAATGAGGTGTCCATGAAGCAAAAATGATCAAAGAGTAAGAAAAGAGTTGCAATTAGGAAAATAAAATCAAATTAAAAGAGAGGATCCCTCAACATCTTCGGTAGTGTCCACGAAGTCGAGCATAACTTTCTCATCCGGACACCAAATCAACTGGTTCTGGCAGCATAAGAAATCTATTTCAGATGGCTACAATTCCTGTCTAATGTAAAATTTTCAAATTCGGACTCGAACACGGTCAAAATTGGATTCCAAAAGCGATCATGAAAATTCCCGCTACAGTTCGAGGACACGAATGCGCATCAAGAAACGTGCACAAAAACACTCGCTACAAAAGATACGCACATAAGTAAAAGTACAAAATCATGCACAAAAGTACTCACGCAGAAGTGCATTCGCAAAAAGGTTCATGAAAACACAAACTACAATCCTAGGACATTAATACAAATACACAAACATGCACAAACACACTCGCTCAAACTGTAAAAAAAAATGCGCAAAAGTGCATTCGCAACAACGTTCTTAAAAACACGAAATACAACACTAGGACTTTAATACGCATAACCAAACAACAGCAAGAACACTAGATACAAAAGATACAGCGGAGTGTAGAAATAACACTCAACGTTTACGTTTACGTGGATTTTTTTATGGATGAATTTATATTTCTGTTTTAATTGGTGGATTTAGTATTCTTTAGGTACAAATTGATAATGAGGTGTCCATGAAGCAAAAATGATCAAAGAGTAAGAAAAGAGTTGCAATTAGGAAAATAAAATCAAATTAAAAGAGAGGATCCCTCAACATCTTCGGTAGTGTCCACGAAGTCGAGCATAACTTTCTCATCCGGACACCAAATCAACTGGTTCCGGCAGCATTAGAAATCTATTTCAGATGGCTACAATTCATGTCTAATGTAAAATTTTCAAATTCGGACTCGAAGACAATCAAAATTGGATTCCAAAAGCGATCATGAAAATACCCGCGACAGTTCGAGGACACGAATGCGCATCAAGAAACGTGCACAAAAACACTCGCTACGAAAGATACGCACATAAGTAAAAGTACAAAATCATGCACAAAAGTACTCACGTAGAAGTGCATTCGCAAAAAGGTTCATGAAAACACAAACTACAATCCTACGACATTAATACAAATCAACAAACATGCACAAACACACTCGCTCAAATGGATATGCACAAACGTACATGTAAAAAAACATGCGCAAAAGTGCATTCGCAACAACGTTCTTAGAAACATGAAATACAACACTAGGACTTTAATACGCATAACCAAACAACAACAAGAACACTAGATACAAAAGATACAGCGGAGTGTAGAAATAACACTCAACGTTTACGTTTACGTGGATTTTTTTATGGATTAATTTATATTTCTGTTTTTCTTGGTGGATTTAGTATTCTATAGGTACAAATTTATAATGAGGTCTCCATGAAGCAAAAATGATCAAAGAGTAAGAAAAGAGTTGCAATTCGGAAAATAAAACCAAATTAAAAGAGAGGATCCCTCAACATCTTCGGTAGTGTCCACGAAGTTGAGCATAACTTTCTCATCCGGACACCAAATCAACTGGTTCCAGAAGCATTAGAAATCTATTTCAGATGGCTACAATTCATGTCTAATGTAAAATTTTCAAATTCGGACTCGAACACGGTCAAAATTGGATTCCAAAAGCGATCATGAAAATTCCCGCTACAGTTCGAGGACACGAATGCGCATCAAGAAACGTAAACAAAAACACTCGCTACAAAAGCTACGCACATAAGTAAAAGTACAAAATCATGCACAAAAGAACTCACGCAGAAGTGCATTCGCAAAAAGGTTCATGAAAACACAAACTACAATCCTAGGACATTATTACAAATCAACTAACATGCACAAACACACTCGCTCAAATGGACATGCACAAACGTACATGTAAAAAAACATGCGCAAAAGTACATTCGCAACAACGTTCTGAAAAACACGAAATACAACACTAGGACTTTAATACGCATAACCAAACAACAGCAAGAACACTAGATACAAAAGATACAGTGGAGTGTAGAAATAACACTCAACGTTTACGTTTACGTGGATTTTTTTATGGATTAATGTTTATTTTTGTTTTAATTGGTGGATTTAGTATATTATAGGTACAAATTGATAATGAAGTGTCCATGAAGCAAAAATGATCAAAGAGTAAGAAAAGAGTTGCAATTAGGAAAATAAAATCAAATTAGAAGAGAGGATCCCTCAACATCTTCAGTAGTGTCCACGAAGTCGAGCATAACATTCTCATCCGGACTCCAAATCAACTGGTTCTGGCGACATTAGAAAGCTATTTCAGCTGGCTACATATCCTGTCTAATGTCAAATTTCCAAATTCCGACTCGAACACGGTCAAAATTGGATTCCAAAAGCGATCATGAAAATACCCGCTACAGTTCGAGGACACGAATGCGCATTAAGAAGCGTGCACAAAAACACTCGCTACAAAAGGTACGCACATAAGTAAAAGTACAAAATCATGCACAAAAGTACTCACGCAAAAGTGCATTCGCAAAAAGGTTCATGAAAACACAAACTACAATCCTAGGACATTAATACAAATCAACAAACATGCACAAACACTCGCTCAAACGGACATGCACAAACGTACATGTAAAAAAACATGCGCAAAAGTGCATTCGCAACAACGTTCTTAATAACACGAAATACAACACTAGTACTTTGGTACGCATAACCAAACAACAGCAAGAACAGTAGATACAAAAGATACAGTGGAGCGTAGAAATAACACTCAACTTTTACGTTTACGTGGATTTTTTTGTGGATTAATTTATATTTCTGTTTTAATTGGTGGATTTAGTATTCTATAGGTACAAATTGATAATGAGGTGTCCATGAAGCAAAAATGATCAAAGAGTAAGAAAAGAGTTGCAATTAGGAAAATAAAATCTAATTAGAAGAGAGGATCCCTCAACATCTTCGATAGTGTCCACGAAGTCGAGCATAACTTTCTCATCCTGACTCCAAATCAACTGGTTCTAGCGGCATTAGAAAGCTATTTCAGCTGGCTACATTTCCTGTCTAATGTCAAATTTCCAAATTCGGACTCGAACACGGTCAAAATTGGATTCCAAAAGCGATCATGAAAATACCCGCTACAGTTCGAGGACACGAATGCGCATCAAGAAGCGTGCACAAAAAACTTCGCTACAAAAGATACGCACATAAGTAAAAGTACAAAATCATGCACAAAAGTACTCACGCAAAAGTGCATTCGCAAAAAGGTTCCTGAAAACACAAACTACAATCCTAGGACATTAATACAAATCAACAAACATGCACAAACACACTCGCTTAAATGGACATGCACAAACGTACATGTAAAAAAACATGCGCAAAAGTGCATTCGCAACAACGTTCTTTAAAACACGAAATACAACACTAGGACTTTAATACGCATCACCAAACAACAGCAAGAACACTAGATACAAAAGATACAGCGGAGCGTAGAAATAACACTCAACGTTTACGTTTACGTGGATTTTTTTATGGATTAATTTTTATTTCCGTTTTAATTGGTGGATTTAGTATTCTATAGGTACAAATTGATAATGAGGTGTCCATGAAGCAAAAATGATCAAAGAGTAAGAAAAGAGTTGCAATTAGGAAAATAAAATCAAATTAGAAGAGAGGATCCCTCAACATCTTCGTTAGTGTCCACGAAGTCGAGCATAACTTTCTCATCCGGACTCCAAATCAACTGGTTCTGGCGGCATTAGAAAGCTATTTCAGCTGGCTACAATTCCTGCCTAATGTCAAATTTCCAAATTCGAACTCGAACACGGTCAAAATTGGATTCCAAAAGCGATAATGAAAATACCCGCGAAAGTTCGAGGACACGAATGCGCATCAAGAAACGTGCACAAAAATACTCGCTACAAAAGATACGCACATAAGTAAAAGTACAAAATCATGCACAAAAGTACTCACGCAAAAGTGCATTTGCAAAAAGATTCATGAAAACACAAACTACAATCCTAGGACATTAATACAAATCAACAAACATGCACAAACACACTCCCTTAAATGGACATGCACAAACGTACATGTAAAAAAACATGCGCAAAAGTGCATTCGCAACAACGTTCTTAAAAACACGAAATACAACACTAGGACTTCAATACGCATAACCAAACAACAGCAAGAACACTAGATACAAAAGATACAGCGGAGCGTAGAAATAACACTCAACGTTTATGTTTACGTGGATTTTTCTGTGGATTAATTTATATTTCTGTTTTAATTGCTGGATTTAGTATTCTATAGGTACAAATTGATAATGAGGTGTCCATGAAGCAAAAATGATCAAAGAGTAAGAAAAGAGTTGCAATTAGAAAATAAAATCAAATTAGAAGAGAGGATCCCTCAACATCTTCGGTAGTGTCCACGAAGTCGAGCATAACTTTCTCATCCGGACTCCAAATCAACTGGTTCCGGCGGCATTAAAAATCTGTTTCAGATGGCTACAATTCCTGTCTAATGTAAAATTTTCAAATTCGGACTCGAACACGGTCAAAATTGGATTCCAAAAGCGATCATGAAAATACCAGCTACAGTTGGAGGACACGAATGCGCATGAAGAAGCGTGCACAAAAACACTCGCTACAAAAGATACGCTCATAAGTATAAGTACAAAATCATGCACAAAAGTACTCACACAAAAGTGCATTCGCAAAAAGGTTCATGAAAACACAAACTACAATCCTAGGACATTAATACAAATCAACAAACATGCACAAACACACTCGCTCAAACGGACATGCACAAATGTACATGTAAAAAAACATGCGCAAAAGTGCATTCGCAACAACGTTCTTAAAAACACGAAATACAACACTAGGACTTTAATACGCATAACCAAACAACAGCAAGAACACTAGATACAAAAGATACAGCGGAGCGTAGAAATAACACTCAACGTTTACGTTTACGTGGATTTTTTTATGGATTAATTTATATTTCCGTTTTAATTGGTGGATTTAGTATTCTATAGGTACAAATTGATAATGAGGTGTCCATGAAGCAAAAATGATCAAAGAGTAAGAAAAGAGTTGCAATTAGGAAAATAAAATCGAATTAGAAGAGAGGATCCCTCAACATCTTCGATAGTGTCCACGAAGTCGAGCATAACTTTCTCATCCGGACTCCAAATCAACTGGTTCCAGCGGCATTAGAAAGCTATTTCAGCTGGCTACATTTCCTGTCTAATGTCAAATTTCCAAATTCGGACTCGAACACGGTCAAAATTGGATTCCAAAAGCGATCATGAAAATACCAGCTACAGTTGGAGGACACGAATGCGCATCAAGAAACGTGCACAAAAACACTCGCTACAAAAGATACGCTCATAAGTATAAGTACAAAATCATGCACAAAGGTACTCACACAAAAGTGCATTCGCAAAAAGGTTCATGAAAACACAAACTACAATCCTAGGACATTAATACAAATCAACAAACATGCACAAACACACTCGCTCAAACGGACATGCACAAATGTACATGTAAAAAAACATGCGCAAAAGTGCATTCGCAACAACGTTCTTAAAAACACGAAATACAACACTAGGACTTTAATACGCATAACCAAACAACAGCAAGAACACTAGATACAAAAGATACAGCGGAGCGTAGAAATAACACTCAACGTTTACGTTTACGTGGATTTTTTTGTGGATTAATTTATATTTCTGTTTTAATTGCTGGATTTAGTATTCTATAGGTACAAATTGATAATGAGGTGTCCATGAAGCAAAAATGATCAAAGAGTAAGAAAAGAGTTGCAATTAGAAAATAAAATCAAATTAGAAGAGAGGATCCCTCAACATCTTCGTTAGTGTCCACGAAGTCGAGCATAACTTTCTAATCCGGACTCCAAGTCAACTGGTTCCGGCGGCATTAGAAAGCTATTTCAGCTGGCTACATTTCCTGTCTAATGTCAAATTTGCAAATTCGGACTCGAAGACAATCAAAATTGGATTCCAAAAGCGATCATGAAAATACCCGCGACAGTTCGAGGACACGAATGCGCATCAAGAAACGTGCACAAAAACACTCGCTACGAAAGATACGCACATAATTAAAAGTACAAAATCATGCACAAAAGTACTCACGCAGAAGTGCATTCGCAAAAAGGTTCATGAAAACACAAACTACAATCCTACGACATTAATACAAATCAACAAACATGCACAAACACACTCGCTCAAATGGATATGCACAAACGTACATGTAAAAAAACGAGCGCACAAGTGCATTCGCAACAACGTTCTTAAAAACACGAAATGCAACACTAGGACTTTAATACGCATAACCTAACAACAGCAAGAACACTAGATACAAAAGATACAGCGGAGTGTAGAAACAACACTCAACGTTTACGTTTACGTGGATTTTTTTGTGGATTAATTTATACTTCTGTTTTAATTGGTGGATTTAGTATTCTATAGGTACAAATTGATAATGAGGTGTCCATGAAGCAAAAATGATCAAAGAGTAAGAAAAGAGTTGCAATTAGGAAAATAAAATCGAATTAGAAGAGAGGATCCCTCAACATCTTCGATAGTGTCCACGAAGTCGAGCATAACTTTCTCATCCGGACTCCAAATCAACTGGTTCCAGCGGCATTAGAAAGCTATTTCAGCTGACTACATTTCCTGTCTAATGTCAAATTTCCAAATTCGAACTCGAACACGGTCAAAATTTGATTCCAAACGCGATCATGAAAATACCCGCGACAGTTCGAGGACACGAATGCGCATCAAGAAACGTGCACAAAAACACTCGCTACGAAAGATACGCACATAATTAAAAGTACAAAATCATGCACAAAAGTACTCACGCAGAAGTGCATTCGCAAAAAGGTTCATGAAAACACAAACTACAATCCTACGACATTAATACAAATCAACAAACATGCACAAACACACTCGCTCAAATGGATATGCACAAACGTACATGTAAAAAAACATGCGCAAAAGTGCATTCGCAACAACGTTCTTAAAAACACGAAATACAACACTAGGACTTTAATACGCATAACCAAACAACAGCAAGAACACTAGATACAAAAGATACAGCGGAGCGTAGAAATAACACTCAACGTTTACGTTTACGTGGATTTTTTTGTGGATTAATTTATATTTCTGTTTTAATTGCTGGATTTAGTATTCTATAGGTACAAATTGATAATGAGGTGTCCATGAAGCAAAAATGATCAAAGAGTAAGAAAAGAGTTGCAATTAGAAAATAAAATCAAATTAGAAGAGAGGATCCCTCAACATCTTCGGTAGTGTCCACGAAGTCGAGCATAACTTTCTCATCCGGACTCCAAATCAACTGGTTCTGGCGGCATTAAAAATTTGTTTCAGATGGCTACAATTCCTGTCTAATGTAAAATTTTCAAATTCGGACTCGAACACGGTCAAAATTGGATTCCAAAAGCGATCATGAAAATACCCGCTACATTTCGAGGACACGAATGCGCATGAAGAAGCGTGCACAAAAACAATCGCTACAAAAGATACGCACATAAGTATAAGTACAAAATCATGCACAAAAGTACTCACACAAAAGTGCATTCGCAAAAAGGTTCATGAAAACACAAACTACAATCCTAGGACATTAATACAAATCAACAAACATGCACAAACACACTCGCTTAAATGGACATGCACAAACGTACATGTAAAAAAACATGCGCAAAAGTGCATTCGCAACAACGTTCTTAAAAACACGAAATACAACACTAGGACTTTAATACGCATAACCAAACAACAGCAAGAACACTAGATACAAAGGATACAGCGGAGCGTAGAAATAACACTCAACGTTTACGTTTACGTGTAGTTTTTTATGGATTAATGTTTATTTTTGTTTTAATTGGTGGATTTAGTATATTATAGGTACAAATTGATAATGAAGTGTCCATGAAGCAAAAATGATCAAAGAGTAAGAAAAAAGTTGCAATTAGGAAAATAAAATCAAATTAGAAGAGAGGATCCCTCAACATCTTCAGTAGTGTCCACGAAGTCGAGCATAACATTCTCATCCGGACTCCAAATCAACTGGTTCTGGCGACATTAGAAAGCTATTTCAGCTGGCTACAATTCCTGTCTAATGTAAAATTTTCAAATTCGGACTCGAACACGGTCAAAATTGGATTCCAAAAGCGATCATGAAAATACCCGCTACAGTTCGAGGACACGAATGCGCATCAAGAAGCGTGCACAAAAACACTCGCTGCAAAAGATACGCACATAAGTAAAAGTACAAAATCATGCACAAAAGTACTCACGCAAAAGTGCATTCGCAAAAAGATTCATGAAAACACAAACTACAATCCTAGGACATTAATACAAATCAACAAACATGCACAAACACACTCGCTCAAACGGACATGCACAAATGTACATGTAAAAACACATGCGCAAAAGTGCATTCGCAACAACGTTCTTAAAAACACGAAATACAACACTAGGACTTTAATACGCATAACCAAACAACAGCAAGAACACTAGATACAAAGGATACAGCGGAGCGTAGAAATAACACTCAACGTTTACGTTTACGTGTAGTTTTTTATGGATTAATGTTTATTTTTGTTTTAATTGGTGGATTTAGTATATTATAGGTACAAATTGATAATGAAGTGTCCATGAAGCAAAAATGATCAAAGAGTAAGAAAAAAGTTGCAATTAGGAAAATAAAATCAAATTAGAAGAGAGGATCCCTCAACATCTTCAGTAGTGTCCACGAAGTCGAGCATAACATTCTCATCCGGACTCCAAATCAACTGGTTCTGGCGACATTAGAAAGCTATTTCAGCTGGCTACAATTCCTGTCTAATGTAAAATTTTCAAATTCGGACTCGAACACGGTCAAAATTGGATTCCAAAAGCGATCATGAAAATACCCGCTACAGTTCGAGGACACGAATGCGCATCAAGAAGCGTGCACAAAAACACTCGCTGCAAAAGATACGCACATAAGTAAAAGTACAAAATCATGCACAAAAGTACTCACGCAAAAGTGCATTCGCAAAAAGATTCATGAAAACACAAACTACAATCCTAGGACATTAATACAAATCAACAAACATGCACAAACACACTCGCTCAAACGGACATGCACAAATGTACATGTAAAAACACATGCGCAAAAGTGCATTCGCAACAACGTTCTTAAAAACACGAAATACAACACTAGGACTTTAATACGCATAACCAAACAACAGCAAGAACACTAGATACAAAGGATACAGCGGAGCGTAGAAATAACACTCAACGTTTACGTTTACGTGGATTTTTTTATGGATTAATGTTTATTTTTGTTTTAATTGGTGGATTTAGTATATTATAGGTACAAATTGATAATGAGGTGTCCATGAAGCAAAAATGATCAAAGAGTAAGAAAAGAGTTGCAATTAGGAAAATAAAATCAAATTAGAAGAGAGGATCCCTCAACATCTTCAGTAGTGTCCACGAAGTCGAGCATAACATTCTCATCCGGACTCCAAATCAACTGGTTCTGGCGACATTAGAAAGCTATTTCAGCTGGCTACAATTCCTGTCTAATGTAAAATTTCCAAATTCGGACTCGAACACGGTCAAAATTGGATTCCAAAAGCGATCATGAAAATACCCGCTACAGTTCGAGGACACGAATGCGCATCAAGAAGCGTGCACAAAAACACTCGCTGCAAAAGATACGCACATAAGTAAAAGTACAAAATCATGCACAAAAGTACTCACGCAAAAGTGCATTCGCAAAAAGGTTCATGAAAACACAAACTACAATCCTAGGACATTAATACAAATCAACAAACATGCACAAACACACTCGCTCAAACGGACATGCACAAACGTACATGTAAAAAGACATGCGCAAAAGTGCATTCGCTACAACGTTCTTAAAAACACGAAATACAACACTAGGACTTTGGTACGCATAACCAAACAACAGCAAGAACAGTAGATACAAAAGATACAGTGGAGTGTAGAAATAACACTCAACGTTTACGTTTACGTGGATTTTTTTGTGGATTAATTTATATTTCTGTTTTAATTGGTGGATTTAGTATTCTATAGGTATAAATTGATAATGAGGTGTCCATGAAGCAAAAATGATCAAAGAGTAAGAAAAGAGTTGCAATTAGGAAAATAAAATCGAATTAGAAGAGAGGATCCCTCAACATCTTCGATAGTGTCCACAAAGTCGAGCATAACTTTCTCATCCGGACTCCAAATCAACTGGTTCCAGCGGCATTAGAAAGCTATTTCAGCTGGCTACATTTCCTGTCTAATGTCAAATTTCCAAATTCGGACTCGAACACGGTCAAAATTGGATTCCAAAAGCGATCATGAAAATACCCGCTACAGTTCGAGGACACAAATGCGCATCAAGAAGCGTGCACAAAAACACTCGCTACAAAAGATACGCACATAAGTAAAAGTACAAAATCATGCACAAAAGTACTCACGCAAAAGTGCATTCGCAAAAAGGTTCATGAAAACACAAACTACAATCCTAGGACATTAATACAAATCAACAAACATGCACAAACACACTCGCTCAAACGGACATGCACAAACGTACATGTAAAAAGACATGCGCAAAAGTGCATTCGCTACAACGTTCTTAAAAACACGAAATACAACACTAGGACTTTGGTACGCATAACCAAACAACAGCAAGAACAGTAGATACAAAAGATACAGTGGAGTGTAGAAATAACACTCAACGTTTACGTTTACGTGGATTTTTTTGTGGATTAATTTATATTTCTGTTTTAATTGGTGGATTTAGTATTCTATAGGTATAAATTGATAATGAGGTGTCCATGAAGCAAAAATGATCAAAGAGTAAGAAAAGAGTTGCAATTAGGAAAATAAAATCGAATTAGAAGAGAGGATCCCTCAACATCTTCGATAGTGTCCACAAAGTCGAGCATAACTTTCTCATCCGGACTCCAAATCAACTGGTTCCAGCGGCATTAGAAAGCTATTTCAGCTGGCTACATTTCCTGTCTAATGTCAAATTTCCAAATTCGGACTCGAACACGGTCAAAATTGGATTCCAAAAGCGATCATGAAAATACCCGCTACAGTTCGAGGACACAAATGCGCATCAAGAAGCGTGCACAAAAACACTCGCTACAAAAGATACGCACATAAGTAAAAGTACAAAATCATGCACAAAAGTACTCACGCAAAAGTGCATTCGCAAAAAGGTTCATGAAAACACAAACTACAATCCTAGGACATTAATACAAATCAACAAACATGCACAAACACACTCGCTCAAACGGACATGCACAAACGTACATGTAAAAAGACATGCGCAAAAGTGCATTCGCTACAACGTTCTTAAAAACACGAAATACAACACTAGGACTTTGGTACGCATAACCAAACAACAGCAAGAACAGTAGATACAAAAGATACAGTGGAGTGTAGAAATAACACTCAACGTTTACGTTTACGTGGATTTTTTTGTGGATTAATTTATATTTCTGTTTTAATTGGTGGATTTAGTATTCTATAGGTATAAATTGATAATGAGGTGTCCATGAAGCAAAAATGATCAAAGAGTAAGAAAAGAGTTGCAATTAGGAAAATAAAATCGAATTAGAAGAGAGGATCCCTCAACATCTTCGATAGTGTCCACAAAGTCGAGCATAACTTTCTCATCTGGACTCCAAATCAACTGGTTCCAGCGGCATTAGAAAGCTATTTCAGCTGGCTACATTTCCTGTCTAATGTCAAATTTCCAAATTCGGACTCGAACACGGTCAAAATTGGATTCCAAAAGCGATCATGAAAATACCCGCTACAGTTCGAGGACACAAATGCGCATCAAGAAGCGTGCACAAAAACACTCGCTACAAAAGATACGCACATAAGTAAAAGTACAAAATCATGCACAAAAGTACTCACGCAAAAGTGCATTCGCAAAAAGGTTCATGAAAACACAAACTACAATCCTAGGACATTAATACAAATCAACAAACATGCACAAACACACTCGCTCAAACGGACATGCACAAACGTACATGTAAAAAAACATGCGCAAAAGTGCATTCGCAAAAACGTTCTCTAAAACACGAAATACAACACTAGGACTTTAATACGCATAACCAAACAACAGCAAGAACAGTAGATACAAAAGATACAGTGGAGTGTAGAAATAACACTCAACGTTTACGTTTACGTGGATTTTTTTGTGGATTAATTTATATTTCTGTTTTAATTGGTGGATTTAGTATTCTATAGGTATAAATTGATAATGAGGTGTCCATGAAGCAAAAATGATCAAAGAGTAAGAAAAGAGTTGCAATTAGGAAAATAAAATCGAATTAGAAGAGAGGATCCCTCAACATCTTCGATAGTGTCCACAAAGTCGAGCATAACTTTCTCATCCGGACTCCAAATCAACTGGTTCCAGCGGCATTAGAAAGCTATTTCAGCTGGCTACATTTCCTGTCTAATGTCAAATTTCTAAATTCAGACTCGAACACGGTCAAAATTGGATTCCAAAAGCGATCATGAAAATACCCGCTACAGTTCGAGGACACAAATGCGCATCAAGAAGCGTGCACAAAAACACTCGCTACAAAAGATACGCACATAAGTAAAAGTACAAAATCATGCACCAAAGTACTCACGCAAAAGTGAATTCGCAAAAAGGTTCATGAAAACACAAACTACAATCCTAGGACATTAATACAAATCAACAAACATGCACAAACACACTCGCTTAAATGAAAATGCACAAACGTACATGTAAAAAAACATGCGCAAAAGTGCATTCGCAACAACGTTCTCTAAAACACGAAATACAACACTAGGACTTTAATACGCATCACCAAACAACAGCAAGAACACTAGATACAAAAGATACAGCGGAGCGTAGAAATAACACTCAACGTTTACGTTTACGTGGATTTTTTATGGATTAATTTATATTTCCGTTTTAATTGGTGGATTTAGTATTCTATAGGTACAAATTGATAATGAGGTGTCCATGAAGCAAAAATGATCAAAGAGTAAGAAAAGAGTTGCAATTAGGAAAATAAAATCAAATTAGAAGAGAGGATCCCTCAACATCTTCGTTAGTGTCCACGAAGTCGAGCATACCTTTCTCATCCGGACTCCAAATCAACTGGTTCTGGCGGCATTAGAAAGCTATTTCAGCTGGCTACAATTCCTGTCTAATGTCAAATTTCCAAATTCGAACTCGAACACGGTCAAAATTGGATTCCAAAAGCGATCATGAAAATACCTGCGAAAGTTCGAGGATACGAATGCGCATCAAGAAACGTGCACAAAAACACTCGCTACAAAAGATACGCACATAAGTAAAAGTACAAAATCATGCACAAAAGTACTCACGCAAAAGTGCATTCGCAAAAAGATTCATGAAAACACAAACTACAATCCTAGGACATTAATACAAATCAACAAACATGCACAAACACACTCGCTTAAATGGACATGCACAAACGTACATGTAAAAAAACATGCGCAAAAGTGCATTCGCAACAACGTTCTTAAAAACACGAAATACAACACTAGGACTTTAATACGCATAACCTAACAACAGCAAGAACACTAGATACAAAAGATACAGCGGAGTGTAGAAATAACACTCAACGTTTACGTTTACGTGGATTTTTTTGTGGATTAATTTATATTTCTGTTTTAATTGGTGGATTTAGTATTCTATAGGTACAAATTGATAATGAGGTGTCCATGAAGCAAAAATGATCAAAGAGTAAGAAAAGAGTTGCAATTAGGAAAATAAAATCGAATTAGAAGAGAGGATCCCTCAACATCTTCGATAGTGTCCACGAAGTCGAGCATAACTTTCTCATCCGGACTCCAAATCAACTGGTTCCAGCGGCATTAGAAAGCTATTTCAGCTGGCTACATTTCCTGTCTAATGTCAAATTTCCAAATTCGAACTCGAACACGGTCAAAATTTGATTCCAAACGCGATCATGAAAATACCCGCGAAAGTTCGAGGACACGAATGCGCATCAAGAAACGTGCACAAAAACACTCGCTAAAAAAGATACGCACATAAGTAAAAGTACAAAATCATGCACAAAAGTACTCACGCAAAAGTGCATTCGCAAAAAGATTCATGAAAACACAAACTACAATCCTAGGACATTAATACAAATCAACAAACATGCACAAACACACTCGCTTAAATGGACATGCACAAACGTACATGTAAAAAAACATGCGCAAAAGTGCATTCGCAACAACGTTCTTAAAAACACGAAATACAACACTAGGACTTTAATACGCATAACCAAACAACAGCAAGAACACTAGATACAAAAGATACAGCGGAGCGTAGAAATAACACTCAACGTTTACGTTTACGTGGATTTTTTTGTGGATTAATTTATATTTCTGTTTTAATTGCTGGATTTAGTATTCTATAGGTACAAATTGATAATGAGGTGTCCATGAAGCAAAAATGATCAAAGAGTAAGAAAAGAGTTGCAATTAGAAAATAAAATCAAATTAGAACAGAGGATCCCTCAACATCTTCGTTAGTGTCCACGAAGTCGAGCATAACTTTCTCATCCGGACTCCAAGTCAACTGGTTCCGGCGGCATTAGAAAGCTATTTCAGCTGGCTACAATTCCTGTCTAATGTCAAATTTGCAAATTCGGACTCGAAGACAATCAAAATTGGATTCCAAAAGCGATCATGAAAATACCCGCGACAGTTCGAGGACACGAATGCGCATCAAGAAACGTGCACAAAAACACTCGCTACGAAAGATACGCACATAAGTAAAAGTACAAAATCATGCATAAAAGTACTCACGCAAAAGTGCATTCGCAAAAAGGTTCATGAAAACACAAACTACAATCCTAGGACATTAATACAAATCAACAAACATGCACAAACACACTCGCTCAAACGGACATGCACAAACGTACATGTAAAAAGACATGCGCAAAAGTGCATTCGCAACAATGTTCTTAAAAACACGAAATACAACACTAGGACTTTGGTACGCATAACCAAACAACAGCAAGAACACTAGATACAAAAGATACAGTGGAGTGTAGAAATAACACTCAACGTTTACGTTTACGTGGATTTTTTTGTGGATTAATTTATATTTCTGTTTTAATTGGTGGATTTAGTATTCTATAGGTACAAATTGATAATGAGGTGTCCATGAAGCAAAAATGATCAAAGAGTAAGAAAAGAGTTGCAATTAGGAAAATAAAATCGAATTAGAAGAGAGGATCCCTCAACATCTTCGATAGTGTCCACGAAGTCGAGCATAACTTTCTCATCCGGACTCCAAATCAACTGGTTCCAGCGGCATTAGAAAGCTATTTCAGCTGGCTACATTTCCTGTCTAATGTCAAATTTCCAAATTCGGACTCGAACACGGTCAAAATTGGATTCCAAAAGCGATCATGAAAATACCCGCAACAGTTCGAGGACACAAATGCGCATCAAGAAGCGTGCACAAAAACAATCGCTACAAAAGATACGCACATAAGTAAAAGTACAAAATCATGCACAAAAGTACTCACGCAAAAGTGCATTTGCAAAAAGGTTCATGAAAACACAAACTATAATCCTAGGACATTAATACAAATCAAAAAACATGCACAAACACACTCGCTTAAATGGACATGCGCAAACGTACATGTAAAAAAACATGCGCAAAAGTGCATTCGCAACAACGTTCTTAAAAACAAGAAATACAACACTAGGACTTTAATACGCATAACCAAACAACAGCAAGAACACTAGATACAAAAGATACAGCGGAGCGTAGAAATAACACTCAACGTTTACGTTTACGTGGATTTTTTTATGGATTAATTTATATTTCCGTTTTAATTGGTGGATTTAGTATTCTATAGGTACAAATTGATAATGAGGTGTCCATGAAGCAAAAATGATCAAAGAGTAAGAAAAGAGTTGCAATTAGGAAAATAAAATCAAATTAGAAGAGAGGATCCCTCAACATCTTCGTTAGTGTCCACGAAGTCGAGCATAACTTTCTCATCCGGTGGCATTAGAAAGCTATTTCAGCTGGCTACAATTCCTGTCTAATGTCAAATTTCCAAATTCGGACTCGAAGACAATCAAAATTGGATTCCAAAAGCGATCATGAAAATACCCGCGACAGCTCGAGGACACGAATGCGCATCAAGAAACGTGCACAAAAACACTCGCTACGAAAGATACGCACATAATTAAAAGTACAAAATCATGCACAAAATGTTGGGTTTCGGGCACGCATACGCAGCGGAAAACAAAAATTTATGCGATTTAAACGACTTTAAAACACATAAGAACATGCCCGATAAATTAAATTCAATTAATTGCGTACCTTTGCGCTTCCAGCGAAAATAAAACAACATACATGCTAATAAATTTAACCGTACTTAAATCAATTAACATGCTCGCAATTTAAACCAAATAACATGCTTGCAATGATTAAAAACCGATTACACATAATCACATAAAATCATATAAATACAAGCATGAAATCATAGTTTAAACTAAACCCTAAACGAAACTAGGGTTTCGTATATTTACCTCTTGACGCGTGAAGTAGGAGCGATTAGCACTTCGTGATTACTACGGAAACCAATCCGTAGAATCGGGGCAGCAGCGGTGCAACGGCAGCAGCGGCGCGTGAGGTCACGGCGGCGCGTGTAGCGTACGCGCGGCTTCGGGACGGCGCGTGGGGCAGCGTGCGGCTTCGGCTCGTGCGTTGCTCCTCGATTCCTCGATCTACTGTCTTCCTCCTCTCGGATTTCACCTCGTATACTTCGATCTACTAAATCGTGGCACTAGACACGAAGTAGTTAGAATAAAACGGAAGAAAAATAAAGGAGAAAGAATACCGAACAAGGAACGGCCGACGAACGGCCGGTTCCGGCGACGGAGCGGCGACGGTGGTGCGGTGGTGGCCGCGCGGGAGAGATGGCGAGAGAGAGAGGGTCGGCCGCTTTAGGGTTAGGGTTTCATGTGTGTGTGAAAGGGCTATAAGTCATGTATTTATAGTCCCTTGCATATAACCCTAGCGGGCTTAAGTTGGACTGGGCCCAACAGCTTAAGCTCGTTAGTTCCTTTACTTGCTCGTATCTCTCAATTCAATGACCGAAAAATTGCAACGATTACATTTTCGGAATCATTATAACTTCCTCGTCATTACGAGTGCCATCTCTTGTTTTCCAACTTTCCAAAAGTGGAAACCCTAGTTCAGTGGACTTTCTAAATTTGGAAACTTCTCGATTTAGAAAGTTCACTAACATGTTCGCCTATTCTTTCCCTTTTCTTATTCTCATTCGTAATTCCAAATTACGAATGTTGGACTCAATCGTATTGACTTCCAATTATGCAAAGATAAACTATTTTATCTCTGACCGTTTATTCAAAGATCTCATGTGCACGAGCAGTGTGACCCTCGATGGTTCAGGTGTAAGCTAGCCGTGGGCCCACAACCCTTTGTGGTCAAAACTCGTCCCCTTAGAGTTACGATTAAGATGAAACTCGTTTCACCTTAATCACCCAACGAATCAAGATTGGCGTCTAGCAACTACGCGTCATGATTCCCTAGATACAAATGAAGTGCCTGCAAGAACCTTCAGATATAGTTAACGTACAGTACGGTCCCTTCGATACATATGTCCCGATCGAACTAGAGGCATTGGTTCATCGAGACCTCTTTATATGTTCGATGACGGTGCGATCGTTCCAAGTGTTGTAATCGTCACGTGCATGACTTAGAGAATCGAATTCTCTAATCATCACTTAGTCAGCTCTGGCCAGAGACTTAGAATGATTACAAACTTTCAGAACACACAGGACATCCAAGACTATTCTAGCGATCGAATCCCCGACTACAATGCACAGACCTCCCACTAGATTTCGGACTGCACGAACACTGGCCCTTGGGATGGTCCTCGGTGGAACTCAGAGACAGGTCACGATACAGCTGGTCCTCTAGTGAAGTCACGGTGATGTCTAGGTCATAAGGACTAATGGTGTACAACTATACCATAGATATCTCTACTCGATTATTGGGAACCACTTAGAGATTTCTAGGGTGAGGGAGTTCAGTGAACTCGTCAACTTACGAGCACCCACTTATGCATGCCGATATCACAATACCGTTTACTGATGAGATGCAATACACATACACTAAGTGCTAGTCTTCTAATGGGAAAGGCCGATATCCTCATTGGTGGCGTAACCCTTCGACTAGGAACACGTTTAACAGTTATAATACTTAAGTAAATATCTCACGATCCTAACGATCAATTACTAGTACTTGTAATAACTGTAAGGACTATATCTATGCTTGTGACAAAGGGACAAAGATATAGAATGCCAAGGTGTTTTATCATTAATACGAATAAAGGTTCGTTTATTACCATAATAAATACGAAAGACCACAGCCAAAAGTTGGCTTGTTGGTCACCTACTCTAACAATCTCCCACTTGACCTAAAGCCAACTACCCATGAATCGCAATCCCATCGACTCTCGATGTTTCTCATGGACCGATCTCGGTAAAGGCTTCGTAAAGGGGTCTGCAACGTTCTCTTCCGAGGTGACTCGTTCTACTTTAACTTCACCTCTATCAATGATCTCTCGGATCACATGATACTTTCTCAGAATATGCTTTGACTTCTGATGAGATCCCGGCTCCTTAGCTTGCGCCAAGGCTCCGATGTTATCACAGTACAACGGTACTGGATCACTAGCATTAGGAATAACACCCAACTCTTGGATGAACTTCCTTATCCAAGTCCCATCTTTTGCAGCTTCGAACGCTGCAATGTATTCCGCTTCGGTAGTGGAATCGGCCATCGTGTTTTGCTTGGAACTCTTCCAACACACGGCACCACCATTAAGCGTGAATATAAATCCAGAATTCGACTTTGAGTCGTCCACGTCCGATTGAAAACTAGAGTCGGTAAAACCCTCTAATTTCAACTCGGCACCCCCATAGACCAAAAATATATCCTTAGTCCTTCGTAAGTACTTGAGGATATCTTTCACGGCTTTCCAATGAGCCGGGCTGGGGTTAGACTGATATCTGCTTTGTGACACTCACAGCATACGCAATATCGAGTCTCGTACATAGCATGCCATACATTATGCTTCCTATGGCAGAAGCATACGGCGTCCTTTTCATCTCCTCGATTTCACTAGGTGTTTGAGGACACATAGATTTCGAGAGACGAACCCCATGGGACATTGGAAAGAATCCCTTCTTGGATTCTTCCATGCTAAACCGTTTCATAACGGTGTCTATGTACAGGCTTTGGGATAAGCCAAGCATCTTTCTCGCTCTATCTCTATAGATGCGTATTCCTAATACATAAGATGCTTCTCCCAAATCCTTCATTGAGAAACGTGTGGACAACCATGCTTTCGTTTGCTCCAACATTCCTACGTCATTCCCAATGAGTAGAATGTCATCAACGTAAAGCACTAAAAATATCAATGCCCTCCCACTAACCTTCTTGTATACACAAGGTTCCTCCGGATTCTTCTCAAAATCAAACTCTTTGATAGTTGAGTCGAACCTAATGTTCCAACTTCGGGATGCTTGTTTCAATCCATAAATGGATCGCTGGAGCTTGCAAACCTTTTGCCCACTTCCAGAAGATATGAAGCCTTCCGGCTGCGCCATGTAAATTTCTTCCTCAATATCTCCATTAAGGAAGGCGGTCTTCACATCCATTTGCCATATCTCGTAGTCGTACCACGCAGCTATGGCCAGCAAAATCCTAATGGACTTCAGCATCGCGACTGGTGAAAAAGTTTCCTCATAGTCAACGCCTTGCCTTTGAGTGTAACCTTTCGCTACCAATCTAGCTTTATAGGTCGATACCTTTCCATCCACTCCAATTTTCTTCTTATAGATCCACTTGCAGCCTATAGGAACAATTCCCTTAGGTGGATCTACCAAGGTCCACACCTTGTTGGAGTACATGGAGTCCATTTCGGATTTCATGGCAGTTAGCCAATGTCCCATGTCCGCATCCGATACGGCCTCATTGTATGTTCTTGGATCTTGTCCAAGATCAACATGATCTTCATCATTTTCGAGGAGGAATAACCTATCCGGCATTTTCCGAACTCTTTCGGATCTACGTACCGTAGGTTCAGGAGGTATATTAGTGATTTGTTGTATTGGTTCGATTGCTTGTTCTTGCGTTTGAACTTCACTTTGTGGTTCTTGAACTACTTCAAGTTCTATCATGCTGCCCTTTCTATCGGATAGAAACTCCCTTTCCAAAAAGGTGGCATTTCTTGAAACAAACGTCTTTGCTTCTTTGACATAATAGAACTCGTATCCCATTGAGTTTTCGGGATACCCCACAAAATAGCACAAGTCGGATTTACTATCCAACTTATCTCCCAATAACCGCTTCACATAAGCGGGACAACCCCATATCCTAATATGTTTGTATTTGGGTTTCCGGGAATGCCAAAGTTCATAAGGTGTGGATTTAACTGCTTTGGTGTTAACTCTATTCAGCAAATATGCGGCAGTACGAAGTGCATGACCCCACAAGTATGCCGGTAAGTTCGTGAACCCCATCATTGATCGAACCATATCTAATAAAGTTCGATTCCGACGTTCGGAGACTCCATTAAGTTGAGGAGTTCCCGGTGGAGTCCATTGGGATTGTATCCCATTCTCTTTTAGATAGTCAATGAACTCGATGCTCAAGTATTCTCCACCACGATCGGATCGCAGCTTCTTAATACTTCGTCCGAGTTGCTTTTCCACTTCGTGTCTAAAATCTTTGAACCTTTCAAATGTTTCAGACTTGTACTTCATCAAGTACACATACCCATACCTAGAATAATCGTCGGTAAAGGTAGCGAAGTAGTTGCATCCACCCTTCGCACTAACACTTAGTCGACCACATACGTCTGTATGGATTAAATCCAAAAGACCCTCGGCTCGTTCCATTTTCCCTTTGTAGGGTGACTTGGTCATTTTCCTTTTAAGGCAAGATTCACAAGTTTGTAGTGATTTCACGTCCTCCAAAGAGAACAATCCTTCACTAATAAAATCGTTCATCCTTCTTAAAGAGACATGACCTAATCTAGCGTGCCAAAGTTGAGTGGGGTTTTGATCTATCTCCTTACGTTTTGCTGATATAACATTAATAGGTATTTCATTTGGATTTAGTTCATACGAGTTGTTTAATAGTCGTCCTTTGCAAATTAAGTTCTCATTCTTTTGTATAATGCAAATCGAATTTCCAAAAACAAAAGTAAAACCTTCAATATCTAATACAGGAATAGAAATAAGGTTTCTAATGAGCGACGGAACAAATAAACAATCGTTCAAAACAATAGGAAAACTAGAATCCAAAACATTTAAGTAAATAGTGCCAATGGCTTCAGCAGCAACTCTTGCTCCATTCCCCATCCTTAGGTAGGTCTCACCCGCTCTAAGTCTTCGACTTCTTGTCATTAGCTGCAAATCATTGCACAAATGTGAGCCACAACCCGTATCCAATACCCAAGAAGAAGAGTTGACAGACAAATTTACGTCAATGAAATACGTACCCTTTTCAGAACCTTTCTGCTTTAGGTAAGCCTTGCAGTTGCGGCGCCAATGTCCTTTCTTTCCACAGTGATGGCAAGCGTCATCAACTTGTTTGCTAACCTTTGCTTTGGGGCCCCCACTACCTTCACCCACTTCGAACTTGCTGTTAGGGAAAAGAACTCTTTCCTTTCTCTTCTTTTGGAAAGAACTCTTCTTTCCAGAAGTAGCAGCAACGAGAACAGACTTCTCTTTCTTAATGGTGGACTCGAAGCTGACCAACATGTTCATTAACTCATCCAAGGGAGGATCTAGTTTGTTCATGTTGAAGTTCACTATGAACGATTCATAGGAACTAGGAAGAGACAACAGGATCAAATCCAACGAGAGCTCGGCCGGGAGGGTGACATCAAGATTCACTAGCTTTTCAAGGAGAGTGATCATTTTGAGACAGTGCTCGTGGACCGAAGTCCCTTCGCGCAGTCTCGCTGTGATCAACTCCTTTGTAGCAGCGTACCTCGATGCCCTAATATTCTCACTATACATGCTATCGAGATGAGCCTTTATATCGAAAGCATGCAAGTGAGACTCATATTTCCTCGCAAGCGCGGGCTCCATGGCGGCTATCATATAGCACCTAGCATGGGTGTCATCTTTCTTCCAAACTTCATAAGTTTCCTTTTCAGCATCAGTCGCTGTGGCAGGTATAGTGGCGGGAAGCCTCTCGTTCAAAACATAGAGACGCCCCTCAACAGTTAGCACAAGCTTAAGACTACGCAACCAATCTAGGTAATTAGGGCCATTGAGTTTATTGTCGAGGATTGACATTATGGGATTCTTAGACATAATTATCTGAGACATATAGAGAAGAGGATTATTAGAGATTCGCGTTAAATGATTGTTACAATTAAATGTTTGGACTTGTGTTATTTAATTGTTCTCCCACTAATTTTATCGAGTTCCACTTCCCTCTAGTAGACAAACGAGAAAACTGATTTTTCTTAATGGGCTTTAGGTCCAATAGACAAATATAACCCGTAGTTAATCTAGCCCGATTATATTTGCCCAAAGGTAGATCACAATCAATCATATCCACAATATGACCCTAAATTAATTTTCCTCACACTTGATAATGACCTAAGTTAATCTCGCGAATATCAAAATCGTCGTGTGTCAAGTCTAACCTACCAATCAAAGATGCTCATAGAACTTGATTATGCCAAACTAATGCAGTCCCTAGTTAATCTAGCCGACCACGTTAATCCAACATAACCCTTTTCTATGGCTACCTTCATCATTATGTCAATTGAATTACAGCTTACTCTACCATAGCACTCCCCGCTAACACGGCTTACTGCACTATAGTAAAGGGCTACACATAATCCAACCGTTGGCAGAAGGAAAGAAATAACTCAACAGATTGGGTTTTTCTTTATAGCTTGAAATGATTCTTAATTGAATTAAGAATGAGGGATTTTATTTAAAAGTTTTATCTCATCAGAAGTTTTGGATTGGTCTATGTGATTCCTACATCTATGTTCTCTAAAGGTATGTGGAAGCGCATATTGTCCTAAGAGGAACATACGACCTAATTTCATAATTAATTACATTAATTAATTATCGAGTTTTTCAAAATAATTATAGAACCTCAACTAGCATAAATCATTCAAATAATGTTGAGGTACTATTAATTAAGTTGAACTATAATCAATATTATATATGTGTTCTATTAATTGAAATCAATTTAACAATTTAAATTAATTAATTAATCTAACACCTATTTACTAAAATAGATGATCGTCGATCCAATTATCTAATTGGGATTAATTGAAAATAATTTTCCAAAAATTAAAATCAATTTGTTTTAAGTTTAATTTTAGAAATCTGAAATAATTTTTTTTTTTTTTTTTTTTTTTTTATTATTTTTTTTTTTATTTTCAGTGAACCGGTTCGGCCCAACCGGTCTGACCGGTTCGGACCGAAGCGGTCCGGTTCTGTCCGGTCCAGCTGATCCAAATCAGTGGGCCGGGTCAGTCGAATCGGGAACCGGTCTGACCGACCCGAATCCACGTGGATTCGGTCAACTAGATCGCACACAACCATCGAACCGGCCGGTTCGACCGGTTCGATCCGAACAATTAAAAACCGATGTTTTAAAAATAATTTCAGATCCGATTTTCCAATTTTAAACAATTTTAAAGCTGGAAAAACTCTAAACAATATTTCAAAAATATTTTAAACTTACGAAAACTCCCAATTACATAATACGACAATCGCTACTTTAATAAATCGAACATGCATATTAAAACGAACGCAATTAATTGCGCAACGAGCTTTGATACCACTGTTGGGTTTCGGGCACGCATACGCAGCGGAAAACAAAAATTTATGCGATTTAAACGACTTTAAAACACATAAGAACATGCCCGATAAATTAAATTCAATTAATTGCGTACCTTTGCGCTTCCAGCGAAAATAAAACAACATACATGCTAATAAATTTAACCGTACTTAAATCAATTAACATGCTCGCAATTTAAACCAAATAACATGCTTGCAATGATTAAAAACCGATTACACATAATCACATAAAATCATATAAATACAAGCATGAAATCATAGTTTAAACTAAACCCTAAACGAAACTAGGGTTTCGTATATTTACCTCTTGACGCGTGAAGTAGGAGCGATTAGCACTTCGTGATTACTACGGAAACCAATCCGTAGAATCGGGGCAGCAGCGGTGCAACGGCAGCAGCGGCGCGTGAGGTCAAGGCGGCGCGTGTAACGTACGCGCGGCTTCGGGACGGCGCGTGGGGCAGCGTGCGGCTTCGGCTCGTGCGTTGCTCCTCGATTCCTCGATCTACTGTCTTCCTCCTCTCGGATTTCACCTCGTATACTTCGATCTACTAAATCGTGGCACTAGACACGAAGTAGTTAGAATAAAACGGAAGAAAAATAAAGGAGAAAGAATACCGAACAAGGAACGGCCGACGAACGGCCGGTTCCGGCGACGGAGCGGCGACGGTGGTGCGGTGGTGGCCGCGCGGGAGAGATGGCGAGAGAGAGAGGGTCGGCCGCTTTAGGGTTAGGGTTTCATGTGTGTGTGAAAGGGCTATAAGTCATGTATTTATAGTCCCTTGCATATAACCCTAGCGGGCTTAAGTTGGACTGGGCCCAACAGCTTAAGCTCGTTAGTTCCTTTACTTGCTCGTATCTCTCAATTCAATGACCGAAAAATTGCAACGATTACATTTTCGGAATCATTATAACTTCCTCGTCATTACGAGTGCCATCTCTTGTTTTCCAACTTTCCAAAAGTGGAAACCCTAGTTCAGTGGACTTTCCAAATTTGGAAACTTCTCGATTTAGAAAGTTCACTAACATGTTCGCCTATTCTTTCCCTTTTCTTATTCTCATTCGTAATTCCAAATTACGAATGTTGGACTCAATCGTATTGACTTCCAATTATGCAAAGATAAACTATTTTATCTCTGACCGTTTATTCAAAGATCTCATGTGCACGAGCAGTGTGACCCTCGATGGTTCAGGTGTAAGCTAGCCGTGGGCCCACAACCCTTTGTGGTCAAAACTCGTCCCCTTAGAGTTACGATTAAGATGAAACTCGTTTCACCTTAATCACCCAACGAATCAAGATTGGCGTCTAGCAACTACGCATCATGATTCCCTAGATACAAATGAAGTGCCTGCAAGAACCTTCAGATATAGTTAACGTACAGTACGGTCCCTTCGATACATATGTCCCGATCGAACTAGAGGCATTGGTTCATCGAGACCTCTTTATATGTTCGATGACGGTGCGATCGTTCCAAGTGTTGTAATCGTCACGTGCATGACTTAGAGAATCGAATTCTCTAATCATCACTTAGTCAGCTCTGGCCAGAGACTTAGAATGATTACAAACTTTCAGAACACACAGGACATCCAAGACTATTCTAGCGATCGAATCCCCGACTACAATGCACAGACCTCCCACTAGATTTCGGACTGCACGAACACTGGCCCTTGGGATGGTCCTCGGTGGAACTCAGAGACAGGTCACGATACAGCTGGTCCTCTAGTGAAGTCACGGTGATGTCTAGGTCATAAGGACTAATGGTGTACAACTATACCATAGATATCTCTACTCGATTATTGGGAACCACTTAGAGATTTCTAGGGTGAGGGAGTTCAGTGAACTCGTCAACTTACGAGCACCCACTTATGCATGCCGATATCACAATACCGTTTACTGATGAGATGCAGTACACATACACTAAGTGCTAGTCTTCTAATGGGAAAGGCCGATATCCTCATTGGTGGCGTAACCCTTCGACTAGGAACACGTTTAACAGTTATAATACTTAAGTAAATATCTCACGATCCTAACGATCAATTACTAGTACTTGTAATAACTGTAAGGACTATATCTATGCTTGTGACAAAGGGACAAAGATATAGAATGCCAAGGTGTTTTATCATTAATACGAATAAAGGTTCGTTTATTACCATAATAAATACGAAAGACCACAGCCAAAAGTTGGCTTGTTGGTCACCTACTCTAACACAAAAGTACTCACGCAAAAGTGCATTCGCAAAAAGATCCATGAAAACACAAACTACAATCCTAGGACATTAATACAAATCAACAAACATGCACAAACACACTCGCTTAAATGGACATGCACAAACGTACATGTAAAAAAACATGCGCAAAAGTGCATTCGCAACAACGTTCTTAAAAACACGAAATACAACACTAGGACTTTAATACGCATAACCAAACAACAGCAAGAACACTAGATACAAAAGATACAGCGGAGCGTAGAAATAACACTCAACGTTTACGTTTACGTGGATTTTTTTGTGGATTAATTTATATTTCTGTTTTAATTGCTGGATTTAGTATTCTATAGGTACAAATTGATAATGAGGTGTCCATGAAGCAAAAATGATCAAAGAGTAAGAAAAGAGTTGCAATTAGAAAATAAAATCAAATTAGAAGAGAGGATCCCTCAACATCTTCGGTAGTGTCCACGAAGTCGAGCATAACTTTCTTATCCGGACTCCAAATCAACTGGTTCCGGCGGCATTAAAAATCTGTTTCAGATGGCTACAATTCCTGTCTAATGTAAAATTTTCAAATTCGGACTCGAACACGGTCAAAATTGGATTCCAAAAGCGATCATGAAAATACCCGCTACAGTTCGAGGACACGAATGCGCATGAAGAAGCGTGCACAAAAACACTCGCTACAAAAGATACGCACATAAGTATAAGTACAAAATCATGCACAAAAGTACTCACACAAAAGTGCATTCGCAAAAAGGTTCATGAAAACACAAACTACAATCCTAGGACATTAATACAAATCAACAAACATGCACAAACACACTCGCTCAAACGGACATGCACAAATGTACATGTAAAAAAACATGCGCAAATGTGCATTCGCAACAACGTTCTTAAAAACACGAAATACAACACTAGGACTTTAATACGCATAACCAAACAACAGCAAGAACACTAGATACAAAAGATACAGCGGAGCGTAGAAATAACACTCAACGTTTACGTTTACGTGGATTTTTTTATGGATTAATGTTTATTTTTGTTTTAATTGGTGGATTTAGTATATTATAGGTACAAATTGATAATGAAGTGTCCATGAAGCAAAAATGATCAAAGAGTAAGAAAAGAGTTGCAATTAGGAAAATAAAATCAAATTAGAAGAGAGGATCCCTCAATATCTTCAGTAGTGTCCACGAAGTCGAGCATAACATTCTCATCCGGACTCAAAATCAACTGGTTCTGGCGACATTAGAAAGCTATTTCAGCTGGCTACAATTCCTGTCTAATGTAAAATTTTCAAATTCGGACTCGAACACGGTCAAAATTGGATTCCAAAAGCGATCATGAAAATACCCGCTACAGTTCGAGGACACGAATGCGCATCAAGAAGCGTGCACAAAAACACTCGCTGCAAAAGATACGCACATAAGTAAAAGTACAAAATCATGCACAAAAGTACTCACGCAAAAGTGCATTCGCAAAAAGGTTCATGAAAACACAAACTACAATCCTAGGACATTAATACAAATCAACAAACATGAACAAACACACTCGCTCAAACGGACATGCACAAACGTACATGTAAAAAGACATGCGCAAAAGTGCATTCGCAACAACGTTCTTAAAAACACGAAATACAACACTAGGACTTTGGTACGCATAACCAAACAACAGCAAGAACAGTAGATACAAAAGATACAGTGGAGTGTAGAAATAACACTCAACGTTTACGTTTACGTGGATTTTTTTGTGGATTAATTTATATTTCTGTTTTAATTGGTGGATTTAGTATTCTATAGGTACAAATTGATAATAAGGTGTCCATGAAGCAAAAATGATCAAAGAGTAAGAAAAGAGTTGCAATTAGGAAAATAAAATCGAATTAGAAGAGAGGATCCCTCAACATCTTCGATAGTGTCCACGAAGTCGAGCATAACTTTCTCATCCGGACTCCAAATCAACTGATTCCAGCGGCATTAGAAAGCTATTTCAGCTGGCTACATTTCCTGTCTAATGTCAAATTTCCAAATTCGGACTCGAACACGGTCAAAATTGGATTCCAAAAGCGATCATGAAAATACCTGCAACAGTTCGAGGACACAAATGCGCATCAAGAAGCGTGCAAAAAAACAATCGCTACAAAAGATACGCACATAAGTAAATGTACAAAATCATGCACAAAAGTACTCACGCAAAAGTGCATTCGCAAAAAGGTTCATGAAAACACAAACTACAATCCTAGGACATTAATACAAATCAACAAACATGCACAAACACACTCGCTTAAATGGACATGCGCAAACGTACATGTAAAAAAACATGCGCAAAAGTGCATTCGCAACAACGTTCTTAAAAACACGAAATACAACACTAGGACTTTAATACGCATAACCAAACAACAGCAAGAACACTAGATACAAAAGATACAGCGGAGCGTAGAAATAACACTCAACGTTTACGTTTACGTGGATTTTTTTATGGATTAATTTATATTTCCGTTTTAATTGGTGGATTTAGTATTCTATAGGTATAAATTGATAATGAGGTGTCCATGAAGCAAAAATGATCAAAGAGTAAGAAAAGAGTTGCAATTAGGAAAATCAAATCAAATTAGAAGAGAGGATCCCTCAACATCTTCGTTAGTGTCCACGAAGTCGAGCATAACTTTCTCATCCGGACTCCAAGTCAACTGGTTCCGGCGGCATTAGAAAGCTATTTCAGCTGGCTACAATTCCTGTCTAATGTCAAATTTCCAAATTCGGACTCGAAGACAATCAAAATTGGATTCCAAAAGCGATCATGAAAATACCCGCGACAGTTCGAGGACACGAATGCGCATCAAGAAACACTCGCTACGAAAGATACGCACATAATTAAAAGTACAAAATCATGCACAAAAGTACTCACGCAGAAGTGCATTCGCAAAAAGGTTCATGAAAACACAAACTACAATCCTTCGACATTAATACAAATCAACAAACATGCACAAACACACTCGCTCAAATGGATATGCACAAACGTACATATAAAAAAACATGCGCAAAAGTGCATTCGCAACAACGTTCTTAAAAACACGAAATACAACACTAGGACTTTAATACGCATAACCTAACAACAGCAAGATACTAGATACAAAAGATACAGCGGAGTGTAGAAATAACACTCAACGTTTACGTTTACGTGGATTATTGTATGGATTAATTTATATTTCTGTATTAATTGGTGGATTTAGTATTCTATAGTTACAAATTGATAATGAGGTGCCCATGAAGCAAAAATGATCAAAGAGTAAGAAAAGAGTTGCAATTAGGAAAATAAAATCAAATTAAAAGAGAGGATCCCTCAACATCTTTGGTAGTGTCCACGAAGTCAGGCATAACTGTCTCATCCGCACACCAAATCAACTGGTTCCGGCAGCATTAGAAAGTTATTTCAGCTGGCTACAATTCCTGTCTAATGTCAAATTTCCAAATTCGGACTCGAAGACAATCAAAATTGGATTCCAAAAGCGATCATGAAAATACCCGCGACAGTTCGAGGACACGAATGCGCATCAAGAAATCTGCACAAAAACACTCGCTACGAAAGATACGCACATAATTAAAAGTACAAAATCATGCACAAAAGTACTCACGCAGAAGTGCATTCGCAAAAAGGTTCATGAAAACACAAACTACAATCCTACGACATTAATACAAATCAACAAACATGCACAAACACACTTGCTCAAATGGATATGCACAAACGTACATGTAAAAAAACATGCGCAAAAGTGCATTCGCAACAACGTTCTTAAAAACACGAAATACAACACTAAGCCTTTAATACGCATAACCAAACAACAGCAAGAACACTAGATACAAAAGATATAGCGGAGAGTAGAAATAACACTCAACGTTTACGTTTACGTGGATTTTTTTATGGATTAATTTATATTTCTGTTTTAATTGGTGGATTTAGTATTCTATAGGTACAAATATATAATGAGGTGTCCATGAAGCAAAAATGATGAAAGAGTAAGAAAAGAGTTGCAATTAGGAAAATAAAATCAAATTAAAAGAGAGGATCCCTCAACATCTTTGGTAGTGTCCACGAAGTCGAGCATAACTTTCTCATCCGGACTCCAAATCAACTAGTTCCGGCGGCATTAGAGAGCTATTTCAGCTGGCTACAATTCCTGTCTAGTGTCAAATTTCCAAATTCGGACTCAAACATGGTCAAAATTGGATTCGAAAAGCGATCATGAAAATACCCGCTATAGTTCGAGGACACGAATGCGCATCAAGAAACGTGCACAAAAACACTCGCTACAAAAGATACGCACATAAGTAAAAGTACAAAATCATGCACAAAAGTACTCACGCGGAAGTGATTTCGCAAAAAGGTTCATGAAAACACAAACTACAATCCTAAGACATTATTACAAATCAACAAACATGCACAAACACACTCGCTCAAATGGACATGCACAAACGTACATGTAAAAAAACATGCGCAAAAGTGCATTCGCAACAACGTTCTTAAAAACACGAAATACAACACTAGGACTTTAATACGCATAACCAAACAACAGCAAGAACACTAGATACAAAAGATACAGTGGAGTGTAGAAATAACACTCAACGTTTACGTTTACGTGGATTTTTTTATGGATAAATGTTTATTTCTGTTTTAATTGGTGGATTTAGTATATTATAGGTACAAATTGATAATGAGGTGTCCATGAAGCAAAAATGATCAAAGAGTAAGAAAAGAGTTGCAATTAGGAAAATAAAATCAAATTAGAAGAGAGGATCCCTCAACATCTTCGTTAGTGTCCACGAAGTCGAGCATAACTTTCTCATCCGGACTCCAAGTCAACTGGTTCCGGCGGCATTAGAAAGCTATTTCAGCTGGCTACAATTCTTGTCTAATGTCAAATTTCCAAATTCGGACTCGAAGACAATCAAAATTGGATTCCAAAAGCGATCATGAAAATACCCGCGACAGTTCGAGGACACGAATGCGCATCAAGAAACGTGCACAAAAACACTCGCTACGAAAGATACGCACATAATAAAAAGTACAAAATCATGCACAAAAGTACTCACGCAGAAGTGCATTCGCAAAAAGGTTCATGAAAACACAAACTACAATCCTACGACATTAATACAAATCAACAAACATGCACAAACACACTCGCTCAAATGGATATGCACAAACGTACATATAAAAAAACATGCGCAAAAGTGCATTCGCAACAACGTTCTTAAAAACACGAAATACAACACTAGGACTTTAATACGCATAACCTAACAACAGCAAGACACTAGATACAAAAGATACAGCGGAGTGTAGAAATAACACTCAACGTTTACGTTTACGTGGATTATTGTATGGATTAATTTATATTTCTGTATTAATTGGTGGATTTAGTATTCTATAGGTACAAATTGATAATGAGGTGCCCATGAAGCAAAAATGATCAAAGAGTAAGAAAAGAGTTGCAATTAGGAAAATAAAATCAAATTAAAAGAGAGGATCCCTCAACATCTTTGGTAGTGTCCACGAAGTCAGGCATAACTGTCTCATCCGCACACCAAATCAACTGGTTCCGGTAGCATTAGAAAGCTATTTCAGCTGGCTACAATTCCTGTCTAATGTCAAATTTCCAAATTCGGACTCGAAGACAATCAAAATTGGATTCCAAAAGCGATCATGAAAATACCCGCGAAAGTTCGAGGACACGAATGCGCATCAAGAAACGTGCACAAAAACACTCGCTACAAAAGATACGCACATAAGTAAAAGTACAAAATCATGCACAAAAGTACTCACGCAAAAAAGCATTCGCAAAAAGATTCATGAAAACACAAACTACAATCCTAGGACATTAATACAAATCAACAAACATGCACAAACACACTCGCTTAAATGGACATGCACAAACGTACATGTAAAAAAACATGCGCAAAAGTGCATTCGCAACAACGTTCTTAAAAACACGAAATACAACAATAGGACTTTAATACGCATAACCTAACAACAGCAAGAACACTAGATACAAAAGATACAGCGGAGTGTAGAAATAACACTCAACGTTTACGTTTACGTGGATTTTTTTGTGGATTAATTTATATTTCTGTTTTAATTGGTGGATTTAGTATTCTATAGGTACAAATTGATAATGAGGTGTCCATGAAGCAAAAATGATCAAAGAGTAAGAAAAGAGTTGCAATTAGGAAAATAAAATCGAATTAGAAGAGAGGATCCCTCAACATCTTCGATAGTGTCCACGAAGTCTGTTGGTCGAAAACCTACACGCAAGTGCACGTATCGTACAAGTAATATAGTGGACAATTAAGTCCGGATATCGAACCCACAGGGAATATTTAATTATCTAATCCTAGACGCTAAATTCTACCAATTATTATCAAGCCCACCCTACACAGTCGACTTTAGGGAGAAATAACTAAATTAAACTAAATTAAAAAGCAAATTAAAAAGACAAGAACACGAAAGCAATTAAAAACGAAGATTAATCAAAGTAGACAAGCCTAGGATTTTATTCTTCCCCCTACGTGATTATTATTCCCCCAATTCCTTCAATTATGCAAGTAATTAACCCGGATTATTAACCTGAGATGCTAAAATAATCATAACCCGCTTCCGCGTGTATTACAATTCTAATACTCTAGATTCAATTACTATATTCCTATGCAATTAATTCTAGAACACAGCATTAAGCACAAATCTCAATAATGGCTACCTAAGAGATTAACTATATTCCTATGTTAATACCACAAAGGCTCTTCTACCACAGTTCTAATTATTAACCCGATCTTCCGATTCATGCGATTAACAATAACATAAAAGCACATAAGTTGATCAAGTTCATGCACTTAATAAAACAAGTAGAAGAAATAATCCGGAATTAAAACTTGCATAAAATCATAGAATTGGGTTCATAAATCCCACATAGGGTTCCAAATAAAATCCTAGAAATAAGTAGTTTAGCTACTCATAATTAAATCAAAAACGCAAATAAAATAAATCATAGACGATAAATCTTTGCTTGGAGTCTTCGAATTCTTCGTCTTCGTTATTGCTTTGTTGCTCTTGAAATTGCGTAAAAAGATGGATCCCTAATTGTGTGCTTGGCTTGGTCTTATATAGGGTGAAAAACTTGGGGAAGAAGGCAGTTTCCTTGTACAATTAAGATTCCTTCACTGCGCCAACTCGCCCATCCGGACGGCCGTGTGAGATTTATGCCTAAAATCCGCACGGCCGCGCGGTCTATTCTCCAGAATTCTGCTTTTTTCACTTTTGGCCCATATTTTCTCCAAAATTGCAGTTTTGACCCCATACTTTTCCAATTCTTCAATTTGTACCTAAAATACAATAAATCAACTTTTTAAGCACCAATTATCGTTAAAACACACCAAAAGCTCAAATAAAAAGATACGATAAAGTGTAAAAATATACACTTAACAAAGTCGAGCATAACTTTCTCATCCGGACTCCAAATCAACTGGTTCCAGCGGCATTAGAAAGCTATTTCAGCTGGCTACATTTCATGTCTAATGTCAAATTTCCAAATTCGAACTCGAACACGGTCAAAATTTGATTCCAAACGCGATCATGAAAATACCCGCGAAAGTTCGAGGACACGAATGCGCATCAAGAAACGTGCACAAAAACACTCGCTACAAAAGATACGCACATAAGTAAAAGTACAAAATCATGCACAAAAGTACTCACGCAAAAGTGCATTCGCAAAAAGATTCATGAAAACACAAACTACAATCCTAGGACATTAATACAAATCAACAAACCACTCGCTTAAATGGACATGCACAAACGTACATGTAAAAAAACATGCGCAAAAGTGCATTCGCAACAACGTTCTTAAAAACACGAAATACAACACTAGGACTTTAATACGCATAACCAAACAACAGCAAGAACACTAGATACAAAAGATACAGCGGAGCGTAGAAATAACATTCAACGTTTACGTTTACGTGGATTTTTTTGTGGATTAATTTATATTTCTGTTTTAATTGCTGGATTTAGTATTCTATAGGTACAAATTGATAATGAGGTGTCCATGAAGCAAAAATGATCAAAGAGTAAGAAAAGAGTTGCAATTAGAAAATAAAATCAAATTAGAACAGAGGATCCCTCAACATCGTCGTTAGTGTCCACGAAGTCGAGCATAACTTTCTCATCCGGACTCCAAGTCAACTGGTTCCGGCGGCATTAGAAAGCTATTTCAGCTGGCTACAATACCTGTCTAATGTCAAATTTGCAAATTCGGACTCGAAGACAATCAAAATTGGATTCCAAAAGCGATCATGAAAATACCCGCGACAGTTCGAGGATACGAATGCGCATCAAGAAACGTGCACAAAAACACTCGCTACGAAAGATACGCACATAATTAAAAGTACAAAATCATGCACAAAAGTACTCACGCAGAAGTGCATTCGCAAAAAGGTTCATGAAAACACAAACTACAATCCTACGACATTAATACAAATCAACAAACATGCACAAACACACTCGCTCAAATGGATATGCACAAACGTACATGTAAAAAAACGAGCGCAAAAGTGCATTCGCAACAACGTTCTTAAAAACACGAAATGCAACACTAGGACTTTAATACGCATAACCTAACAACAGCAAGAACACTAGATACAAAAGATACAGCGGAGTGTAGAAATAACACTCAACGTTTACGTTTACGTGGATTTTTTTGTGGATTAATTTATATTTCTGTTTTAATTGGTGGATTTAGAATTCTATAGGTACAAATTGATAATGAGGTGTCCATGAAGCAAAAATGATCAAAGAGTAAGAAAAGAGTTGCAATTAGGAAAATAAAATCGAATTAGAAGAGAGGATCCCTCAACATCTTCGATAGTGTCCACGAAGTCGAGCATAACTTTCTCATCCGGACTCCAAATCAACTGGTTCCAGCGGCATTAGAAAGCTATTTCAGCTGGCTACATTTCCTGTCTAATGTCAAATTTCCAAATTCGAACTCGAACACGGTCAAAATTTGATTCCAAACGCGATCATGAAAACACCCGCGAAAGTTCGAGGACACGAATGCGCATCAAGAAACGTGCACAAAAACACTCGCTACAAAAGATACGCACATAAGTAAAAGTACAAAATCATGCACAAAAGTACTCACGCAAAAGTGCATTCGCAAAAAGATTCATGAAAACACAAACTACAATCCTAGGACATTAATACAAATCAACAAACATGCACAAACACACTCGCTTAAATGGACATGCACAAACGTACATGTAAAAAAACATGCTCAAAAGTGCATTCGCAACAACGTTCTTAAAAACACGAAATACAACACTAGGACTTTAATACGCATAACCAAACAACAGCAAGAACACTAGATACAAAAGATACAGCGGAGCGTAGAAATAACACTCAACGTTTACGTTTACGTGGATTTTTTTGTGGATTAATTTATATTTCTGTTTTAATTGCTGGATTTAGTATTCTATAGGTACAAATTGATAATGAGGTGTCCATGAAGCAAAAATGATCAAAGAGTAAGAAAAGAGTTGCAATTAGAAAATAAAATCAAATTAGAAGAGAGGATCCCTCAACATCTTCGGTAGTGTCCACGAAGTCGAGCATAACTTTCTCATCCGGACTCCAAATCAACTGGTTCCGGCGGCATTAAAAATCTGTTTCAGATGGCTACAATTCCTGTCTAATGTAAAATTTTCAAATTCGGACTCGAACACGGTCAAAATTGGATTCCAAAAGCGATCATGAAAATACCCGCTACAGTTTGAGGACACGAATGCGCATGAAGAAGCGTGCACAAAAACACTCGCTACAAAAGATACGCACATAAGTATAAGTACAAAATCATGCACAAAAGTACTCACACAAAAGTGCATTCGCAAAAAGGTTCATGAAAACACAAACTACAATCCTAGGACATTAATACAAATCAACAAACATGCACAAACACACTCGCTCAAACGGACATGCACAAATGTACATGTAAAAAAACATGCGCAAAAGTGCATTCGCAACAACGTTCTTAAAAACACGAAATACAACACTAGGACTTTAATACGCATAACCAAACAACAGCAAGAACACTAGATACAAAAGATACAGCGGAGCGTAGAAATAACACTCAACGTTTACGTTTACGTGGATTTTTTAATGGGTTAATGTTTATTTTTGTTTTAATTGGTGGATTTAGTATATTATAGGTACAAATTGATAATGAAGTGTCCATGAAGCAAAAATGATCAAAGAGTAAGAAAAGAGTTGCAATTAGGAAAATAAAATCAAATTAGAAGAGAGGATCCCTCAACATCTTCAGTAGTGTCCACGAAGTCGAGCATAACATTCTCATCCGGACTCCAAATCAACTTGTTCTGGCGACATTAGAAAGCTATTTCAGCTGGCTACAATTCCTGTCTAATGTAAAATTTTCAAATTCGGACTCGAACACGGTCAAAATTGGATTCCAAAAGCGATCATGAAAATACCCGCTACAGTTCGAGGACACGAATGCGCATCAAGAAGCGTGCACAAAAACACTCGCTGCAAAAGATACGCACATAAGTAAAAGTACAAAATCATGCATAAAAGTACTCACGCAAAAGTGCATTCGAAAAAAGGTTCATGAAAACACAAACTACAATCCTAGGACATTAATACAAATCAACAAACATGCACAAACACACTCGCTCAAACGGACATGCACAAACGTACATGTAAAAAGACATGCGCAAAAGTGCATTCGCAACAATGTTCTTAAAAACACGAAATACAACACTAGGACTTTGGTACGCATAACCAAACAACAGCAAGAACAGTAGATACAAAAGATACAGTGGAGTGTAGAAATAACACTCAACGTTTACGTTTACGTGGATTTTTTTGTGGATTAATTTATATTTCTGTTTTAATTGGTGGATTTAGTATTCTATAGGTACAAATTGATAATGAGGTGTCCATGAAGCAAAAATGATCAAAGAGTAAGAAAAGAGTTGCAATTAGGAAAATAAAATCGAATTAGAAGAGAGGATCCCTCAACATCTTCGATAGTGTCAACGAAGTCGAGCATAACTTTCTCATCCGGACTCCAAATCAACTGGTTCCAGCGGCAATAGAAAGCTATTTCAGCTGGCTACATTTCCTGTCTAAAGTCAAATTTCCAAATTCGGACTCGAACACGGTCAAAATTGGATTCCAAAAGCGATCATGAAAATACCCGCAACAGTTCGAGGACACAAATGCGCATCAAGAAGCGTGCACAAAAACAATCGCTACAAAAGATACGCACATAAGTAAAACTACAAAATCATGCACAAAAGTACTCACGCAAAAGTGCATTCGCAAAAAGGTTCATGAAAACACAAACTACAATCCTAGGACATTAATACAAATCAACAAACATGCACAAACACACTCGCTCAAATGGACATGCGCAAACGTACATGTAAAAAAACATGCGCAAAAGTGCATTCGCAACAACGTTCTTAAAAACACGAAATACAACACTAGGACTTTAATACGCATAACCAAACAACAGCAAGAACACTAGATACAAAAGATACAGCGGAGCGTAGAAATAACACTCAACGTTTACGTTTACGTGGATTTTTTTATGGATTAATTTATATTTCCGTTTTAATTGGTGGATTTAGTATTCTATAGGTACAAATTGATAATGAGGTGTCCATGAAGCAAAAATGATCAAAGAGTAAGAAAAGAGTTGCAATTAGAAAATAAAATCAAATTAGAAGAGAGGATCCCTCAACATCTTCGGTAGTGTCCACGAAGTCGAGCATAACTTTCTCATCCGGACTCCAAATCAACTGGTTCAGGCGGCATTAAAAATCTGTTTCAGATGGCTACAATTCCTGTCTAATGTAAAATTTTCAAATTCGGACTCGAACACGGTCAAAATTGGATTCCAAAAGCGATCATGAAAATACCCGCTACAGTTTGAGGACACGAATGCGCATGAAGAAGCGTGCACAAAAACACTCGCTACAAAAGATACGCACATAAGTATAAGTACAAAATCATGCACAAAAGTACTCACACAAAAGTGCATTCGCAAAAAGGTTCATGAAAACACAAACTACAATCCTAGGACATTAATACAAATCAACAAACATGCACAAACACACTCGCTCAAACGGACATGCACAAATGTACATGTAAAAAAACATGCGCAAAAGTGCATTCGCTACAACGTTCTTAAAAACACGAAATACAACACTAGGACTTTAATACGCATAACCAAACAACAGCAAGAACACTAGATACAAAAGATACAGCGGAGCGTAGAAATAACACTCAACGTTTACGTTTACGTGGATTTTTTTATGGGTTAATGTTTATTTTTGTTTTAATTGGTGGATTTAGTATATTATAGGTACAAATTGATAATGAAGTGTCCATGAAGCAAAAATGATCAAAGAGTAAGAAAAGAGTTGCAATTAGGAAAATAAAATCAAATTAGAAGAGAGGATCCCTCAACATCTTCAGTAGTGTCCACGAAGTCGAGCATAACATTCTCATCCGGACTCCAAATCAACTTGTTCTGGCGACATTAGAAAGCTATTTCAGCTGGCTACAATTCCTGTCTAATGTAAAATTTTCAAATTCGGACTCGAACACGGTCAAAATTGGATTCCAAAAGCGATCATGAAAATACCCGCTACAGTTCGAGGACACGAATGCGCATCAAGAAGCGTGCACAAAAACACTCGCTGCAAAAGATACGCACATAAGTAAAAGTACAAAATCATGCATAAAAGTACTCACGCAAAAGTGCATTCGCAAAAAGGTTCATGAAAACACAAACTACAATCCTAGGACATTAATACAAATCAACAAACATGCACAAACACACTCGCTCAAACGGACATGCACAAACGTACATGTAAAAAGACATGCGCAAAAGTGCATTCGCAACAATGTTCTTAAAAACACGAAATACAACACTAGGACTTTGGTACGCATAACCAAACAACAGCAAGAACAGTAGATACAAAAGATACAGTGGAGTGTAGAAATAACACTCAACGTTTACGTTTACGTGGATTTTTTTGTGGATTAATTTATATTTCTGTTTTAATTGGTGGATTTAGTATTCTATAGGTACAAATTGATAATGAGGTGTCCATGAAGCAAAAATGATCAAAGAGTAAGAAAAGAGTTGCAATTAGGAAAATAAAATCGAATTAGAAGAGAGGATCCCTCAACATCTTCGATAGTGTCAACGAAGTCGAGCATAACTTTCTCATCCGGACTCCAAATCAACTGGTTCCAGCGGCAATAGAAAGCTATTTCAGCTGGCTACATTTCCTGTCTAATGTCAAATTTCCAAATTCGGACTCGAACACGGTCAAAATTGGATTCCAAAAGCGATCATGAAAATACCCGCAACAGTTCGAGGACACAAATGCGCATCAAGAAGCGTGCACAAAAACAATCGCTACAAAAGATACGCACATAAGTAAAACTACAAAATCATGCACAAAAGTACTCACGCAAAAGTGCATTCGCAAAAAGGTTCATGAAAACACAAACTACAATCCTAGGACATTAATACAAATCAACAAACATGCACAAACACACTCGCTCAAATGGACATGCGCAAACGTACATGTAAAAAAACATGCGCAAAAGTGCATTCGCAACAACGTTCTTAAAAACACGAAATACAACACTAGGACTTTAATACGCATAACCAAACAACAGCAAGAACACTAGATACAAAAGATACAGCGGAGCGTAGAAATAACACTCAACGTTTACGTTTACGTGGATTTTTTTATGGATTAATTTATATTTCCGTTTTAATTGGTGGATTTAGTATTCTATAGGTACAAATTGATAATGAGGTGTCCATGAAGCAAAAATGATCAAAGAGTAAGAAAAGAGTTGCAATTAGGAAAATAAAATCAAATTAGAAGAGAGGATCCCTCAACATCTTCGTTAGTGTCCACGAAGTCGAGCATAACTTTCTCATACGGACTCCAAGTCAACTGGTTCCGGCGGCATTAGAAAGCTATTTCAGCTGGCTACAATTCCTGTCTAATGTCAAATTTCCAAATTCGGACTCGAAGACAATCAAAATTGGATTCCAAAAGCGATCATGAAATTACCCGCGACAGTTCGAGGACACGAATGCGCATCAAGAAACGTGCACAAAAACACTCGCTACGAAAGATACGCACATAATTAAAAGTACAAAATCATGCACAAAAGTACTCACGCAAAAGTGCATTCGCAAAAAGATTCATGAAAACACAAACTACAATCCTAGGACATTAATACAAATCAACAAACATGCACAAACACACTCGCTTAAATGGACATGCACAAACGTACATGTAAAAAAACATGCGCAAAAGTGCATTCGCAACAACGTTCTTAAAAACACGAAATACAACACTAGGACTTTAATACGCATAACCAAACAACAGCAAGAACACTAGATACAAAAGATACAGCGGAGCGTAGAAATAACACTCAACGTTTACGTTTACGTGGATTTTTTTGTGGATTAATTTATATTTCTGTTTTAATTGCTGGATTTAGTATTCTATAGGTACAAATTGATAATGAGGTGTCCATGAAGCAAAAATGATCAAAGAGTAAGAAAAGAGTTGCAATTAGAAAATAAAATCAAATTAGAAGAGAGGATCCCTCAACATCTTCGGTAGTGTCCACGAAGTCGAGCATAACTTTCTCATCCGGACTCCAAATCAACTGGTTCCGGCGGCATTAAAAATCTGTTTCAGATGGCTACAATTCCTATCTAATGTAAAATTTTCAAATTCGGACTCGAACACGGTCAAAATTGGATTCCAAAAGCGATCATGAAAATACCCGCTACAGTTTGAGGACACGAATGCGCATGAAGAAGCGTGCACAAAAACACTCGCTACAAAAGATACGCACATAAGTATAAGTACAAAATCATGCACAAAAGTACTCACACAAAAGTGCATTCGCAAAAAGGTTCATGAAAACACAAACTACAATCCTAGGACATTAATACAAATCAACAAACATGCACAAACACACTCGCTCATACGGACATGCACAAATGTACATGTAAAAAAACATGCGCAAAAGTGCATTCGCAACAACGTTCTTAAAAACACGAAATACAACACTAGGACTTTAATACGCATAACCAAACAACAGCAAGAACACTAGATACAAAAGATACAGCGGAGCGTAGAAATAACACTCAACGTTTACGTTTACGTGGATTTTTTTATGGATTAATGTTTATTTTTGTTTTAATTGGTGGATTTAGTATATTATAGGTACAAATTCATAATGAAGTGTCCATGAAGCAAAAATGATCAAAGAGTAAGAAAAGAGTTGCAATTAGGAAAATAAAATCAAATTAGAAGAGAGGATCCCTCAACATCTTCAGTAGTGTCCACGAAGTCGAGCATAACATTCTCATCCGGACTCCAAATCAACTGGTTCTGGTGACATTAGAAAGCTATTTCAGCTGGCTACAATTCCTGTCTAATGTAAAATTTTCAAATTCGGACTCGAACACGGTCAAAATTGGATTCCAAAAGCGATCATGAAAATACCCGCTACAGTTCGAGGACACGAATGCGCATCAAGAAGCGTGCACAAAAACACTCGCTGCAAAAGATACGCACATAAGTAAAAGTACAAAATCATGCACAAAAGTACTCACGCAAAAGTGCATTCGCAAAAAGGTTCATGAAAACACAAACTACAATCCTAGGACATTAATACAAATCAACAAACATGCACAAACACACTCGCTCAAACGGACATGCACAAACATACATGTAAAAAAACATGTGCAAAAGTGCATTCGCAACAACGTTCTTAAAATCACGAAATACAACACTAGGACTTTGGTACGCATAACCAAACAACAGCAAGAACAGTAGATACAAAAGATACAGGTGAGTGTAGAAATAACACTCAACGTTTACGTTTACGTGGATTTTTTTGTGGATTAATTTATATTTCTGTTTTAATTGGTGGATTTAGTACATTCTAGGTACAAATTGATAATGAGGTGTCCATGAAGCAAAAATGATCAAAGAGTAAGAAAAGAGTTGCAATTAGGAAAATAAAATCGAATTAGAAGAGAGGATCCCTCAACATCTTCGATAGTGTCCACGAAGTCGAGCATAACTTTCTCATCCGGACTCCAAATCAACTGGTTCTGGCGGCATTAGAAAGCTATTTAAGCTGGCTACAATTCCTGTCTAATGTCAAATTTCCAAATTCGAACTCGAACATGGTCAAAATTGGATTCCAAAAGCGATCATGAAAATATCCGCGACAGTTCGAGGACACAAATGCGCATCAAGAAGCGTGCACAAAAACAATCGCTACAAAAGATACGCACATAAGTAAAAGTACAAAATCATGCACAAAAGTACTCACGCAAAAGTGCATTGGCAAAAAGGTTCATGAAAACACAAACTACAATCCTAGGACATTAATACAAATCAACAAACATGCACAAACACACTCGCTCAAATGGACATGCACAAATGTACATGTAAAAAAACATGCGCAAAAGTGCATTCGCAACAACGTTCTTAAAAACACGAAATACAACACTAGGACTTTAATACGCATAACCAAACAACAGCAAGAACACTAGATACAAAAGATACAGCGGAGCGTAGAAATAACACTCAACGTTTACGTTTACGTGGATTTTTTTATGGATTAATTTATATTTCCGTTTTAATTGGTGGATTTAGTATTCTATAGGTACAAATTGATAATGAGGTGTCCATGAAGCAAAAATGATCAAAGAGTAAGAAAAGAGTTGCAATTAGAAAATAAAATCAAATTAGAAGAGAGGATCCCTCAACATCTTCGGTAGTGTCCACGAAGTCGAGCATAACTTTCTCATCCGGACTCCAAATCAACTGGTTCCGGCGGCATTAAAAATCTGTTTCAGATGGCTACAATTCCTGTCTAATGTAAAATTTTCAAATTCGGACTCGAACACGGTCAAAATTGGATTCCAAAAGCGATCATGAAAATACCCGCTACAGTTTGAGGACACGAATGCGCATGAAGAAGCGTGCACAAAAACACTCGCTACAAAAGATACGCACATAAGTATAAGTACAAAATCATGCACAAAAGTACTCACACAAAAGTGCATTCGCAAAAAGGTTCATGAAAACACAAACTACAATCCTAGGACATTAATACAAATCAACAAACATGCACAAACACACTCGCTCAAACGGACATGCACAAATGTACATGTAAAAAAACATGCGCAAAAGTGCATTCGCAACAACGTTCTTAAAAACACGAAATACAACACTAGGACTTTAATACGCATAACCAAACAACAGCAAGAACACTAGATACAAAAGATACAGCGGAGCGTAGAAATAACACTCAACGTTTACGTTTACGTGGATTTTTTTATGGGTTAATGTTTATTTTTGTTTTAATTGGTGGATTTAGTATATTATAGGTACAAATTGATAATGAAGTGTCCATGAAGCAAAAATGATCAAAGAGTAAGAAAAGAGTTGCAATTAGGAAAATAAAATCAAATTAGAAGAGAGGATCCCTCAACATCTTCAGTAGTGTCCACGAAGTCGAGCATAATATTCTCATCCGGACTCCAAATCAACTTGTTCTGGCGACATTAGAAAGCTATTTCAGCTGGCTACAATTCCTGTCTAATGTAAAATTTTCAAATTCGGACTCGAACACGGTCAAAATTGGATTCCAAAAGCGATCATGAAAATACCCGCTACAGTTCGAGGACACGAATGCGCATCAAGAAGCGTGCACAAAAACACTCGCTGCAAAAGATACGCACATAAGTAAAAGTACAAAATCATGCATAAAAGTACTCACGCAAAAGTGCATTCGCAAAAAGGTTCATGAAAACACAAACTACAATCCTAGGACATTAATACAAATCAACAAACATGCACAAACACACTCGCTCAAACGGACATGCACAAACGTACATGTAAAAACACATGCGCAAAAGTGCATTCGCAACAATGTTCTTAAAAACACGAAATACAACACTAGGACTTTGGTACGCATAACCAAACAACAGCAAGAACAGTAGATACAAAAGATACAGTGGAGTGTAGAAATAACACTCAACGTTTACGTTTACGTGGATTTTTTTGTGGATTAATTTATATTTCTGTTTTAATTGGTGGATTTAGTATTCTATAGGTACAAATTGATAATGAGGTGTCCATGAAGCAAAAATGATCAAAGAGTAAGAAAAGAGTTGCAATTAGGAAAATAAAATCGAATTAGAAGAGAGGATCCCTCAACATCTTCGATAGTGTCAACGAAGTCGAGCATAACTTTCTCATCCGGACTCCAAATCAACTGGTTCCAGCGGCAATAGAAAGCTATTTCAGCTGGCTACATTTCCTGTCTAATGTCAAATTTCCAAATTCGGACTCGAACACGGTCAAAATTGGATTCCAAAAGCGATCATGAAAATACCCGCAACAGTTCGAGGACACAAATGCGCATCAAGAAGCGTGCACAAAAACAATCGCTACAAAAGATACGCACATAAGTAAAACTACAAAATCATGCACAAAAGTACTCACGCAAAAGTGCATTCGCAAAAAGGTTCATGAAAACACAAACTACAATCCTAGGACATTAATACAAATCAACAAACATGCACAAACACACTCGCTCAAATGGACATGCGCAAACGTACATGTAAAAAAACATGCGCAAAAGTGCATTCGCAACAACGTTCTTAAAAACACGAAATACAACACTAGGACTTTAATACGCATAACCAAACAACAGCAAGAACACTAGATACAAAAGATACAGCGGAGCGTAGAAATAACACTCAACGTTTACGTTTACGTGGATTTTTTTATGGATTAATTTATATTTCCGTTTTAATTGGTGGATTTAGTATTCTATAGGTACAAATTGATCATGAGGTGTCCATGAAGCAAAAATGATCAAAGAGTAAGAAAAGAGTTGCAATTAGGAAAATAAAATCAAATTAGAAGAGAGGATCCCTCAACATCTTCGTTAGTGTCCACGAAGTCGAGCATAACTTTCTCATACGGACTCCAAGTCAACTGGTTCCGGCGGCATTAGAAATCTATTTCAGCTGGCTACAATTCCTGTCTAATGTCAAATTTCCAAATTCGGACTCGAAGACAATCAAAATTGGATTCCAAAAGCGATCATGAAATTACCCGCGACAGTTCGAGGACACGAATGCGCATCAAGAAACGTGCACAAAAACACTCGCTACGAAAGATACGCACATAATTAAAAGTACAAAATCATGCACAAAAGTACTCACGCAAAAGTGCATTCGCAAAAAGATTCATGAAAACACAAACTACAATCCTAGGACATTAATACAAATCAACAAACATGCACAAACACACTCGCTTAAATGGACATGCACAAACGTACATGTAAAAAAACATGCGCAAAAGTGCATTCGCAACAACGTTCTTAAAAACACGAAATACAACACTAGGACTTTAATACGCATAACCAAACAACAGCAAGAACACTAGATACAAAAGATACAGCGGAGCGTAGAAATAACACTCAACGTTTACGTTTACGTGGATTTTTTTGTGGATTAATTTATATTTCTGTTTTAATTGCTGGATTTAGTATTCTATAGGTACAAATTGATAATGAGGTGTCCATGAAGCAAAAATGATCAAAGAGTAAGAAAAGAGTTGCAATTAGAAAATAAAATAAAATTAGAAGAGAGGATCCCTCAACATCTTCGGTAGTGTCCACGAAGTCGAGCATAACTTTCTCATCCGGACTCCAAATCAACTGGTTCCGGCGGCATTAAAAATCTGTTTCAGATGGCTACAATTCCTGTCTAATGTAAAATTTTCAAATTCGGACTCGAACACGGTCAAAATTGGATTCCAAAAGCGATCATGAAAATACCCGCTACAGTTTGAGGACACGAATGCGCATGAAGAAGCGTGCACAAAAACACTCGCTACAAAAGATACGCACATAAGTATAAGTACAAAATCATGCACAAAAGTACTCACACAAAAGTGCATTCGCAAAAAGGTTCATGAAAACACAAACTACAATCCTAGGACATTAATACAAATCAACAAACATGCACAAACACACTCGCTCAAACGGACATGCACAAATGTACATGTAAAAAAACATGCGCAAAAGTGCATTCGCAACAACGTTCTTAAAAATACGAAATACAACACTAGGACTTTAATACGCATAACCAAACAACAGCAAGAACACTAGATACAAAAGATACAGCGGAGCGTAGAAATAACACTCAACGTTTACGTTTACGTGGATTTTTTTATGGATTAATGTTTATTTTTGTTTTAATTGGTGGATTTAGTATATTATAGGTACAAATTCATAATGAAGTGTCCATGAAGCAAAAATGATCAAAGAGTAAGAAAAGAGTTGCAATTAGGAAAATAAAATCAAATTAGAAGAGAGGATCCCTCAACATCTTCAGTAGTGTCCACGAAGTCGAGCATAACATTCTCATCCGGACTCCAAATCAACTGGTTCTGGCGACATTAGAAAGCTATTTCAGCTGGCTACAATTCCTGTCTAATGTAAAATTTTCAAATTCGGACTCGAACACGGTCAAAATTGGATTCCAAAAGCGATCATGAAAATACCCGCTACAGTTCGAGGACACGAATGCGCATCAAGAAGCGTGCACAAAAACACTCGCTGCAAAAGATACGCACATAAGTAAAAGTACAAAATCATGCACAAAAGTACTCACGCAAAAGTGCATTCGCAAAAAGGTTCATGAAAACACAAACTACAATCCTAGGACATTAATACAAATCAACAAACATGCACAAACACACTCGCTCAAACAGACATGCACAAACATACATGTAAAAAAACATGTGCAAAAGTGCATTCGCAACAACGTTCTTAAAATCACGAAATACAACACTAGGACTTTGGTACGCATAACCAAACAACAGCAAGAACAGTAGATACAAAAGATACAGTGGAGTGTAGAAATAACACTCAACGTTTACGTTTACGTGGATTTTTTTATGGATTAATTTATATTTCTGTTTTAATTGGTGGATTTAGTATTCTATAGGTACAAATATATAATGAGGTGTCCATGAAGCAAAAATGATCAAAGAGTAAGAAAAGAGTTGCAATTAGGAAAATAAAATCTAATTAAAAGAGAGGATCCCTCAACATCTTCGGTAGTGTCCACGAAGTCGAGCATAACTTTCTCATCCGGACTCCAAATCAACTAGTTCCGGCGGCATTAGAAAGCTATTTCAGCTGGCTACAATTCCTGTCTAGTGTCAAATTTCCAAATTCGGACTCAAACATGGTCAAAATTGGATTCCAAAAGCGATCATGAAAATACCCGCTACAGTTCGAGGACACGAATGCGCATCAAGAAACGTGCACAAAAACACTCGCTACAAAAGATACGCACATAAGTAAAAGTACAAAATCATGCACAAAAGTACTCACGCAGAAGTGCATTCGCAAAAAGGTTCATGAAAACACAAACTACAATCCTAAGACATTATTACAAATCAACAAACATGCACAAACACACTCGCTCAAATGGAAATGCACAAACGTACATGTAAAAAAACATGCGCAAAAGTGCATTCGCAACAACGTTCTTAAAAACACGAAATACAACACTAGGACTTTAATACGCATAACCAAACAACAGCAAGAACACTAGATACAAAAGATACAGTGGAGTGTAGAAATAACACTCAACGTTTACGTTTACGTGGATTTTTTTATGGATAAATGTTTATTTCTGTTTTAATTGGTGGATTTAGTATATTATAGGTACAAATTGATAATAAGGTGTCCATGAAGCAAAAATGATCAAAGAGTAAGAAAAGAGTTGCAATTAGGAAAATAAAATCAAATTACAAGAGAGGATCCCTCAACATCTTCGTTAGTGTCCACGAAGTCGAGCATAACTTTCTCATCCGGACTCCAAGTCAGCTGGTTCCGGCGGCATTAGAAAGCTATTTCAGCTGGCTACAATTCTTGTCTAATGTCAAATTTCCAAATTCGGACTCGAAGACAATCAAAATTGGATTCCAAAAGCGATCATGAAATTACCCGCGACAGTTCGAGGACACGAATGCGCATCAAGAAACGTGCACAAAAACACTCGCTACGAAAGATACGCACATAATTAAAAGTACAAAATCATGCACAAAAGTACTCACGCAAAAGTGCATTCGCAAAAAGATTCATGAAAACACAAACTACAATCCTAGGACATTAATACAAATCAACAAACATGCACAAACACACTCGCTTAAATGGACATGCACAAACGTACATGTAAAAAAACATGCGCAAAAGTGCATTCGCAACAACGTTCTTAAAAACACGAAATACAACACTAGGACTTTAATACGCATAACCAAACAACAGCAAGAACACTAGATACAAAAGATACAGCGGAGCGTAGAAATAACACTCAACGTTTACGTTTACGTGGATTTTTTTGTGGATTAATTTATATTTCTGTTTTAATTGCTGGATTTAGTATTCTATAGGTACAAATTGATAATGAGGTGTCCATGAAGCAAAAATGATCAAAGAGTAAGAAAAGAGTTGCAATTAGAAAATAAAATAAAATTAGAAGAGAGGATCCCTCAACATCTTCGGTAGTGTCCACGAAGTCGAGCATAACTTTCTCATCCGGACTCCAAATCAACTGGTTCCGGCGGCATTAAAAATCTGTTTCAGATGGCTACAATTCCTGTCTAATGTAAAATTTTCAAATTCGGACTCGAACACGGTCAAAATTGGATTCCAAAAGCGATCATGAAAATACCCGCTACAGTTTGAGGACACGAATGCGCATGAAGAAGCGTGCACAAAAACACTCGCTACAAAAGATACGCACATAAGTATAAGTACAAAATCATGCACAAAAGTACTCACACAAAAGTGCATTCGCAAAAAGGTTCATGAAAACACAAACTACAATCCTAGGACATTAATACAAATCAACAAACATGCACAAACACACTCGCTCAAACGGACATGCACAAATGTACATGTAAAAAAACATGCGCAAAAGTGCATTCGCAACAACGTTCTTAAAAATACGAAATACAACACTAGGACTTTAATACGCATAACCAAACAACAGCAAGAACACTAGATACAAAAGATACAGCGGAGCGTAGAAATAACACTCAACGTTTACGTTTACGTGGATTTTTTTATGGATTAATGTTTATTTTTGTTTTAATTGGTGGATTTAGTATATTATAGGTACAAATTCATAATGAAGTGTCCATGAAGCAAAAATGATCAAAGAGTAAGAAAAGAGTTGCAATTAGGAAAATAAAATCAAATTAGAAGAGAGGATCCCTCAACATCTTCAGTAGTGTCCACGAAGTCGAGCATAACATTCTCATCCGGACTCCAAATCAACTGGTTCTGGCGACATTAGAAAGCTATTTCAGCTGGCTACAATTCCTGTCTAATGTAAAATTTTCAAATTCGGACTCGAACACGGTCAAAATTGGATTCCAAAAGCGATCATGAAAATACCCGCTACAGTTCGAGGACACGAATGCGCATCAAGAAGCGTGCACAAAAACACTCGCTGCAAAAGATACGCACATAAGTAAAAGTACAAAATCATGCACAAAAGTACTCACGCAAAAGTGCATTCGCAAAAAGGTTCATGAAAACACAAACTACAATCCTAGGACATTAATACAAATCAACAAACATGCACAAACACACTCGCTCAAACAGACATGCACAAACATACATGTAAAAAAACATGTGCAAAAGTGCATTCGCAACAACGTTCTTAAAATCACGAAATACAACACTAGGACTTTGGTACGCATAACCAAACAACAGCAAGAACAGTAGATACAAAAGATACAGTGGAGTGTAGAAATAACACTCAACGTTTACGTTTACGTGGATTTTTTTATGGATTAATTTATATTTCTGTTTTAATTGGTGGATTTAGTATTCTATAGGTACAAATATATAATGAGGTGTCCATGAAGCAAAAATGATCAAAGAGTAAGAAAAGAGTTGCAATTAGGAAAATAAAATCTAATTAAAAGAGAGGATCCCTCAACATCTTCGGTAGTGTCCACGAAGTCGAGCATAACTTTCTCATCCGGACTCCAAATCAACTAGTTCCGGCGGCATTAGAAAGCTATTTCAGCTGGCTACAATTCCTGTCTAGTGTCAAATTTCCAAATTCGGACTCAAACATGGTCAAAATTGGATTCCAAAAGCGATCATGAAAATACCCGCTACAGTTCGAGGACACGAATGCGCATCAAGAAACGTGCACAAAAACACTCGCTACAAAAGATACGCACATAAGTAAAAGTACAAAATCATGCACAAAAGTACTCACGCAGAAGTGCATTCGCAAAAAGGTTCATGAAAACACAAACTACAATCCTAAGACATTATTACAAATCAACAAACATGCACAAACACACTCGCTCAAATGGAAATGCACAAACGTACATGTAAAAAAACATGCGCAAAAGTGCATTCGCAACAACGTTCTTAAAAACACGAAATACAACACTAGGACTTTAATACGCATAACCAAACAACAGCAAGAACACTAGATACAAAAGATACAGTGGAGTGTAGAAATAACACTCAACGTTTACGTTTACGTGGATTTTTTTATGGATAAATGTTTATTTCTGTTTTAATTGGTGGATTTAGTATATTATAGGTACAAATTGATAATAAGGTGTCCATGAAGCAAAAATGATCAAAGAGTAAGAAAAGAGTTGCAATTAGGAAAATAAAATCAAATTACAAGAGAGGATCCCTCAACATCTTCGTTAGTGTCCACGAAGTCGAGCATAACTTTCTCATCCGGACTCCAAGTCAGCTGGTTCCGGCGGCATTAGAAAGCTATTTCAGCTGGCTACAATTCTTGTCTAATGTCAAATTTCCAAATTCGGACTCGAAGACAATCAAAATTGGATTCCAAAAGCGATCATGAAAATACCCGCGACAGTTCGAGGACACGAATGCGCATCAAGAAACGTGCACAAAAACACTCGCTACGAAAGATACGCACATAATTAAAAGTACAAAATCATGCACAAAAGTACTCACGCAGAAGTGCATTCGCAAAAAGGTTCATGAAAACACAAACTACAATCCTACGACATTAATACAAATCAACAAACATGCACAAACACACTCGCTCAAATGGATATGCACAAACGTACATATAAAAAAACATGCGCAAAAGTGCATTCGCAACAACGTTCTTAAAAACACGAAATACAACACTAGGACTTTAATACGCATAACCTAACAACAGCAAGACACTAGATACAAAAGATACAGCGGAGTGTAGAAATAAAACTCAACGTTTACGTTTACGTGGATTATTGTATGGATTAATTTATATTTCTGTATTAATTGGTGGATTTAGTATTCTATAGGTACAAATTGATAATGAGGTGCCCATGAAGCAAAAATGATCAAAGAGTAAGAAAAGAGTTGCAATTAGGAAAATAAAATCAAATTAGAAGAGAGGATCCCTCAACATCTTCGTTAGTGTCCACGAAGTCGAGCATAACTTTCTCATCCGGACTCCAAGTCAACTGGTTCCGGCGGCATTAGAAAGCTATTTCAGCTGGCTACAATTCTTGTCTAATGTCAAATTTCCAAATTCGGACTCGAAGACAATCAAAATTGGATTCCAAAAGCGATCATGAAAATACCCGCGACAGTTCGAGGACACGAATGCGCATCAAGAAACGTGCACAAAAACACTCGCTACGAAAGATACGCACTTAAGTATAAGTACAAAATCATGCACAAAAGTACTCACGCAAAAGTGCATTCGCAAAAAGGTTCATGAAAACACAAACTACAATCCCATGACATTAATACAAATCAACAAACATGCACAAACACACTCGCTCAAATGGACATGCACAAATGTACATGTAAAAAAACATGCGCAAAAGTGCATTCGCATTAACGTTCTTAAAAACACGAAATACAACACTAGGACTTTAATACGCATAACCAAACAACAACAAGAACACTAGATACAAAAGATACAGTGGAGTGTAGAAATAACACTCAACGTTTACGTTTACATGGATTTTTTTATGGATTAATGTTTATTTCTGTTTTAATTGGTGGATTTAGTACATTATAGGTACAAATTGATAATGAGGTGTCCATGAAGCAAAAATGATCAAACAGTAAGAAAATAGTTGCAATTAGGAAAATAAAATCAAATTAGAAGAGAGGATCCCTCAACATCTTCGGTAGTGTCCACGAAGTCGAGCATAACTTTCTCATACGGACTCCAAATCAACTGGTTCCGGCGGCATTAGAAAGCTATTTAAGCTGGCTACAATTCCTGTCTATTGTCAAATTTCCAAATTCGAACTCGAACATGGTCAAAATTGGATTCCAAAAGCGATCATGAAAATACCCGCGACAGTTCGAGGACACGAATGCGCATCAAGAAACGTGCACAAAAACACTCGCTACAGAAGATACGCACATAAGTAAAAGTACAAAATCATGCACAAAAGTACTCACGCAAAAGTGCATTCGCAAAAAGGTTCATGAAAACACAAACTACAATCCTCGGACATTAATACAAATCAACAAACATGCACAAACACACTCGCTCAAATGGACATGCACAAACGTACATTTAAAAAAACATGCGCAAAGGTGCATTCGCAACAACGTTCTTTAAAACACGAAATACAACAATAGGACTTTAATACGCATAACCAAACAACAACAAGAACACTAGATACAAAAAATACAGTATAGGTGTAGAAATAACACTCAACGTTTACGTTTACGTGGATTTTTTTATGGATTAATTTATATTTCCGTTTTAATTGGTGGATTTAGTATTGTACAGGTACAAATTGATAATGAGGTGTCCATGAAGCAAAAATGATAAAAGAGTAAGAAAAGAGTTGCAATTCATGTCTAATATTTCTGCTGGCTACAATTCATGTCTAATATCAAATTTCCAAATTCGGACTCGAACATGGTCAAAATTGGATTCCAAAAGCGATCATGAAAATACCCGCTACAGTTCGAGGACACGAATGCGCATCCAGAAACGTGCACAAAAACACTCGCTACAAAAGATACGCACATAAGTAAAAGTACAAAATCATGCACAAAAGTACTCACGCAAAAGTGCATTCGCAAAAAGGTTCATGAAAACACAAACTACAATCCTAGGACATTAATACAAATCAACAAACATGCACAAACACACTCGCTCAAATGGACATGCACAAACATACATATAAAAAAACATGCGCAAAAGTGCATTCGTAACAACGTTCTTCAAAACACGAAATACAACCATATGACTTTAATACGCATAACCAAACAACAGCAACAACACTAGATACAAAAGATACAGTGGAGGTGTAGAAATAACACTCAATGTTTACGTTTACGTGGATTTTTTTATGGATTAATTTATATTTCCGTTTTAATTGGTGGATTTAGTATTCTATAGGTACAAATTGATAATGAGGTGTCCATGAAGCAAAAATGATCAAAGAGTAAGAAAAGAGTTGCAATTAGGAAAATAAAATCAAATTAGAAGAGAGGATCCCTCAACATCTTCGGTAGTGTCCACGAAGTCAAGCATAACTTTCTCATCCGGACTAGAAATCAACTTGTTCCGGCGGCATGAGAAAGCTATTTCAGCTGGCTACAATTCCTGTCTAATGTAAAATTTTCAAATTCGGACTCGAACACGGTCAAAATTGGATTCCAAAAGCGATCATGAAAATACCCGCTACAGTTCGAGGACACGAATGCGCATCAAGAAACGTGCACAAAAACACTCGCTACAAAAGATACGCACATAAGTAAAAGTACAAAATCATGCACAAAAGTACTCACGCAAAAGTGCATTCGCATAAAGGTTCATGAAAACACAAACAACAATCCTCGGACATTAATACAAATCAACAAACATGCACAAACACACTCGCTCAAATGGACATGCACAAACGTACATTTAAAAAAACAACAGCAAAAGTGCATTCGCAACAACGTTCTTAAAAACACGAAATACAACACTAGGACTTTAATACGCATAACCAAACAACAGCAAGAACACTAGATACAAAAGATACAGTGGAGTGTAGAAATAACAGTCAACGTTTACGTTTACGTGGATTTTTTTATGGATTAATTTATATTTCAGTTTTAATTGGTGGATTTAGTATTTTATAGAAACAAATTGATAATGAGGTGTCCATGAAATAAAAATGATCAAAGAGTAAGAAAATAGTTGCAATTAGGAAAATAAAATCAAATTAAAAGAGAGGATCCCTCAACATCTTCGGTAGTGTCCACGAAGTCAAGCATAACTTTCTCATCCGGACTCCAAATCAACTGGTTCTTGCGGCATTAGAAAGCTATTTCAGCTGGCTACAATTCCCGACTAATGTCAAATTTCCAAATTCGGACTCGAACATCGTCAAAATTGGATTCCAAAAGCGATCATGAAAATACCCGCTACAGTTCGAGGACACGAATGCGCATCAAGAAACGTGCACAAAAACACTCGCCACAAAAGATACACACATAAGTAAAAGTACAAAATCATGCACAAAAGTACTCACGCAAAAGTGCATTTGCAAAAAGGTTCATGAAAACACAAACTACTATCCTAGGACATTAATACAAATCAACAAACATGCACAAACACACTCGCTCAAATGGACATGCACAAACATACATGTAAAAAAACATATGCAAAAGTGCATTCGCAACAACGTTCTTAAAAACACGAAATACAACAATAGGACTTTAATACGCATAACCAAACAACAGCAAGAACACTAGATACAAAAGATACAGTGGAGGTGTAGAAATAACAGTCAACGTTTACGTTTACGTGGATTTTTTTATGGATTAATTTTTATTTCCGTTTTAATTGGTGGATTTAGTATTCTATATGTACAAATTGATAATGAGGTGTCCATGAAGCAAAAATGATCAAAGAGTAAGAAAAGAGTTGCAATGTGCTAATACAAATAATAATAGTAATAGTAATAGTAATAGTAATTGTAATTGTAATAATCATAGTAATAGTAATTGTAATTGTGATAGTAATAGTAATAGTAATAGTAGTAGTAATAGTAATGGTATAGTGTATTATAAATTGTTTACGTATTTAAACAATAATTATATAAAATCACAATTGATTCCATTTAAATATCGCAAAACTTAACAAATAATCATCGAATATATATTTCAATCACTACCAAATCATTAAACTCAATATATATTTATAGGGATAAATTCCACTTTGCACCCCTTGAATGTAGTATTTTGACATCTTACACCCTTAAAAAATTTAATAGCACTTTGCAGTATCGAAATACAATAAATCACTAACAATGCCACCACGAATTAATTTTTAAAACAATTAATGCAACAAATTTTAGATTTTTAGTTGCACTTTTATAAAGATGCAAATTGTCAAATCAATTTTTCTAGTTCTTTCAAAAGAAATTGAGGTGTCGGTATCCAAGAAACAATCTATTCAAAAGTCAAATGAACATACTTTTTAAATTACGGATATTCTTATATAACTCTGTAAGTGTAAATATAGATAATTAAAAAGGAGTTACTATGTAATGCGATTATTCTTATTCAATAAAAAATGATTACTTCAATAAACAATGCAAGGAAACATCAAAATGTACTCGTATTTATGCAACTTGCACGTAAATTGATTATGAGAATTATATTAATTCTTTCATCCCGTAAGGATGATATTGACTAAAAAAGGGAATAAAAATTGTTGAGAAGTCAAACTTACTAATTAATTATATTGAAATAAATATTTAGAAACACTTCAATAAAGATTTTTTATTTTTATTAGCGTAAATTACACCAACACCCCTAATGTATGCTTAAATAACTTTAAGGTCTCTGTGGTATCGATAATTACACTCACCCCCTGAAACATAGTTAGAAACTCTGATGGAATAATGCATTGGATACGTTATTCCGATAGGATTCTAACGGACTATTACTTTTACCTAGTGGTGGAGACAACATAGATTTAGGGGGTGACATGGCTCCCCCAACATTTCTTAAATTAGATAACTCTTTGTTGTCTCCACCACTTCCTGAAACTAATAGTCCATTAGAATTCTATCGGAGTAACATATCCAATGCATTAGTCCATTAGAGCTTCTAACTATGTTTTAAGGGGGTGAGTGTAACTATCGATACCACAGGGACCTTAAAGTTATTTAAGCATACCTGAGGGGTGCGGATGTAATTTACCCTTTTTATTATGCATAAATAGAATATATCTACAGTATTATATAAAATTGATGAAATAAATAATAAAAGAATGATGGAAGTAAGTTCAAACATGGGAGTGAATTGATAGATCAGATCGAAATAAGGAGTAAGTTCAAACGTAGAAATAAACACGAAACGGAAAATTTCAATTGTTTTGGCTCTTCAAATCAAATCTTACTAAAACATGCAAATGATAACATTATGGAGTCAAAAGACATCAATACGGAGAATGCTATAGAAAAAATAGAAAAAAAACTATTAATGAATGTATTTTTATAGTTAGGTGATCGATTTTTAAGTTTTCAAAACGAAAATTCGCATTGTCACAAAATTCGACATTTAGATGTTGATTTTTAGCAAAAAAACGACATCAACTCTAGATGTTGATTTTTGTGACAAAAATCGACATCTACATGTCGATTTTTCGCCAAAAAATCAACATCTAGATTTTTGCCAAAAAATCGACATTTAAATGTCGATTTTTCACCAAAAAATCAACATGTATACAAGTCGAATTTTCTTCTTCTTCTTCTTCTTCTTCTTCTTCTTCTTCTTCTTCTTCTTCTTCTTCTTCTTCTTCCTCTTTCCTCCTTCCTCCATATTCTTCTTCTCTTCCTTTTTCAAGCACCCACGGTTGGGCGGCTGCAATTCTTCGGCGGCGGATGGGCGGCGACAATTCTTCGCCAGCATATGGGCGGCGACAATTCTTCTCGTCTTGTGTTCTTCTATTCTTCCCCTACAACATCCCTCTCTCTCGTTTTTCAATTTCTCCTTTATTTTTATTTTATTTTCTTTTCTCTTTTTTTTTTTTCTTTTTGGTCTTGCAATAGTAATTATGTCTAATTTGAATGAATAGTAACAAAATCAATATTGGGGTTATATTTGTGATTTTCAGTCTTGCTCTTAGTAAGTTTATTTATATTTTGGTCTTGCATATATTCGTTACCTTAGTTAAATGAGTGATGTGAGATACATACGAATATAAATTAATTTGTAACCATTATATATATATATATATATATATATATATATATATATATATATATATATAACATGAACAACATATTTCAACGCAAATAGAATAAGTGTTCTGGACAATTGCAGTAATTGTAAACAAATTAATGACTTGATGATGACATGTTTGTTGGTGAATTTACTAAACCAATTAAACTAACACATAAGCATGACACATATTAATTGGATATACGCAAGAGTGAGTTTAAATTTATATTTTATGCAGATTGTACGAATAGTTTTATACAATGACGAATCAGACTATATGAAAGAGTAGATTATGATAGATATGAACCTGAATAACTTGTTAAAACATGAAATTTGTACAAATACACATTTTGTTATAATGCAGTGGTGATTAAATATAGGGTAGATTTTCTATTTCCTTACATATTAGCTAAATGACATATCAATTCATAATTAATGAATAATTAAAATTATTAAACTACATAGAATAATTTGCATATATGATTTGCACGGTGAACGAAATATAGCTTATTTAATTTTTTTTATATATAATATAATGTTATATGTAATATATTATATATAATATTAATATATTTATTGAATTTTACATATTACATAGTAGTTAAAAAAATCATGCACCATGGTCGGGAAAAATGAAAAAGAGATAGATAGTGAGAGTGTGAAAGAATACTGAATTTTTTTTTAAATTAAAAGGAATAACTAAATTAGAATAATTAATAATAAATGTTTCATCTATTATATATAATATATAATATATCAATATATTCATTGTAATTTTCATATTACATAACACTTATATATAAAAAAAAAACACCACGGACGGAAAAGCATAACGAAAAAAAGATAGCTAGCTAGCGAGAGAGTAAAAGAATTACTACAGAAATAATCTATTTAATAAATCAACATTAAAAAGGAATTACTATATTATTAGAGACATTGTAAAAGAACTATTATTACTATTGTGTTCCTTGTGACATAATGTATATAATATATAATATATAATTATTGCTAAATAACACAACAAAAACAAAACCGAAAAAAGAAAAAAATAAAGCCATAATAAAATTGAGATATGATAATCAAAAATAATTGAGAACATATACACAATATTTAACTAAATAAAGAAAAATATACAAAAAAAAATTGAGAAGAAATACACGAAATTTTTCTGACAAATATACGAAAATTAAAAAAAAATGTTGATGAAATTACAACATAATTATACCTAATAAACATTATCTTAAATACCTTGTCAAATTTGTTGGTGCAATGTGCATCAACACACGAAGTGTGCAATAGGTCTCAACATTGTTGACAACGTATCTATTTTTCAAATCCCAGCGTCACCGGATATCATACTAACGTTATTTGTATATGCGAAAACAACAAAAATCAACAAACTATGTGCATATACATGTGCACAACACGCAACTGCAAAATATACAAAAAAACATTTAGTATAAATTATTATGCCTATATATTAAACAAATCGTAAAAACATTATATACATGTGTAATTAAATAAAATGACTGAACACTAAAAAAATTACTTCAAATTTTTTTTTTTTTACGAACTTTTATGTTCGAATGACTGAACATATAGTTTATTTATTATTTATTTTTTTTGTGAACGGATGAGATGAAAAACTTGAATGTGAAGGGTTGGAGGTTTTATATGCGGGTAAAATATGGCGAAAAGGTAAATGCAATAATTGAGGTAACTATTGAATATATAGTTTAAAAATAAAAATTACTAAATTAGATTTGAGTTAAATTGAATGATTTGATATATATATATATATATATATATATATATATATATATATATATATATATATATATATATATATATATATATATATATATATTAAACAATCTTTAATTTTGATTAAAGATATTCCATAATTTAGGCATACAATTAAAATCATGGAGTTTTTATGCATAAGTCTCCAACCAAGTATCTTTATTATTCTAGGTATATGGCTATATCCCTTTCACCAATAAGCCCATTCCTTTAATACTTATTATAAATAAAGGAAACATTCATGTATATGCCAATATTACCCCCAACCATTTATCCCCAATTCTTAATTGTAACCCTAATTTAATCAATTTTGTTCACAAAAATCCAATTTTGACCACAAAAATCTAATTTTGATTTTTTTTTTCAAAAACTTTTTGTTTCAAATTTTTTTTTTTCCGCCGGGTTCCGGCGTTGACTTTTCGAATTTTTTTTTCTTCCGGATTTTTTCGCCGGTTTTCGGTGTTGACTTTTTTGTTTTTTTCTTTTCTTTTCTTTTCTTTTCTTTTCTTCCGGATTTTTCCGCCGATATCCGGCGTTGACATTTTTTAGTGTATTTTCAAGTTTTTTTTTTCTTTGTTTTTTTTTACGTCTGTCGCTAAACGTTGACCGTAATTGCGCTGTCACTGACAGTAAATTAACGTAACTATACTGTCAATGACAGTTAATTAACGTAATTGTAATGCCGTTGACAATACATTTATGTAATTGTTCTGCCGTTGACAGTAAATTAACGTAATAACGTAATATTATAATTTTTTATTTTTTGTTAATTTTTTTTATTTGTTAACAAGTCAACGTAATTATATTACTGCCGTTGACAGTAAAATAACTGTAAACACAATAATATTACTGTCAACAACATCAATATTATTATTTTTTTGGGTTTTTTTGTTTTGTTTGAGTTATTCACGGAGTAACGTAATAATATTACTATCTATTATTGTAATATTACTGTAAACACAATAATATTACTCTGGTTGACGGTAATATTACTGTTGTTATAGTAATATTGTTGTCAACCACATCAATATTATTATCTTGTTTGGATTTTTTTGTTTGTTTGAGTTATTCACGGAGTAACGTAATAATATTACTGTCTATTATTGCAATATTATTGTGGTTGACGGTAATATTACTGTCACTCACAGTAATATTAATTCTTTTGGCTTTTTATTATGTTTACATTTGTTGAACGGTCAACATAGTAATATTACTATATTACACAATAATAATGAGTTTTGTTATGTTAATATTACTGTGTTAGAGATTAATATAGCAATATTACTGTATTAAACTGTAGTTAAGTTAATTTTATTGTGTCTAACAGTAATTTAGTTAACTACTGTCAATCACAGCAATATTGTTGTTTAAACGAAAAAAAAAGTTACAGAAAGGAAGAAAAAAAATCGAAAAAGTCAAGCCAGAGACCGGCGAAAAAATCCGGAATTTTTTTTTGAAAAGTCAACGCCGGCGGTAAAAAACAAATTTTGAAAAAAAAAAGTTTTGGGTCAAAATTGAATAATTTGTGAAATTTGGGGTCAAATTGAGGTTAAATTAAGTTAAGGATGAAATAGTAGCATATTAAAGTATGAGGGGTTATTTTAGTCATTTACAAAAATCTACACCATGTGTGGACTTATTGGTAAATGAGTTTTTTGTCTAGATCTCTTTATGAATAAGTACCCATTGATGGGCTTATTTGTAATGACCCCTAAAATCAATTAGCTTAAATATGTAACAAATAAAATATATAACATAAAATCGGGGAATTGATTAGCAATTTCTATATTGAAAAGAATATTTTGAAATTTAAAATTGTTAGTTTAAAATTTGAAATCCTAAATTTTATAAATTCAAAATCCAAATGTAGTTTAATTATTATTTCGGATTATGAAATTTCAAATTAATAAAATATATTAAAATATAATAATGTATTGATCAAAAAAATTATAAATTAATTTAGTATAATTGTTTGGACGTATAATAGAAATACGCAATTTCAAATTATTATCAACAAAAAATATTGTATATTTATTAAACAGTACAATGTAAAAAAAATTGTTAATATTTTTTTTTATTAAATAGATATTCGAATATTCCAAAATATTGAAAATAAAAAAATAAAAAAAATAAAAATAAAAAAAGAAAGAAAGAAAGAAAAAAGAATTGTATTCCTTTATTTTAATATTTGAATATTAAAAACAAATTCTGGAAATTATTAGAATATTCGTTAAAAAAATTGAGTATCCTGAAATTTTTCAATAAATATATTTTGAAATATTGAAAATATAAATTCACTATTTTTTTTAAATTTATAGAAAATTAAATTTGGAAATAATATATATACATTTGGTAAATGTATAAATGAGTGTACAAATGTTAAATAGGAAATAACTTAAATACATACCAAATTAAAAATGACAACTAATCAATTGAGGAATCCACCTCATCAATTTAATGGCAACTAAGCAATTTTGATAAATGACATAGACATTTGCCACATGTCATTCATATAGGGCATATATCATCTTTTTTTATTATATATAGATTTTGGAATGTTGTTAATTTTTAGAATGTTACAAATCAATTGACTTAATTTTGTTTCAAAATGTTATTTTTAGAATGTTGTTAATTTTTATGATGATCAATTAATTGTTAAAATAATTCTACTAGAAACATATTTATTTTTATTATGTTATCATATGTACTTAACTATCATCAACACCAAATTATTTGTTATTACAAAATATCAACATAAAAAATATATTTCAAGCATATTTGTTATTATTAATTATTAGTCTAAATTATTTTTATATTTGAACGTTTTGAATTTTAAACATCAATTTACATATCACCTAGCAGAATTTTTCATATCAAATATTGATTTTTAAGATTAGAAAAATTAATTTTATCAATTGATATTGATATAAAATAATAGTAGTAGAGACACTTTGAGTTCTAAAAGCCCAAAAAATTAATATATTCTAAAAGAATAATTTTTGACTAAGTATAATTAATCTATTATAGAAATGGGCCAAATTGCCCAAAATATATTGCACAAGTAGCAGCAACTTGTTAAAAGATAAGGACAAAATGCGCTAGGGCTTTTAGATCTGACTCCGTATGGGTAGTACTCAGATTCCTTCAAGTTTTCCACTTGAAGACAAGCAGCTTTTTCACGGCGACGGCGATGGAGACAAGCAGTTTCTTCACGGCGACGGCGATGGAGAGAAGCAACTTCAAGAAGGCGAGGAAGACGACAGTATACGATTAAGGTAAAGTTTTAATTTTTAATTTTTACCTATTTCGAGTTCGACGTTTCGATTTACGGTGACGGCGACGAGACTATAGGTGATTTTTTACTTCTGTTTTGTTCGATTTCAATCTCCCTATCTTGAATGAAATTTTGATTGGATTTAAGGTGTCCCATTTGTTCCATATTGCTGTTATTCTCATGTTGTACACGAAATATGCACAAATACCGGCATTATGTACACGTAATATGCATAAATACTGGCATTAGGTTTTTTTTTTTTTATTTCATGATGGGATTGGAGTTTATTTCCCTGTTATTCTGTATTATGTGAAGCAGAACAAAAACTTTACAAGGAGAATATTCGGAGAAATGCAAGTGCCTTGAGATATCTTCAACAAGGCGTGAGTAAAACCATATTTCCAAGATTATTTGGAGCAAAAAAAGCAACAGAAGCTTGGGATATTTTACAACAAAGTTTTAAAGGAGATAAGAAAGTCACTTCTTTAAAAACTCCAATCTCTTTGGAGAGATTTCCATAACATGGCAATGAAAGAAGGCGATGAAATGCAATCCTTTCTTTCCAAAGTTGCTGAAATCGTCAACCAAATTCGATGCCTTGGTGACGTTATTGAAGAACATAAAATTGTTCAAAGAATTCTAAGAAGTCTTCCGACGAAGTTCGATCATGTTGTTGCGACCATAGAAGAATCTAAAAATCTTTCCACCTATACCTTTAATGAATTGATGAATTTTCTTCAAGTTCATGAGGAAATGTTGAATAGGTCATCAAATCAGCCCGTGGATCAAGCTTTTCAGTCGAAACTTTATATTTCGGACAAGAAAAGTTCAAGATGGCAAGGTGGAAGAGGCGGCTTCAACAACAAATGAAAATGACCAGGAAAATTCTTTAAAGGAGGAAAAGAACAACAATCTGAAAATTATTTTTCGGGTTGCCGTATTTGTAAAAAAGCGAACCATGAAGCTAAAGATTGTTTCTTTAGATGCAAGAGCTGTAAGGATACGGACCATTCGTATTTTATATGTCCAAGGAAAAATAAAAACGAGAAAGACCAAGCAAACTTCTCCAAGCATGAAGAAGACCAACTCTTTTCTTGCATAAATGAGCAAAACGAGTTTGAGAACATGTCGATAGAGCCTGTAGCAACCACATGTGTGGTGGTCGTAGTATCTTTGTGGAGATAGATACTAATCCCTTCTCTAAAATAAAACTTGGAGACGGAGGCATTCTTGAAGGAAAAGGAAAAGGTGTAATTGATGTTAACAAAAAGGGAGGCAACCGAAAGCTCAGTAAAGATGTTCTTTTCGTTCCGAACATCACTCAAAATTTATTGACCGTCGCCCAACTCATGCAAAAAGGATATCAGTTACTTTTTGACGATAACGAGTGCAACATATTTGATAAGAAAACCAAAACTCATGTGATGACAATCGAAATGACTTCAAACAAGGTTTTTCCGTCTGTTATGTCATAGGAAAGGGAAATGGCCTTCAAAGGAGAAAGTGTTGATAAATTCCATTTGTGACATTTGAGATATAATCATTTGCACAACAAAGGGCTGCAATTATTGAAGAAAAATAGTATCGTTGTTGGCCTTCCATCAATTGAAAGAAAGGAGCAAGTTTGTGAAGGGTGCATTTTCGGCAAAATGCATAGGCTACCTTTTCCTAAAACATCTTGGAGAGCCAAATGTCCACTCGAGTTGGTGCATTCGGACATTTGTGGTCCTACGAGGACTCAATCTCTCGTTAACAAAAGATACTTCATTCTTTTGGTCGATGATTTTTCAAGAATGATGTGGATATATTTTTTGAGTGAAAAATCGGAAGCATTTTCCATTTTTTTACAATTCAAAGCTCTTGTTGAAAATCAAAGTGGAATAAAAATCAAGTCGTTATGGACGGATCGTGGTGGTGAGTTTATCTACACACCATTCATGGAGTATTGCAAGAAAAACGGGATTCAAAGACAACTCACCGTTCGTAGAAGTCCACAACTAAACGGTGTAGCCGAAAGAAAGAATAGAACCATGTCGAGATGGCGAGGAGTATGCTTCAAGGAAAAAGCTTACATAAACAATCATGGGTTGAAGCTGTTCACACGGCTATCTACATACTCAACCGGTCCCCGACCAAGGCGGTTCTAGATAAAACACCGAACGAAGCTTGGCATGAAAAGAATCCAACGGTGGATCACTTAAGAGTTTTTGGCTGCATTGCCTAGTCTCATATCTCAACTCCTAACCGAGACAAATACGATGAAAAAGGTGAAAAATTAATTCTTGTTGGCTAAAGCGACGAGTCAAAGGGTTATCGTCTTTATAACCCCGAAACTAAAAACTCATCATCTCAAGAGATGTGATTTTTGACGAAATGGCCAAATAGAATAAGGTGGACAATTCTTCACCAAATTTTGTGTTAAATGATTCTTTGGAGTCACCTTTTGTACCAGAAGGGCAGCAACAAAATGGAAATGAAACTCCATTAACAAGTCCTCAAAGAACACCTCAAAAAACACCTGAAAAAAGTTCCTCAAGTTCTTCGAGTTCGGATTCCGAATATCCTCCAAGAAAGGTATGATCATTGAAAGATATTTATGAGCATTGTGATATTGCTTTCATTGGTTGTGAAACTCAGAATTTTGAAGAAACAACAAAAGAAGAAGTTTGGAGAAAAGAATGGAAAACGAAATTCAAACAATTAAAAAAAATAAAACTTGGGAGCTTTTGGATTTGCCACAAGGCAGAGAAGTGATCGGCTTAAAGTAGGTGTTCAAAACCAAAACTCAATGAAGACGGTTCTATCCAAAAACACAAGGTGAGATTAGTTGCAAAAGGCTATTCGCAGCAGCCCGGGATAGACTTCAATGAGACTTTTGCCCCGGTAGCACGAATGGAGATAATTAGGTGTGTTCTTGCAATCGGAGCTCAATTGTGGCTGAATGTCTATCAATTGGATGTCAAATCCGGATTCCTTAATGGGGAGCTTAAAGAAGAAGTCTATGTTCATCAACCTCAAGGCTTTTTGCCAAAAGGAGGAAAAAGTCTACCGTTTGAAGAAAGCTCTCAACGGATTAAAACAAGCACCATGAGCTTGGAATAGCAAAATTGATGGATATTTTTGCAAGAATGGATTTCAAAAAAGTCCAAGTGAGCCCTCACTCTATGTAAAAAATGAAGGTACTCAAGATTTTTTGACCATTTGTCTTTACGTTGATGATCTTATTTATCTTGGTACTAACGGGAAAATGGTGAAGGAATTCAAGAAAAATATGATGCAAGAATTTGAAATATCCGTTTTGGGACTAAACAATCAGAGAGGGAGATTTTTATCTCTCAAAAAAAATACCTTGATGATTTGTTAAAAAAATTCAACATGGAGAATTGCAAACCCGTGGCGACATCTTTGGCGGTGAATGAGACGTTGCAACAAGAAGATGGCGCTGAAAAAATGGATTCAAAAATATATAGAATTTTTGTTGGTTCGCTTATCTATCTTTCAAACACAAGATCCGACATAGTGCACTCCATTAGCTATGTTTCGTGGTTTATGAGTGAGCCAAGCAAGCTTCATTTTGCAGCGGCAAAGATGATCCTTTGATACCTTCAAGGAACAAAGAAGCAAGGGTTGAAGTTCGAAAAAGAAGAAATTAATGCCTAGATCGGTTTCACGGATAGTGATTGGGCAGGTTCGTTGGATGATCGAAAAAGCAGTTTAGACTATGTTTTCTCTCTTGGTACGAAGGTGATTGCATGGAGTTCTAAGAAGCAAAAGACGGTTTATTTATCTTCAAGCGAAGCCGACTATATTGCAGCAACGGATGCCGCTTGTGAAGTCGTTTGGCTTAGGAGAATTCTTTCGGATTTGCAAGAGAAGCAAGTGGAAGCTACAACTATCTTTTGTGATAACATGACAACAATTGCAATGACTAAAAATCCAGTCTTTCATGCAAGGTCCAAGCATATCGAGCTACGTCATCACTTCATACGTGATCTAGTTAACAAAGGAGAAATTTCAGTGGTTGTTTTACACCAATGATCAACCTGCTGATTTTCTTACCAAAGCCGTGACAATGGAGAAGTTTGAAAAGTTCAAGGAGTTGTTGAAAATTATGAATTAAGAGCGGGTGTTGAAAATAGTAATTCATATTTTCAATAAAGAAGTTGGAACATCATTCCAAGATGAAGACTTGACTTGTAAAAGTCAAGAAGGTTTCTTGTAATTTGTTAACGCTTTTACATTTCCTAAGAACTTGAGACTTGGAATGGAGTGTGTCTTTGTATCCATTCATACCCTATAAATCGTAACCAAGATCAGATTTTTATATGCAATAAACAACAACTAAAAACTAAGAATTTCCAGCACTAAAAACCTCTTTTGTTCTTAAGTAATTCCATTGTTCTTCACTTAATAAAAATTTCTACATCAATTATTGGTGTTCTTTCTTAACACCACACTTCTGCATATTAAAAACCCCAACATGTAATTCGTCTGCACTTAAGGGGGTGTATTGAAAATATTAATATTAAATGATACATTTCACTAACAACTTAAACTTTTAGTTTAGATGGTCATTCAACACTTTTCAGAAGATGAAATGTTTTTTTTTTCTTACAAGAAAAGTTTATTATGGTCCGAAAATTAAAGTTTCAGCATAGATTATTGATTGTCCTTGTCTGAAAAAACCTCATATTGATGAAGTTGCAGGGGCAGCGTTACTTGGCAGGGAAATACCCAGAGACAGTAACCGTCCTCGTAGCGGTGCTGAGGTCGGCTCGTCGAATTAGAGGTGGGTTCCTTTTGATTCATGAAACCGTTGCAATAATCCGTCATAGAACAACAATTCCTCAAAATTTCCACTCGATTTTTTGGGTAATGAAGGAACCCGCGGTCAACCATATTATAGATGCATTGGGTAAACCTACACTCTCGTATAACAGCCTGCAAACCATACGAGAGATGCAAACCACACTAAGCTAACCATGTGTGACATGCTCGACCTAGCGACCTTTTGCAAGGGAATTCGATCCTGGGTCAATTGACACAGGCTCACTTGCTCCAACCGCTAGGCCATCCCTTGCAGGACGAACTTTACCAGTATTATTTGAAGTGGGGTTCAATTAGTTTAGGCTCCTCTCAATTGCCAATATAATATGAGTATTTTGGGTTAAGACTTTTCTCTTTTTTCTATCTTCTGATTAGATATTGAAATTTCTAGCGTAAGAAGCTTAATTAAAGTAATTGTGAAAATTTGGGCTAGTGTCTTTTTCTTTTTCTTTTTTGGTACATTCATGCATTTGGATCAGATGTCAAAGGAGGACCATGATTGTTTCACGATTTTGTAGATGCTACACTCCGTGAAATACATCGGATGATCATGCACAATTAATCTACATATAATAGCACACATTTATGTGTAAATGCAAGTAAATAATTATTTGTATAGATCTATAGTGCAGGATCATATCACCCGGTAATTTTTACAGATGTAGCATCTCATAAACCTCATTTTTTATTTCCTTCAATTTTTATCAATGTTATGAGGTGGCAAATGGCAATTAAAGATATTTATTCCCCATATATCTTACAAGCCGCAATAACTTTTTTTTTTCGTGCCAAAATACATTTCAAATTGTTATGCATATATTATTTTTTTTAATAAATTGAGTAAAAATATCTTTATCATGGCTAGCTCCCACTAGAAAAGTCAAGTTTCCAAAATCACCACTGCCGGCAATAATATTTCGCATTCATGGAAAGCTCTCCCCCTTTGGTTGGATCAAAATCAATTCAGACAGACAACACTTTTGTTGATGGATTTGCGCAGATTGCTTTTGTGATCATAAACAACAATGGCTCTACTCTTTTTGCACACTCAATGGAATATAATTGCCCTGATTCTCTTGCTGCTGAATCTCTTGCGATTAAAAGTACGTGTATGTTCATTCATAATGGAAAGGTGGATAATGTGATTTCCGAAGCGGATTGCCTCAACGCAATTACTTATATAACTGATCATTCCTCGACAATTCAATGGACTGGAAAAATTATCATTGAGGAAATCAGACGCTATTGGTCTCTTTGGCCGAAATAGAGATTCAAGTTTTGTTCTCGTAATACAATTTTTGCGGCACTCAATATTGCTCAATGGGCAGCTTCTTTGCATTGGAATGGTTCTATCCCTCTATCTTCGCTTCCTTGTAATTAATTGTTTTTGTGATGGGGGTTATCCCATTATGGACATTTGTTTATGAGATAAAATACTATGTAGCAATCAAATGATGTTTAAATGTGTTTGAAAATGGTATTTAAGAAGAATAATTTAAAGATTAAATTGATGTTTGTTTGTTTATTTAGTGAAGACATTTTCTAATACAACAGTCATAATATTTTTACTAGAGAAATAAAATGGTTTATCCCATTTTATTTGTTTTTCTAGTGAAATTTTATTATTTCAAAATAATTGTCACTTTGGATTTCCAATGAAGCATTTATTGTATTTTTCTCATATTTTCCCTTGTTACTCTTAATAAAATTAGGTGAAATAATTAATGAAAGTGGTTTTTTAGTCATTTTATTATGATTTTCCAGAATCCATGCACATGTATTAATTTTCTTAATATGTGTGCGCAGGGCCGGCCCAAGCCCAAGGCGGGCAAGGCCACCGCCTTGGGCCTCCGAAAATTTTAAATTTTTAGGGCCTCCAAATATGGAAAATTTCATTATATATATTTGTTTACGTATAATTTTCAAACAAATATGTAGCATTACTGGAAAAGAACGCTCTATGGTCTTAATATGTCACGAGTTTGAATTCCTGTAGACCTTGATTATTTTTACATTTTTTTTTTCTGGCCCAACTAATTTTTTTTTTCCTTGTTCTGGCCCAACTAAAAATAGCCATTTCTTGTTCTGGCCCAACTGAAAAAAAACAAAAAAAAAAAAAGTCTTAATTAAACATTCATAAAACAACAAAAGGGAATCAGACTCACTGTATCAGAAGGGAATAATACAGACCAACAATACACACGCACGCACACCACCAACTCACTGTATCAGAAGAAAGAAACAAGGGTTTCAACCCCAAAAAAAAAATAAAAAATAGAGGAAGATTGAAGAATACAACACAGAGATCGAGAGACAAAAGAATAAAAAATAGGTTTGTGCCTCCACTTTCATAATATTTCTTTTATCAATTTGTTGTCCACTTGTCCTAATTTAATTTTTCTTTTTCTATTGATAATCAATGAGTTTGTACTTTGAGTTTAATAATTAGGTTCTTGTATTTTTTTATATTTTTTGTAGTGCTATGGGCCCTAGAAAATATGAGTGCGGGGATGCGAAAAGAAAGAAAAAACAAAGAATAGAAGAGTGTACAAACTCGCAAAAGGATGATATTTTTAAATTTTTTCCGCATATAAACCGAGTTCAAGATGGAGTTGTAGTTGAAGATGAAGTTGTGGCTGAAGATGAAGTTAATTTGGAAGAAGTACACGAGAATGAGGTTGACAATGAAGAAGGCATTCATGTTGTTGTCGATAATGAACAAAAGATCCAAACAAATAATATCGAAATTGGAGACGCTAGTGGGCTACCATATGAAGAAGCAAAAGAAGATACGGAACAGTTGAACATAGACGACCCGGTAAATTGGATTAAGCTAGATCAGAAAATGAAGGACTTGATAGTAGAAAGAGGTCCTATACGAGCTGTGGATATCAACTTTGAGTACCCTCTTGATGATCAAGGTAGACATTTCTCTTCTGTGCATTATACGCAACAACTAACAAATGGAGAAAAACAAGAGAGGAAATGGTTAGTCTACTCAAAACTTGGAGATAAGATATTTTGTTTTTGTTGTAAATTGTTCAAGCAAGATGGAGTTAAAGTGCAATTGGCCACGGAAGGTTTTAATGCTTGGAAAAATATTTCAAGCAGGCTAAAGGGTCATGAATGCAGTAACGATCATATTATTTGCATGAGTCGGTGGATTGAAACTGAGACGAGAATGCGTAAAAGAGAAACAATTGATAAATCTTTGCAAGAAAAGATGAATAGAGAAAAGGACTATTGGCGACAAGTCCTATTAAGGATAATTGCTCTTGTTAAAACTCTTTCACAGCAAAACTTGGCATTACGTGGTAGTAATGAGACACTTTTCGAAGATGGCAATGGAAACTTTTTGAAATTCATTGAGATGATGGCAATATTTGATCCTATAATGCAGGAGCATGTCAGGCGAATCCAAATGAGTGAGATTCACACTCATTATCTTGGTCCCAAAATTCAAAATGAATTGATCCAATTATTGGCAAACGAGGTCAAGTGCACGATAGTGGAGAAAATAAAAAAAGCAAAATATTTCTCAGTTATACTTGATTGTACTCCAGATTCTTGTCATGAAGAACAAATGACTCTTGTGATTCGATGTGTAGATGTTACGGTAAGTCCAGTGAAAGTGGAGGAGTACTTCTTGGGCTTTCTCAAAGTAGATGATACCACAGGACTTGGACTTTTCAACGAACTTGAAGAGGCGTTAAAAAATCTTCAACTTGATATTAAAGATATAAGAGGCCAGGGATACGACAACGGTTCTAATATGAAAGGAAGACATAAAGGTGTGCAAAAAAGATTATTGGATCGAAATCCAAGAGCATTCTATGTACCATGCGGCTGCCACAGTCTCAATCTTGCACTCAGTGATATGGCTGGTTGTTGTTCACAAGGTAAAAAATTTTTTGGCATTATTCAGCGTATATATTGTTTGTTTTCAGCTTCAACAAAACGCTGGAGCATCTTAAAAGATAATGTGAGTGGCCTAACACTTAAGCCATTGTCACAAACACGATGGGAAAGTCGCCTTGAAAGCGTAAAACAATTACTTCTTCAAACCGAAGAAATAAGGAATGCTTTATTGGATTTGGCTAATAGCAATGAAGATGGGGCAGCAACCAGTGAGGCTCTTGGTTTCGTAACAAACGAGCTTGAGAATTTTGAGTTCTTATTAACTTTGGTTATTTGGTATGACTTATTATCATTTGTGAATATTGTTAGCAAGACTCTTCAAAATGAAGAAATGCATATGGATGTTGCTTTGGAACAGTTGAAAGGACTCATTATTCTCTTCGAAAAATATAGAGAAACCGGATATGAGAAGGCCAGGAATGAAGCTGAAGTTATAGCAAAAAAAATGGGTATTCAACCAATATTTCGAGAGAAACGAGTTACCCGTCGAAAAAAACACTTTGATGAGAACAACAATGAAGATGTTATCCTAACATCCGAAGAATCCTTTCAAATAAACTTTGTCTTCTTTGTGATTGATCAAGCTCTTACTTCATTAAGGGTAAGATTTGAAGATTTTCAAAAGTTTGAAGACATGTTTGGTTTTCTGTGGAATATAAAAAAATGGAAACTTGTCGATGATGAAAGCTTGGAGAGTAGTTGTATGAAACTTGAAGAACATTTGAAATGTGGTACATTATCTGATGTTAATGGGCGAGATTTGTTTTCGGAATTGAGAATGTTAAGAGAACTTTTGCCAAAAGAGATTGAAAAGGCAATTGGAGTATTGAATTATTTGAAAGAAATGAACACTTGTTTCCCGAATGCATGGATTGCTTATAGAATACTCCTCACTGTACCTGTTACAGTTGCCTCTGCAGAGAGAAGTTTCTCAAAGTTGAAGTTGCTTAAATCTTACCTTCGGTCAACTATGTCTCAAGAAAGACTGAATGGATTAGCTATTCTATCTATTGAAAAACATATTACAGGGAAGCTTGATTTTACGAGCCTGATTGATAATTTTGCAGCTAAGAAGGCAAGAAAGATAATATTTTAATGATTGTTAAATGTATTTTTGTATTGAATATTTATGAATTATGGATTTAACTATATTATGTATTTTTTTATGTTGTTATTTTGTTATGTTTTTTTTTTTTTTTTAACATAATGATCGTTAAAGGGGCCTCATTTTTCGTCTTTCCCCTTCTCCGCCTTGGGCCTCTCGGACTCTAGGACCGGCCCTGTGTGTGCGTCAGCTCAAAACGACAAAGAAAATGGGAAGGATGGAGTAAAAGCAATTTTTGGGAATTTCCACATTTTCATGAATTGAGGAAATAAGTAGTTCCATATATTTGTCAATTTGACACAAGTTGAAAGATTAACCATACATACCATATTAATGTTTCATTTTACAGATGGTGGTATACTTAATTTGCCATTAATGAATTTGTTTTTCTTACCATGATAATGCCAAAGGTCCCATACGCACTTATAGTACATAAATGCAAAAATGAGAGAGAGAGAGAGAGAGGCAGAAGAGAGAGAGTCCAAATTTCAGTAAATGAGAGTGAAGAGTTGGAATTAATAATTGCAATAATCATACATCAAACTAAAAAAATGAAAAGGAAAAATGCAAGAGAAGAAGAGCACAAGAAAATGGAGGAACGTGGAAGAGGACGACCAAAGAAGATTAAGATTGCACCCCAATCCCATAACTCGTGAGTCCACACACACGCGCGTGCAGACACACACACAGACACACACCAGATATGTAGAATGTGTGTGTACGACTATATATATGTTAAATTCGCACAGTTGAATTTTTTTTATTTTTTATTTTATTTGGTGTATTTTTTTTTGTATTATTTTGTGGAAAATGGGTTTTAAGAATAATTTGTGCCAGAAAGAGAGTGATGTTTGCTTAATTTAAAAATATTTCAAGAAAATTATCTAATCAATTGAATCGGAAAATAAATGTATGTTTGTTTGTAGTTAAGTGAATACATTTTTTTTTTGTAGCGGTGAAATCATATTTGGGAAAAAGAGAGAGCTATTGAAAATTTTATAGGGAAAGTTTATGAAAAGAAATGATACTACCAAACATTGCCCGAGAAACCGATAAAAGGGATCCGAGGAAAAACTCATCTAATCGGTAATGGATTATTTTTCCGACCGAAACCGAGTTTTTTTTCACAAATTAATTATAATGCCTAATGTTTTTCATATACATTGAGAAACTTTTACAAGTGATTTTTTAAAATTTTTTGCTTCCAAATATAAATGGGGTTAATTATGGTTACTCGCATTTGACTCGTTACTGTAATTCGTTTGGAGCATTTCCTTGTACATTAGAACCTCGATAGATTAGTAATATCGCTTAAATAATCTTCGTGTCCCGACTCGGTGAAATGTATTAAATTATTAGTTCAATAATTTAATATTTCATAAATTAATAAAAGTTTGCTAGTCCGGAGAGGGTATTAATTTATACAAGTGTAATTGTACTAGCTGTCTTAATTAATGCTACAACTCGTTCGATGTTAAATCTTTACTCTTGTCTTGTTTAATTATTTTTTAGCTTAAACTATTTTTTTTCCTTCTTAATTAACTTGAGGATTGATATTATTCGTGACAGAGATCAAATAACGGTGAACGATGATGATGACTTACCCGAGTTCTTCAAAGTTTACTGTTGAATTTGAATGCCTATGGAAGTCCACTCATCTGTTGAGACAGACTACATGTTACGACATTAGGTGACGTAACAGAATTGTTGTGTTGTCACAGTAATAAATCTACGAAAAGCAGAATAAAGAACACAACAATTTAATGTGGTTCGGATACAAACGTACCCTACATCCACGAGGACTTGCAAAACTAGTTCAGATTTATGTGTACATTAATAGGACTTAATAAAACACTAAAGACTCCCTCTTTATGTGATACGCCGTTCTTGCACACGACTCGAACTTGTTGATAATCAAAGCAATTCCTCCTCCGCACTCTTGGACTTCCTCCAATGTTGAACTTCCTTCAAACGGCGGATCGACCTCTCCCGAGATCTTTTAAGCACTTCTCCCGAAACGCCGATCTTCTTTATGGCCTGGTAGAAGAAACCTGTTCTGTTGCCACACCTGCCGTGCAGACAGGGCTGCAGCACGGGCTGCACCCTTCAAAGCCTTTATGCTGGGATTTTCTCGATTAAAGCTCCATCGGACTCATATGAGGTTGAGGGCCTTATATAGGCACGAAATCCACCACCCTTAACCTAACTTGAGCCCTAAGAAATCGATTAACTAGGTAATAGAATCCTAGTCGATTTCTACTTCTATTCTAGATAAATACAAAAGATACCTAACTAGAATACAATACATGGAAATAAATCTAAGTCCTAATAACAATATTACAAAAATAGGACTCTAATTAATTCCAAAATAAACATGGAAAACAAATCTTTGCCAATCTTTAATTTCCACATATGGCGGATTTCTTCAATCTTCACTAACGGAAATTTGGTGCCAACATTTATGTATCCGAAATTTATTCTGAGAGAATGGTAAGATTCCATTTTTATCTTACTATCAATGACTTACCCGAGTTCTTGTATAATGTGTACAAGAATCGATATCTGATTAGCCTAGTGGTTGATGAATATTGTTTGGTTGAATCGAATGATTATTTTGGTATTAAAAATGATATTTAATAATTTATTTGATCTGTTTTTTTTTTTTTGTTTTTCGTTTCAGAGAATTCCTCCTGATTTTATCGAGAAATTTGGTCGAAAGAAACCGGCAATTGTCACACTAAAAACAACATCTGGAATCTCTTTTCGAGCTGATATGAAAAAAATTAACGAGTGTTGGTTTCTCGAAAAGGGTTGGCCAGAATTCGTGAAGGAAAATTCAGTAGAGGAAGGTGATTTTCTGACTTTTTCTTATGCTGGAAAATCTGTGTTTAATGTGAAAGTATTTGCGAAAAACGGCTGTATAAAGAGTGTTGATAATCTCGAAGAGGATGAACCTTCTTAACCTGGTTAGTTCCTCTACAAATATTTAACTTATTTCTCTGTTTTCTTCACCATATATATATATATATATAATCAAGGAAATATAGGGAAGAGTTGCTAGTTGCTACGACAAAGCTCTTACTAATAATTTTATTTCTAGTGAATTCTTGATTTCTTGAGTTGCATTTACAAAGGTAAAGATGCTTTAAATAGATAATAAAATGACTGTCGAAACTCCTGCCTAGAAATGAACTTTCAAACTACCAAGTGCATGAATACTAAAGAGCATGAATATTGAAATGCATGAATAATAAAGTGCAGGAATATTAAAATACATGAATATCAAAGTGCATTAGTTTCAACAGTTTTTTAGGGCAAATTGCACATCACCCCCTGTAAAACAAGAATAAATGTTTCTCACAACATATACACAACTTACACAGACAGCTTTAGTTGCATAGTTTAGACAACTTAGTTACACAGCTTAGACAGCTTAATTGCATAGCTTAGTTACACAGCTTAGTAAAATAAGCTGGATAAAAAAATTAATTATCAGGTGCGTATATTCCAGACGAAATCGGCAATGGTTACATCAAAGAAAATTCGGGTGAAGCCTGCGGTGAGAAAAATCTTCCATCTCCAGAAAATAGTGTCGATATGAGAGAAATAGAAATTACGAAGACACTTGAGCATGATGAATCTGAGAAGGCAATCGAGCTAAACCATGAAGATGCCTCAGAACAAGAGAAGAAGGAGATGGATGTAATGATTGAAGATATTCTAGTTGTGGACCCTGTCGTTGATCTAAATGTAGATTTGAAGGCATCAATAGAGGTTGATGAGAAGACGAATGTGTTTGAAGTGGAGGTTATACGCGGGCGTGAGGTTTTTGTGTACCGATTTGAGGGAGCGGGTGATGAATATCCCATCTTAGCTTCGTACCGATTGATTACAACCAAAAAAGACTACAAGCTAAGGTGGACCGTGACATATTGCAGTGGTATCCATGCCTTGGTTGCAATTCAAGTGATAGAGCTCATGGATGGATGCACAATCTACAAGGCTTTGGATTGGACATAACAATTTCAAGAAGCAAAGTCTGGCTGAAGACTTAAAATTTAGCGCTTCTCGGGAGGCAACCCGAGCTTTACTGTTTTTCCTATTTTTCTTTAATTTTATGTTTTATTTTTATTTTCATAGGCATGCATTCTAATTAATTTATTTGATTTCTTATTTTTAAGGTCGGAATTGCGATCGGGACGGTCATCCGAGAGACATAGAGGGCATCTTCGCAAGAGGAAAATCAGATTTCTTTCCACAAATTCTCACACCCCGAAGACAATGATTCCGACTAAATCAGGTGTTTTCTATCCTTAAACTTTGTGCTAATTTCGTTGAGGGAAACGAAAATTTTAAGTTTGGGGGTGAAAAAAACATGCTTTTTTGTGCTTATTTGTTTTAGTTCGCATGCATTAGGTTTTATTTATTTTTATTGCTTTTATCGCTTTTTTTGGGAAAAAAAAAAAGTTTGAGATAAATGTTTCGATGAATCATGATGATGAAAGATGGTTGATGTTTAATGATGAAATTGCTTGCTTTATCTTGATTTTGATCGAATTTTGGTGAGCTTTTGATTCAAAGTGTTGTAATAAGGAGTCATTGTTAGGAATCTCGAATTATGCGTTGCTTTGGTTGAAAGTTTTGTGTTTTAAAATTTAAGTTAATTTATGTTATATCATATGCTATTCGGTTTTAGAACTTGCCTTATGAATTTACAAGGTGAAATATTAAATTGTTGAGCAATTTGGGAAGTGATTTGGGCCATCATTGAACCGTTTGAGCCTTTCAAGCCTACCTTTATATTTTTATCATTCGAACCTTGATTGAGCCTTGGACAAACGGTGTTCTTTCTTTTAGCCAATGTGTATAAGGTAGAATAAGTGGAGATTTTTGAAAAATTAACCCGTGGAGTTCGGTCGAAAAAAAAAATTATAAGGTCCTTCTTCTTCTTCGAAAAATATATATATATATATATATATATATATATATATATATATATATATATATATATATATATATATATATATATATATATATATATATATTATATATATATATATATATATATATATATGTATAAAAATAAAAAAAAAATAAAAAAAAAAAAAGAGAAAGAGAAAGAAGAAGAAGAGACTAGAAGGGGAAGTAAGGACTAGTTGTTGAATTGTTTTGAAAGCTCGATCCATTGTCTTAAGAGCAAAAGTGGAGACTTTTAAACTCTTAAGAATCGAGTTTATTAAAGTCCTTAGAGGTGAATTCATTGTTTCAAACGCCTATCTTTCAAAATTTGGCGTAATCACCTCAATTCAAGAAGCATAGCCACCTATACCCATATCTCCTACCTCGAACCAAAAAGCCCAACATTTGAAAGCCAAAAAGTCCCTATGATCCCAATAGCTCAATTATTTGATACTAGACGAGTAAAGAAATTTGGTGAGTCTTTGGAGTTGAATATTATTATGTAAGTATAAATTTTCTACGTTTTTAATGTACAAATATGGGATACTTGAAGCGATAGCATGGTTTTGTGGTTTTTAGCAATGGTGAGTGAATACGTATCTTTGAATTACGAGCTTGTAAATTTTTGAAAATTGTCATGATAATTGCAAGTTCAGAAAAAATAAAAGTTGACCATTAATCTATGTGATGAGAGGCATTTGTTGAGAGTGTTGCTGTGAAAGTTGCTAGTTTTTGCTTGAGGACAAACAAAAGATCAAGTTTGGGGGTGTGTTAAGTATATATTTTTATACTTTATCGTACCTTTTTATTTGAGCTTTTGGTGTGATTTAACGATAATTGGTGCTTAAAAAGTTGATTTATTGTATTTTAGGTATAAATTGAAGAATTGGAAAAGTTTGGGGTCAAAACTGCAATTTCGGAGAAAATATAGGCCAAAAGTGAAATAATCAAAAATCTGAAGAACTTGGCACGGGACGCCCGTCCCAATTTTACATCTAAAAATGGGACGGCCGTCCCAATTTTACACCTAAAAATGGGACGGTCGTGCCAAATGCATAAATTGGGCAGAAGGCTCGACGATTCTCGCGCGGCCGTGCGAGAATTGCACTGATTTTCGCGCGGCCGTGCCAAATCACGCTGGAGACAATTTTGGACTTTTAAACACACAAGGAAACGTAGAATCATCTACCAAGTTGGGACATCTATTTAAGCCCAAACCAAGCACGAATTAGGGGGACTTTTGACACAACCTTGGAGCGAGAGGAGCGGGAGAACGGAGAAACGAAGACGAAGACCTGACGAATCTTCATCATAATTCTTCTTTCACCTATCTTTTCTTAATCTATGACTTTTATTACTTTTATTATGTTTTTCGTTATGAGTAGCTAAGTTTTTAATCTAGGATTTTGTTGGAACCCTATGTGGGGATTGTGAACCCGTTTTCTTGAGATTATGAAATTATGATTTTATGATTATTTCTTATACTTATTATGATTGTTAGTGCATGAACTTGATCAATTTATGTGCTTTATCTGTGATTATTGGGATTGACTCGACAGAGCTATTTTGATAATTAGACGGTAAGTATAAGAGCCTTCGAGTAGTTTTCACCGGATGAGTGTGTCAATTGCATGTGGTGTCGTAGACATACAGATATCACCTTAGGTAGCCAATTACGAGACTTGTTAGTTAATGTTTTATTCATAATTTGTTTGCATAGACATATAGTGAACCGTTTATGAATAATAGACTCATAATACACGCGACAACGGGTTATGAGTAAATTAGTGTCTCGGGTTAATAATCATGAATCATATATTCCATAATTGAGGGGTTTTGGGTGAGCAATTCTTGCATAGGGGGAAGATAAAATCCTAGGTCCGTTTTAATTGATATTTTCCCGTGTTATTTGCTTTCTTAATTAGTTTAGTTGTTTAATTGATTTAATTTGACAAACTTGCGTACGCTGGATAAAAATCATAATTGTTAGAATTTGGTACTTAGGATTAGATAATTTGAGTATTCCCTGTGGGATCGACATCCGACTCTCACGAGTCCACTTTTACTACTTGTTTGCGATACGTGCACTTGCGTGTTAGGTATTTAGCCCCAACAGTATGCAAGTGAGGGGATCTCCTAATTGGAAATTTAGAATGGGGTTTATTCCTATGAAAAACTTGTATGAGGAGGTTTTGTCAAATAATGTTTATAATCTTTGATTCAATTGTTATTTATATATTGTTATTGATAGATAATTTCATGAGTCATAAGTAGGGGTGGGCATTTGGGTCGGGTTATTCGGGTCTTGACCCGATCCGGTCGGGTTTTACTCGGTCGGGTCGGGTAAATTTTTAATTAACCGGGTTTTACCGGTTTTGGGTACCCGGTGCTCACAAATCGGGTCGGGTCCGGGTATTGGGAATTCTACCCGGATACCCGATTGGGTACTCGGCTAAAAAAAAAATCTGAAAAATTAGGCCCACTTTGTAACCTACAGTTGCACCTAAGCCCACTGCCCACTAGCCCATTCCAAGCCCATTTTTATTTTTGTAAAAAATCTTATATTTATAATTTTATAAGAAAAAAAAGTAAAATAGAAAAAAAAAACACACAAAACACATAAAAAAGTATGCATTGATTATGTTTTCAACTTCTGTTGTCTATTTTTGATTTGTTGTGGTTCTTTGGAGTGTGAAATTGTATGGGAATTGTGAAGTGTAGTCTCATATGTAGATTTGGATGTATTAAATATTTTATTAAAAAAAAAAAAAAAAAAAAAAACCAGAATAGCAAGGCTCGAACCCGACCCGAAATAACCGGGTACCCGGTTGCTTAGTACCAGGTTATTTCGGGTCGGGTTCGGATAATATTTTTTTTGCAAAAAACTCGAATAACCCGACCCGACCCGACCCGAATGCCCACCCCTAGTCATAAGTCATGCGCATGCAAATTCTTTTCTCTTGAATAGTACAACTAAATGTAGGTTAATTTATTTGGGTCCATTTGATATAAACCCCTAGAATGGAAAATATATAAGGTAGGTCCACTTCTAAAATTCTTCCTTTGAGATACCCTCTAGAGAGGCCAAATACTATTGTGCCCTTAAGTGCAATTTTCGCCCAACTGCATTCAGTGTTTTTTCCCCTGCATTCAGCATAACGTCCAACTGCATGTAGCATTTTGGGCCTGCATTTATCATTTTTATAGATTTTTTAATAAAAAATATAAATGTTTATTTTATTATTATTTTTTATATATATCCTATTTTGTATTTATTTATTTATTTATTTATTTTTAAATTTTTTTAAATTTTAATTTTTAATTTTGTTTTCTAATTTTTAATTTTTTTAATTTTTTTTTAATCAATTAATTATTATTTATTTTTTGATAAATTATATTGTAATGAAATTGACTACACATGAATATAGTATACCACAGTCATGTATAGTTATATGTAATCATGTACTGTCGTTTTACCCCAAAATTAGTCTACACCAACAATAAAATTCACAAATTTTAATCTTGATATTATAAATCAACTTACCCAAAAAACAAAAAAAAAAAAAAAACAATCACATGCATATAATCATCAAATCATGAACACACATTACTATACATTAAATATACATTAAAAAAACACATAACATACTTATAACTATATGTTACTACACGTGACTGTAGTTATATACAATTATTTATAGTTATATAAGTGGCATAAGTAAGGAGTACTATAGCATGAATGCAACTTGACATGGCACTTCTTTGCATCTTATTCGTTGCATCTCATAATGTTATACAAAGCAAAACATGTGACAAAAAAATACAAGTTAAAGAAAACGAAGAACAAAATGGAACAAGCAAATTACATTACATGAAAAAATACAAAAAAACAATGCAAGACATTTTTTTGATAAATTTACTCTGGTGAACTATAGTCACAAGTAGTTATGTGCATTATTGTTACTGCATATGACAAGATATGACTTATATGTAGTCAACTATAGTCACATGTAGTTACGTTCATTCTTGTTACTACATATGACTACATATGATTACACGTACCTGACCACGTGTGACTATATATGTATATAAATAAAATTCATCTACACCACCAAAAAGTTCACAATTGAATGATGAATAGAACAATGTAGTTGAAAAAAATAATATATTTACTTACTGTAGTGGTGAAATTCTATCATAGAAAATCATTTGATTTCTCGTATGTTCTTGAGACTGAATTAATGAGATGACAAATAAAATCAGATAATAAAAAGTGAGAATCAATGGGGTATGCATACATATAATTTAGAATTGTAGATATGTATATGTAGAGTAGAATTTTAATTAAAAAAAACCAAAAAAGAAAAAAGAAAGCAAAATCTTATATATAACTATAAATAACAATTTTTATTACAAATATCAATTGAAAAAACACAGTCATGCGCATATGTTACTGTATATTACTATATGTTACTACATGTAACCATAGTTATGTATAGTAATGTGCAGTAGTATAACCATCCTCTATTTATCTTGGTGTCCATCTCTATGTAATTCCACAGGGCCAATCATCGGCACACCACACAAATTCACCAAGCAAAACAATTCATCTAGCAATAATTCATTTTATTACAGGAAAAAAAATACCTAAACAATTGGGTAAATCATCCATTCTAATTTTTTCACATAGTTTGAATTTAATACAAGTGCCCAACATCGATCCATGAAACAAACAAAAATTACAACAAATTACCTCATATTTTTCAAGGAACGAGTTCCAATCTTACCAAGCCAGAAACTCGTGCGGCGGAACACGAGTTATGTTCGTCGGTTGCGGCCGGAATACGGATCCTATTCTCCAGCAATACAAATCATGACTGAAATACAGATCCTGTGCAGCGGCGGCAGACGACGACCGGGGGAGCAACGTCGGCGGGTGGCGGCTGTAGAGGGAGCAGCAGTTGCGGGCGGCGGCGGCAGAGGGAGCAGCGGCTCCGTTCTCGCCGGAAGCAGCGGCTGCGGGCGGCGACGCGGGAGCAGCAACGGTGGGCGGCACAAGTTGGGGGAGAAGCAGAGGTGGGTCGCATGGTTTTGGATAGAGAGAGAGTTAGAAAGAGAAGAAGAGAAATATAGGGGAGAAATGTCACGTGGTTAGAGAGAGAGAGTTAGACAGAGAAGAAGAGAAAGTGGTTGGAAAGATAGAACGGCTGAATGAGTGGGAGAGAAAAAACTAAGGTTTGTATTGAAATTAAAAAGGTAAAACAGGTAATTCAAGTTGTTCAGGGGGTCTCACTAATTAAGATTATAATTTGAGTTTTTGACTAGGGAAAAAAATTCCACAGGACTTATCCATATATATTTTCAAAACTAGGGGGTTATCCCACATTTCCCCAATTTTTTTTATAGATATTTAGTGGCATTGAACTCAAATTGTTTTAGGACTCCTATGGTTATCTAAATCAAATAAGTTTGGATTAAATGAACAAGGATTAAATTCCTCCTAAATTATTAATTAATTATTGGGGTCATTACAAATAAGCCCATCAATAGGTACTTATTAATAAAGAGATCCAGACAAAAAACTCCTTCACCAATAAGTCCACACATGGTCCTGATTTTTGTAAAGGACTAAAATAACCCCTCATACTTTAATATGCTCCAATTTCATCTTTAACTTTATTTAACCTCAATTTGACCCCAAATTTCACAAATTATTCAATTTTGACCCAAAACTTTTTTTTTCAAAAAAAAAATTTCAAAAACTTTTTTTTCCCGCCAGATTCTGGCGTTGACTATTCAATTTTTTTTTTCTTCCGAATTTTTTCGCCGGTTTCCAGCGTTGACTTTTTCGATTTTTTTTTCTTCTTTTCTTTCTTTCTGTAACTTTTTTTTCGTTTAAACAGCAATATTGCTGTGATTGACAATAATATTAACTATATTACTGTTAAACACAGTAAAATTAACTAAACTACAGTTTAACACAGTAATATTGCTATATTAATCTCTAGCATAGTAATATTAACACAATAAAACTCATAATTATTGTGTAATAGAGTAATATTACTATGTTGACCGTTCAACAAATGTAAACATAATAAAAAACCAAAAGAATTAATATTACTGTGAGTGACAGTAATATTACTATAACAACAGTAATATTACAGTCAACCACAGTAATATTATTACGTTACTCCGTGAATAACTCAAACAAACAAAAAATCCAAACAAAATAATAATATTAATGTGGTTGACAACAATATTACTATAACAACAGTAATATTACCGTCAACCACAGTAATATTATTATGTTTACAGTAATATTACAAAAATAGACAGTAATATTATTACGTTACTCCGTGAATAACTCAAACAAAACAAAAAACCCAAAAAAAATAATAATATTGATGTTGTTGACAGTAATATTATTGTGTTTACAGTTATTTTACTGTCAACAACAGTAATATAATTACGTTGACTTTTCAACAAATCAAACAAAATAAAAAAACAACAAAAAAAAATAATAATAATATTACATTAATTTACTGTCAACGGCAGCGCAATTACATAAATGTATTGTCAACAGCAGTACAATTACATTAATTAACTGTCATTACAGTATAATTACGTTAATTTACTGTCAGTGACAGTACAGTTACGGTCAACGTTTAGCGGCGGACATAAAAAAAAAATTAAAAAACACTAAAAAAAAGTCAACGCTGGAGACCGCCGGTCAACGTCGGAAACGGGCGAAAAAATCCGGAAGAAGAGAAAAACAAATTGAAAAGTCAACCCGAAATCCGACGGCAATTTTTTTTTTTTAAATTGGGTCAAAATTTAATAACTTGTGAAATTTGGGGTCAAATTGAGATTAAATAAAGTTATGGATGAAATTGGAGCATATTAAAGTATGCTCCAAAAAGAAGTCAAAATTGAATTTTTGTGGTCAAAATTGGATTTTTGTGGACAAAATTGATTAAATTGGGGTTACAATTAAGAATTGTGTATAAATGGTTGAGGGTAATATTGGCATATACATAATGTTTCATTTATTTATAATAAATATTAAAGGGATGGGCTTATAGATATAACTCCTTAACCTAGAATAATAAAAATGCTTGGTTGGGGACTTATGCACAAAAACCCCTTAATTATTTAGTAGGAATTTAATCAAATTTCATTTAATCTAAACTTATCTGATTTAGATAACCATACGGATGTTTTTTTTTTGAGAAAAAAAGACATATTATTAGACGACATCCGTCAAATTCATAGGAAGGTTGAAGCCCTCCAAATAGTCGATACAAGGAATTTTAGCAATAGAATGAGCTAAAGAGTTGCCTGCACGCTTGATGAACATAAAATTACACGAGTTAAGGGTACTCGCAATAAAACAACATTCCTCAACTAGTGATCCAAACGATGAAAATTCAGCTTCTCCATTACGAAGGGCGTTGATTACTTGGATACAATCTCCTTCCAGAATGACGTTCTCCCATCCCTTTTCCTTTGCCCAAACAATAGCCCTTAATGCAGCGAGAGCTTCTCCTTCCACTGGGCGGAGGTTTCCGTCTAGCCTTGTCACTTTCCATCCCATGCATGTACCCTCGTTGTTTCTTGCCACAACAGATATAGTTAGAATTTTTTCACCTATTGGAAGTGCTGAATCGAAGTTTAATTTGATCACATCTAGTGGAGGGGGGATCCACTCGCTTGGGTGCAACTGTGTAAGGTTGGCATTGGGTCGGATTTGGGCTGCCTTAAACGTTGCCAAATAATTGCAACTCCAAGTCACCAACTCGCACGATAGCAAGTACTTCTCGCCTTTCATATCTAGGTTCCTATTATCCCAAGCTTTCCATGCAACCACCAATGCTAGAATGAAAGTTTCCTTGTCAAGCAGATGCTGCGAACTTTCCACCCACTGCCGAGTCGAAGAGAAAGTGAGGTCATGGGCTAGGTCGAACAGGTGACTTCTCCAAACTTCCGCCATTCCTCTGCAATGAAGAAGCACATGTAATATCGTCTCGTCGCCGCTATTACAAGATGTACAGAGAGGAGAGGGGCAGATCTTCCTCCGAAATAATTCGGCGTTGGTCGGGAGAAAATTTCTTTTGAACCGCCATAAGAAAACACAAATTTTCGGGGGAATGGGAATCTTCCAGATTTCTTTCCAGTTCTGAATGCTCACTCCACTACTTGAACCATTATCAATTACACGACGACGATCCAGAGGTGAAGGGCATGAATTGATATGATGGTAACATGATCTGACCGAGAAGTTCCCGTGGCTAGAAAAGTGCCAAATCCATCTATCTCTCACGGAGCTTCCTCCCACCGGGATAGCCAGAATACGATCAACATCAACCGGCTAAAACGTAGTTTGAATCAGGTTCACATTCCATGATTGTGAGTCAGCAGCCATAAGATCCGAAACCCGGTTAGGGAAAGCCGAGTCGGGGGGGCGTCTAGTAATTACCTTGAAACTGCCCCCATCGCTTAGCCATGGGTCCGCCCAAATAGAAGTTTCGATTTAATAACCAACTCGACGTCGAATACCGAGATTAATATAAGGGATCACACTCCAAATGCTACGCCAAGTGGCAGACGGTCGTGACCCCAATTGAGCCGACAAAAGACGTCCTTGAGGATAATATCTTGCCGAAAGAATTTGTCCCAGCAGGTGGGATGGATTAATGAGTAAGCGCCACGCCTGTTTAACGAGAAGAGCAATATTGAAACTACGAAGATTGCGAAAACCGAGGCCCCCTTTCTCCTTGGACTTGCACAACTCCTGCCATGATGTCCATGCTATTCCCCGGCTAGTCCCGTTACCCCACCAAAACCGTCGAATAGCTGCCTCAATTTCCAGAAGTAATCCTTTCGGCAACATGAAACAACTCATAATATATGAGGGGATCGCCTGCAGAACCGATTTGATGAGAACCTCTTTCCCTGCTTTCGAGAGTTGTTTTCCCCCCCACCCCTTGATTCTGGACCATACACGGTCTCGCAGAAAAGAGAAGACTTCCTTTTTAGTTTTTCCCATGGAGGCCGGCATTCCGAGATATTTGTCGTGCCGCTCCACAACCTGAAATCCCAGGATGTGATATATAGAGGTTCGTAAGCTTGGCGGTGTGGACGGGCTAAAGACCATTGTAGACTTTTCATAGTTGATTTCCTGCCCGGATACCTGTGCATATTTGGACAAAATCCCCTTCAAATAAGCTGCATAAGTTACAGTAGCTTCTCCAAAGACGAGGGTATCATCTGCGAAACACAAGTTGGAGATGATTGGCGCAGTCGGGGCCACTTTAACGCCACTAAAGTCACCGCGCTCCGTAGCTTTGGAAATCATACCAATCAAGACTTCTGCACAACATATAAACAGGTACAGTGAAAGCGGATCACCCTGTCGAAGGCCTCGCGAAGGGAGCATGGATCCGAACTGAGAACCATTAAATAGAAAGGAAAATGAGACTGTAGAAACACACAACATAATTAACTCAATAAAATCAGAGGGAATGCCAAGGCGGGACAGGGTCTTTCTCAAAAAGATCCATTCAATTCGATCGTATGCCTTGCTTATGTCAAGTTTGATAGCCATGTAATTTGTTTTTTTCTTGGAGTTGAGTTTAATAAAATGATTAACCTCAAAAGCTACAAGAACATTGTCGGTTATAAGTCTTTTGGGGACAAAAGCCGACTGGGTGGGTGAGATCAAATCATTAAGCACAAGTTTTAACCGATTAGCCAGGACTTTGGATCCAAATTTATAAATAACATTGCAAAGACTAATTGGTCTGTAATCAGTGATTTTTTCTGGTGTGTTTTTACTTTGGGGATCAAGACAATATAAGTAAAATTCATAGAAGGTGGAAGTTTGCGGTTGTTAAGGAAATCAAGAACACAAGATAATACACTAGACCCTATAATATGCCAAAATTTAGTAAAAAAGACGACAGGTAATCCATCTGGGCCAGTAGATTTAAGTGGAGCCATTTGGGAAATGGCTCGAGTTACCTCGTCCGAAGTGAATGGCAAAGACAGAAGTTGCCCTGCTGCCCCGCTGACTCTGGCCTCAATGTTCTCAAGCACCTCATCTATCTCATCCTCCCTAGGATTAGTGGACTTGAAGATTTGCTCGAAATAGTCTGTGATAATCTGCTCAATAATTACAAGATCTACAAAGCCTTTTATTTAATAAAATTAACATGTAATTTGAAGGATAAACTTGTCTTTTACTTGTTTAGTCACCCCCTATTAAATTAATCTTAATAATGAGGGGTGCTACTAATTTAATGAAGTAATAGTATTTAATGCGGACTTTGATTCTAACAACGGGTTTGAAAAAAGGCGAATCTTGCCAACCGGACGTGTTATTTAGTCAGTAAAACATATTTACAATTTTAAATTAAAATATAATATTTTTTACTAGTAGTCTGGGTTGAATCGGGGGGTTTGGGCGAGTTGAAGCCAAAAAAAACCCCGGCCTAATATAATGTTAGTGATGACAAGATTCTTGATAAACATATAGTTCCTTCCTAGAACTATGAATGAACGCCCATTTCTATAGATGCAAGAAATTGGCTTAGTGCTATAAGAATCCAAAGTGGAAATGATTAGACAGAGAAAAGTGAAAACCTTTTAAAAGGTTAGGCTTAAAGTAAGAAGGTTCTGTCGGAAAGAAATGGATCGACTACGAGGAAACTTTCTAGCTAGTAGCCACACTTTAGTCTATTTCAAATTCCTAAAATCTGTCAGTGCCATGTTTTAATTTGGTAGATGGATGTCAAGATTTCGTATCTCTTGACGAGTGCATTTCACGATGCAAATTAAATGGATTTTATCTTAGTGCCATATGCATTGCTATGTGATATGCCTAATTGGGCCAACCCAATGGGCCTACAATTTCTTTACCTACTGGGCTACGAGCCCAATATCGAAGACTAATATCACCGAGGCCCAAACACCTTCAAGTAAGGTTTGGGCCCAACAAAGCAAACCCAACCCAATAAACGACATATAAATAGAGGTTTTACTCATTTTATTAAGGTACGTCCTATTATCTGAGCAATACTACTAATGGTATTCTCTGGACTATTTCTATGATCAGCACGTCTGACTTGAGCGTCGGAGGGGTTTCCGCCGGATCAACCCCCGGCTTAGCTTATGTGTTCTATGATCGCAGGTACCTCAGGATCATCAAGTTGTCAAGCTACTGATCTGCTTTGCTCTCCCAGTTTGTTTTCTACACCACCCTAGGTGAGCTAGTAATTAGCATCATCATTTTGGCGCCGTCTGTGGGAACGATGCAAACCAGATCACGTAGCCAACAAGATCCTCCTGAGGCCTCTGCTCGGAGAGAAAATGACACAGCTAACGACCTCCCACCTCGTGGAGGCTCTGGCTTGCCACCTCCTCCCCATCCCATGGATCCGCCTCGCGAGGTTCAGGTGATCCCCCCTCGGGGCCCACCACTCGCCGATCCACCACTCCCTGCTCCTCGAAAGGTTCAAATAGCCGAGGATGCGCTTCAACGCATGATAGCAGAAGCTTCAACTCGCGCTGCCACAGAGGCCGTGATCCAATATATCGCCACGATGGGAGCAAATGCTCCCAACGCGATACCAGCACCTGCTCCACATGTGGAGCCACCTATGGAACCACCGCCATCGACTCCCTGGGGGCTTACATCTGCCCCTAAAATATTTCGTTCGCCAAGGGTTATCGACCCCCTGGGGGTTCACAATGCCCCCAAAACATTTCATTCGCCATGGGTCATCGACTCTCTGGGGGTCTACTTCCGCCCCCCTCGAACGGTTCAAATAACTAAAGAGGATATTCGACATATGATCGACTAGGCCATTCAGATGTCCTACTTCAGCTACATCTGATGTCATACCTCAGGTACATCAGATGTCATACTTCAGCTACATCTGATGTCATACCTCGGGTACATCAGATGTCAACTACATCTGATGTCATACTTCGAGTACATCAGATGTCCTACTTCAACCACATCTGATGTCATACCTAAGGTACATCAGATGTCCTACTTCAGCTACATCTGCTGTCATACCTCAGGTACAACAGATGTCAACTACATCTGATGTCATACTTCGAGTACATCAGATGTCCTACTTCAACTACATCTGATGTCATACCTCAGGTACATCAGATGTCATACTTTAGCTACATCTGATGTCATACCTCAGGTACATCAGATGTCAACTACATCTGATGTCATACTTCGAGTACATCAGATGTCCTACTTCAACTACATCTGATGTCCTACCTCAGGTACATCACATGTCCTACTTCAACTACATCTGATGTCCTACCTCAGGTACATCAGATGTCCTACTTCAACCACATCTGATGTCATACCTAAGGTACATCAGATGTCCTACTTCAGCTACATCTGCTGTCATACCTCAGGTACATCAGATGTCAACTACATCTGATGTCATACTTCGAGTACATCAGATTGCCTACTTCAACTACATCTGATGTCCTACCTCAGGTACATCAGATGTCCTACTTCGACCACATCTGATGTCATACCTAAGGTACATCAGATGTCCTACTTCAGCTACATCTGCTGTCATACCTCAGGTGCATCAGATGTCAACTACATCTGATGTCATACTTCGAGTACATCAGATGTCCTACTTCAACTACATCTGATGTCATACCTCAGGTACATCAGATGTCATACTTCAGCTACATCTGATGTCATACCTCAGGTACATCAGATGTCAACTACATCTGATGTCATACTTCGAGTACATCAGATGTCCTACTTCAACCACATCTGATGTCATACCTAAGGTACATCAGATGTCCTACTTCAGCTACATCTGCTGTCATACCTCAGGTACATCAGATGTCAACTACATCTGATGTCATACTTCGAGTACATCAGATGTCCTACTTCAACTACATCTGATGTCATACCTCAGGTACATCAGATGTCATACTTCAGCTACATCTGATGTCATACCTCAGGTACATCAGTTGTCAACTACATCTGATGTCATACTTCGAGTACATCAGATGTCCTACTTCAACTACATCTGATGTCCTACCTCAGGTACATCACATGTCCTACTTCAACTACATCTGATGTCCTACCTCAGGTAAATCAGATGTCCTACTTCAACCACATCTGATGTCATACCTAAGGTACATCAGATGTCCTACTTCAGCTACATCTGCTGTCATACCTCAGGTACATCAGATGTCAACTACATCTGATGTCATACTTCGAGTACATCAGATGGCCTACTTCAACTACATTTGATGTCCTACCTCAGGTACATCAGATGTCCTACTTCAGCTACATCTGCTGTCATACCTCAGGTACATCAGATGTCAACTACATCTGATGTCATACTTCGAGTACATCAGATGTCCTACTTCAACTACATCTGGTGTCATACCTCAGGTACATCAGATGTCATACTTCAGCTACATCTGATGTCATACCTCAGGTACATCAGATGTCAACTACATCTGATGTCCTACCTCAGGTAAATCAGATGTCCTACTTCAACCACATCTGATGTCATACCTAAGATACATCAGATGTCCTACTTCAGCTACATCTGCTGTCATACCTCAGGTACATCAGATGTCAACTACATCTGATGTCATACTTCGAGTACATCAGATGTCCTACTTCAACTACATCTGATGTCATACCTCAGGTACATCAGATGTCATACTTCAGCTACATCTGATGTCATACCTCAGGTACATCAGATGTCAACTACATCTGATGTCATACTTCGAGTACATCAGATGTCCTACTTCAACTACATCTGATGTCCTACCTCAGGTACATCACATGTCCTACTTCAACTACATCTGATGTCCTACCTCAGGTACATCAGATGTCCTACTTCAACTACATCTGATGTCATACTTCAAGTACGTCAGATGTCCTACTTCAACTACATCTGATATCATACTTCAAGTACATCAGATGTCCTACTTCAACTACATCGGATGTCCTACTTCAAGTACATGAGATGTCTTATAGCCACGAGAAAACTCTCGAGTCGCTACTACGTCGCAGCGGGACAACTCCCCCGACGCCTACACTTAGCCTCGAGACAGCTCTTGAGTCGTTACCACATCGCAGCGGGACAACTTCCCCGACAATAATATTTAGCCTCGAGACAACTCTCGAGTCGATATAACATTTGGGCGATACAACTCCCCAGTTACTACTTACCCGTGTGACAACTCTCGCGCTTCAACTAAATTGTGGTGAAACATGTCTCAAATTGCTCGGCCCTACCACCTCGCGACGAGACAACTCGATCGAGGCTACCACGCGCAAACGCGACCTCCGACGCCCAGGCCTTGCGCTGCAATGCCGCGCACGCCCTTGCCGCCGCGCGCGCCCGACGGGCCTTGCGCCCCAACACCGCGCCGCGCGCCCATTAGCCTTGCGCCTTTAGCGGGCGCTAGCGCCGTGCGCCCTCGCCGACGCGCGCTAGCGCCGCACGCCCTCGCCGACGCGTTCTAGCGCCGCGCGCCCTCGCCGAGCGCCTTCGCCGACGTGCGCTAGCGCCGCGCGCCTATCCCTCGCGCATCATCGCCCTGTGCTCCCACGCCATGCGTACCATCCCCGCATCACGTAACTCCTCCTGAGCTGGGGGGCTAACACACCCCAAGGGTTGGACATCCCATCCCAAAGGCTGGGTATCCCCTCACCTCTCTACATCAATTTCAGCGTATAATCGCGGAAGCTTCAACTTGTGCTACCACTGAAGCAGTGGCACCATACATCGTCATAGCAGGAGCCAACGCTCCTCCTCGTGAGGCACCACTGGGTCCTCAACATGATCAATTTCTACTTACTTCTCGAACGGTTCAGATAACCGAAGAAGACCTTCAGCGTATGATCACGGAAGATTCAACTCGTGCTGCCACTGAATCGGTGGCACCATATATCGCCAAGGTTGGGCATCTCACCCCAGTGGTTCGTGATCCCTTCATCCTAAATGGGGGGCTAGCCCATCCTAAAGTTGGGTATCTCATCTCAAGGGTGGTACATCCACTTACCTTTCAATCCCAAGGGGTTTCACATCCCATCAAGTGTTTCACGTCCCTACTTCAAAAAACAGAAAAAATGGTCTGACGCGCGCGCGCGAACCAATGGCACAACCGTGCACATCCACCTCAGACCATAGGTCTCGAGCGCCTCATCCTACAGTGGGCAGTTATCCCCATCCTAAGGTTGGGCATCACCCTTACCTTTCACCCCCAAGGGGGCGCACATCTCATCTCAAGGAACGAGGATAATCTCCTTACTCAAAAATAGAACATCCCCAAGGGGGTGCACATCCCATCTCAAGGAACGAGGATAATCTCCCTACTAAAAAAATAGAACATCCTCAAGGGGGTTCACATCACATCGCAAGAGACGAGGATAATCTTCCTACTCAAAAAATAGAACATCCCCAAGGGGGTGAATATCAACCACCAAAAAAAAAAAAAAGAAAAAAAAAAAAAAAGATGAAGAAATAGAAGAAAAAAAAAGAAGATGAAAAAAGAAGAAAATGAAAAAAGAGAAGAAGAAAAAAGAAGAAGAAAAAAGATAGAAGAAAAAAGAAGAAGACAAAAAAAAAAAAAAAAGAGAGAGAAGAAGAAAGAAGAAGAAAAATGAAGAAGAAAAAAGAGAGTAAAAGAAGAATAGAGCAAAAGAAGAAGGAAGAAGATGAAAAACAAAAGAAGAAAGAAAAAATAAGAGGAAAAAGGGAAGATGCAGCCGAGCCGCGCGCGCGAGCCGAGCCAAGCCGAGCGCGCGCGGCTCCATTCAAAAAAAAAAAAAAAAAAAAAAAAAAAAAAGGAAAGGATGCGCGCGTGGCGTACACGCGCCAGACGCGCGCGCGTGCACTGCTCGCGCGCCAGCAGCAACCAAAAATAAAAATAAATAAATAAAATAAATAAAAAAAAAAAAAATTCTCTCACACGCGCGCGCGCCTTCCCATGCACGCGCGCGCGCCTCCCAAGGCCACTTTGGAGCGCGCGCTCTCACCTAATTGGGCACAACTTTTGCTACTCTCCACCAAATTGCGCGTAGATTTCACCTCGCTTCACCAAATCGCGAGAGAATTTCAACGCGCTCCACCAAATTGCGCGAGTTCTTTAACGCACCTACCAAATTGCGTTCGCTGTCAAATGGAAAATAAATAAAAAATTTATTTCTCCACGCCATGCCAACGAATAAAGAAACACTACAACACCGATCTACTCTCAACACGATCTGGTACCCTTTTCGACGTGGCTCCCACATCGTCTCGAGAGTGGGGGGCTTGCGAGACAACTCCCACGAGGAGCCAACTCGCTCAGTACTACCACCTGCAGCGAGATAACTCCCACGAGGAGCCAATTCCCTCGGGTCTACGAAACCATAGCGAGATAACTCCCACGAGGAGACCACTCGCTCCGTCCTATAACCCGTTGCGAGGTAACTCCCACGAGGAGCCAACTCCCTCGGGTCTCATAACCATAGCGAGATAACTCCCACGAGGAGACCACTCGCCCGTCCCACAATTCGCAGCGAGACAACTCCCACGAGGAGCCAACTCGCTCGGTACTGCAACCCGCAGCGAGACAACTCCCACGAGGAGACAACTCGCTCGGCCATACAACCCGTTTCGAGATAACTCCCACGGGGAGACAATTCGCTCAGAGCAACCTCAGTCCGCGCGCTCCTCAGTCGCGCGCCATCCGATGCTCCTACAACTCCCTTGCGAGACAACTCCCACGAGGAGCCAACTCGCGCAGTTATACAACCCGCAGCGAGGCAACTCCCACGAGAAGACAACTCGCTCGGTCCTACAACCCCTTACAAGGAAACTCCCACGAGGAGATAACTCGCTCAGTCATAGAACTCGTTGCGAGACAACTCCCACGTGGAGTCAACTCCCACGATGAGTCAACTCCCTCGGGTCTACGAACCCACAACGAGATAACTTCTACGAGGAGACCACTCGCTCTATCCTACGACCCGCAGCGAGGCAACTCCCACGAGGAGCCAACTCGCTCGGTACTACGAACCTGCAGCGAGACAACTCCCACGAGGAGCCAACTCGCTCGGTACCACAACCTGCAACGAGACAACTCCCACGAGGAGCCAACTCGCTCGATACTACAAATCCGTTGCAAGGCAACTCCCACGTGCAACCACCTCACTCGATAAATATTACTCACCGCGAGACAACTCCCATGAGGAGACAACTCGCCCGAAATTCACTATATAATCACAAGCTCAAGTTAGCACGATTACAACCCTAGAAGCACTTAGAGGCATTATGAGAATCTATATAGCCTGGCTAGCTTGATTACTCAAATTTATCTACTTGTTTTCGATGGGTCATTCAATAAACCGTGGCCACGGTCCAAACATACTTAAGACCCACGAGGTCTAACAAGGGGCACGACCCCCATAAAAAAAAATCTTGAGAGTCTGATCCCCTTCTCAAGTACATCACGCACAAGGCTATATGTAAACACATATAAGCAACGCGTCAAAACATTGACAATGTCGAAAAATAACAACTCCCACGAGGAGAATACTAGCTCCGTGCTACTACATTATCGTGAGAGAACATCCACGAGGACGTAACTCGATCAACTCGATTACCCTAGAGACAACTTCCACGAGGACGTAACTCGATCAACTCGATTACCCCATAGACAACTCCCACGAGGAGATTACTTGATCCATGCTACTACATTATCGCGAGACAACTCCCACGAGGAGATAACTCGATCAACACTATTACCCCGCGACAAGACAACTCCCACGAGGAGATAATTCGCTACTACATCGTCGCGGGACAACTCCCACGAGGAGATAACTCGATCAGCACTATTACCCCGCGACAAGACAACTCCCACGAGGAGATAATTCGCTACTACATCGTCGCGGGACAAAACCGACGACTCAATTAACTTACATCGCGACGACCTTGTCGCACTATGCGCCAACGCGCATTCACACCCCTCCGACACACGCTCCAACGCGTTTTCGCATACCATGAGGCCATACGCCAACGATCGACTTCTACAATTTTTACTCTCGACACGATTTGAGACCCATCACAACATGGCCCCCACATCGACTCGAGAGTGGGGGGCTTAATGATATTCCTAATTGGGCCAATCCAATGGGCCTACAATTTCTTTACCTACTGGGCTACGAGCCCAATATCGAAGACTAATATCACCGAGGCCCAAACACCTTCAAGTAAGGTGTGGGCCCAACAAAGCAAACCCAACCCAATAAACGACATATACATAGAGGTTTTACTCATTTTATTAAGGTACGTCCTATTATCTGAGCAATACTACTAATGGTATTCTCTGGACTATTTCTATGATCAGCACGTCTGACTTGAGCGTCGGAGGGGTTTCCGCCGGATCAACCCCCGGCTTAGCTTATGTGTTCTATGATCGCAGGTACCTCAGGATCATCAAGTTGTCAAGCTACTGATCTGCTTTTCTCTCCCAGTTCGTTTTCTACACCACCCTAGGTGAGCTAGTAATTAGCATCATCACTATGCAAACTTAATAAACTCATTTATGAATTTAAGCAAAGTGCGCATATCATGTGATATTTGGATTGATCATAGAATCAATGTTTTGATTTTGATTAGGAATCTAGATATATCACATTTTGTAACGGAAGCGTGGTGAAAGTCTTAAAAGACGTATTTGATAATAATTTCCTTTTAGAAAACGATTTGGAAATTATTTAGTTAAGGGTATTGTTTCTCGAGTCAAATCAATATAGATAACTTGAGTGAAACTAGTTATGTCGTATGGATCATTTTATAGGATCTATGAAATAGGGCATTAAGTTGTCACATACAAGTTGTATTGATTTAAATACTTGCCAAATTTAGCATTTACAAATTCCAAAGAAAGAATTGTTTCTTTCAGGCATGGAGTCGCCCTATCGAGAAATTAGTGTCTTTGAACACGTAATTTAATAGAGATGTTGAAGGCAGTTCTTGTTGTAAAAGAAGCCTTGCATATGCTATAGTAAATAATTAAATTTAAATTTTGTTTTGCATCTTGCATAGTTAGCAAATGTGAATTTATTTTGAGGCTAGTATGTTAGACTGCGGTAAAGTATATTCTTAAGTATTCAAGGATACAAGATTATATGCTAGTTTACTAGGCGGATAGTCTTGGTACGACTCACAATAATTAATGGTCGAGTGTAGTAATTTTTCTTTAGCATGTTATCACTGTGGGAGATTTATTTTCCTAAGGAAGTGAAAACGTATAGTGGGAGGTTTATGCAATTTTGCGATTGCATATTCTGCTAGATATACAATATATGCTTCTACATCGGATGATAGCCTTGTGGATTTGTTCTATGGAAGTGTTAGAGATGTTGAGTTGCGAGTCTTTGAGTCTAAGTGGGAGATTGTTAGGATAGTAGACTAAAAGTCTAGCTTTTAGTTATATAATTTTATTATTGAATTAATAAAATTGTATATTATCATTTAATGAGAATCTGCACTAGGGTATTCAATGCATTTAATTGATTGTTTGTCAATTTATTAAAAGGCATAAGTCTAATATTCTAATAGTATTCGAAATGGTGTGCTACGGCGCACAGAAAGATCATTTCGAAAGTTCGTTTAGAATATAAAGATAAACGTTCACAATCTAGATGGAAATGGACTAACCATTGGTAAAAGATTGTAGCACAATATTTAAGTGATTGGTCTTGATCACAGTAAACAGCGATTAACTTTTGTAGTTATTGTTTTGACTTATTGTGCTAGCACACCCGGCATGTGTTGAACCGGACAAAGTGAAATAATTGTTTCATCACTGTTCAAAATGAAACTGTATTATTTCTAGTTGATAGTAAGTTACTTACTCTCTTAATCCCTAGATAATTAACGTACATATTTAATTGATGATCTCTACTTTGATGTCACAATGGGAGAGATTCCTATATTGAGTCAAATGGCCCCCGGTGCGTTGGGTAGAGACATTAAGAATTAATAGGTGGAAATTAATTATCGAAAGGAATCCACATCTCTGAAATATGAGATTGATAATAACCCTTGAGTAGCTTATAATATTTGTTTATGCCAAGTCCTGGCCAGGTGGATTTCGTATCCGGGATACTCAAATAAGTTAAGCGGGCAAGACTCATGAAAAGAAACCATTTAATTTATTTAGCAGTGAATAAATTATTTGGTGGTTATAAGATATCTTAATGTGGGGAGAATCTAAGTAATGATCGACCGGAGCTCGAATGTAATATTTGAGAATATAAACGGGAGTTCAATAATTATTTGGTAGTGGAAAATAAATAATTATTTAATGATTAATTAAATGAATTCTTTTAAGAGTTTGGATTTAATTAATTATTAGTTGCCCGATTTATATTTTCTCCTTTAGTCCCTATTGTAGCCCAATGGATTTTCTAATTAATTCGAGAAAGTAAAGTTCAACCAATATTATATATTGGAATTAATATAGCCGAAAATTAAGTCCACATTGGATTGCAATTTTCGACTATATAGAGTTGTAGAAGGAGTGGGATTTGTTTACATGTAATCCTCTCTATGTGTGACTCTAATTCCTTGTGCTATATATAATAGAGATTAGGTTGATGAGAGAAGGAGAATTGCTACACGCCTATTCACGTTCCGGAGATGAGAATATTTTTTCTCTTCTTCTTTTCTCTCTAAATTCTCGATTATAGGTTTAGATTTCTTCATGTACAAGTCCACCCTTGTAGAAGAATTATTAATCCGGGATATACAATAGAAGATTATAGGATTTTAGAGCAAACTATAAATCCCGAATTTTCTGAGCAGTCTTGCGAAGAAATTCACCATAAATCAACCGTTAGTCGGATAGGCTCGAAATTTATACAGTAGCTTCCTAACCCTTAGTTATACAATCCGTCCGAAGGGTTTCTCGATCGGATCAACGGTCGCGGAGATATAGGTGAAGGAAGAGAACTGAAAATTTCTGGACAACAGCTTTTACGAAGGTTGAAGGCTTGACGTGGATCCTCGTTCGTGCGCCGAAGATAGAAATGGATCTGCTCGCGAAAACTGTAAGTTGCTAGATTAGATTTATTCCCCTTTAAACGAATCTAATCAAAGCATGTAAATAAAATTAAAACCGACTAATCTAGAACCTCTTGCGAATTTTCATTGAATCATGGGCTGCACATCCCAACATATAGGTGGGTTACTAATATCACAAACTGCACTTGCCTAGTTAGGATTACAAACTGCCTTTTGTTCAAAGGCACACTATAGCATGCGGGCGAGTAGGTGTGTGTTGAAAATTACACAATACTAACAAAATTGCATCTAAGATATAATGACAAAGCAATAACCGCAAAGATAAAATTGTTCAACAATTCTGAAACATGAGAGTAATATTTGTGATTCTTATGTTATTTACGACATTCTCCTCACATTTAGAGTTAAACAAGAAATCAACAGTTTGTTCACATTCCAAATTAGGGGTGTGCGCGGGCCATAAACCCGCGGGTTCTATCAAAATCCGCGCTCGTCCCGTCAAACAACGGTTCTTGATTTTGAAGAACCGAACTTGTGGGTTTTTAACGGGTTTATGATAGGCGGGTCCATGGCGGGTTTGTATTAGGACCCAACCTTTACGGGTCGAAACCCGTTATCGTCTAAACTTTATTTTTATATATAATTTATAAGTTTTACGGGAGAATAATTAGAAACTAAAATGAATAACCTAAAATTTTAAATTGAAACCAAACATAAATAATGTAAATGTCAAAAGTAAATAAAAATTAATATAAAACTAAAAATAACTAATTCATAACTTAAAAGACAAAATTTAAATAAAATAAATATAGTTTTTTCAAGCATAACCAACGCTATTCAGCTCCATTCAACACCATTTTCTTCCTTTTTTTTTTTTGCCGTGTGTTGACCGTTGTATATATATATATATGCTTTTTTTCCTACATTTTCTTAGAGATTTTCATAATCTTTATAGCTATTACTTCCACAATTATAGTTTAGTTGATTTATGTATTTGATACAGTAGAGATACTTTATTTATTCATTAATATTATTAATTTATTATACTATATAATGTAAACAAAACGACGTCGTTTTGTATGGCGGGGCGGGACGGGTTTCACGGGTATTAAAAAAAATTGAACCCGTCTAAGACCCAAACCCACGGTTCTTCACCATTTTAGGACCCAATCCTATGGATGGATCTATCCGTCCGGTCCCAACGGGGCGGTTTTTCACGGGTTTGACGGGTGTAGCGGGTTGATGGGTCCGACTTGCTCACCCCTAATTCCAAATGATTTCACTAAATAACAGTATAAATCCATGAAGGATTCCAAATCAACAATACATCGTTCCAAAACAAAATTTGAAAACAACCAAAAATTACAGTCCTAAATTAATCTAAATAATTTACTGGAAAATAAAACAATTCAGAAGGACATGTGTTTTCCAAACATAGAAAAAGCAGAAAGGTATATGGTCTTGTTTGATGTTCTGCATATACTAATAATATATTTTGAAGGAATAATTTGAGAATGAAATAGTGTTTGGCTATATTTTGAGATTAGATCACTGTAATATAGATGTGCATATTGTTGGAGTGAGTTGGTGTGTTCAAGTGAGTCATAAAATGTGGTCTGCTATAACACTATTCACCAGTATAATTTGAGAAAACATAGTAAACTATAGAAAAGCTATTGGAAATTGTTTAAAAGTCAAATCATGTTCAAAGGTGTTGAAAAATGGTATTTAGAAAAATAATTTGAAAATCATAGTGATGTTTGTTTTTATATTATTTTGTGGAAATATGAGTTTTAAGAAGATTTTGTGGAAATATGAAGTTTAAGAAGATTTTGTTTATATTTAAAATATTTCAAATAAAAAACTATTTAATCAGTTAAATTAGAAAACAAAACTTTAAAACGATGACGTTTGAAAAAGAAATTGAGGCAATGTTCAGTAAGTTTTTGGATGTGCATTTCCATTTTATTTTTTTGGGGGAAATGGCTTCTTAAGAAGAAATTGAGGCAATATTCGGTAAGTTTTTGGGTGTGCATTTCCATTTTATTTTTTTAGGGAAATCGCTTCTTTTTTGGGGGAAATGGCTTCTTTTCTTAGGAATTTGAATTTTTATATTTTTATAATGTTTGTTATATTCTGACAGTCAAATCTATATCTATACTATAAATAAAAGGTGGAAGGCTTCTTCCATTTTATGTAGGAACAAAATTATCTCTACATATATTTGAAAGTTTATACAAATCAAAAGACACTGATGTAATTTAATTAATATTTCATTTAAATGTTAATTATACAAGTAACTTTTCATATTCAAAGTGGTTTTTTAATACTTTATTTCTATTATAACTTCTAAAATAATTTGAAGTTTGAAAATATATTTCATTCATATTCAAGTACATTCAGAGAGTTTTCTAATAAGATATTATTTGACTATATTTTAGTTACGATTTAGCTTAAATAATTTATTAAGGATATGTTTTAATTTGTCAATATTCAATCAATTATAGTAATTTAAATTTGAAGACAATAAAAAAAAAGAATTCACATAAATATAAATACATAAAATTGAAAAAAATAATTCTACAACTTATTATATTAGATAAAATAAACAGTCCTAAAATTTGAGGTGTTAAATAAAGTATGAACAAACATATAAGGTTAAGTTAAATGGTATGCAATCTTTGATATTACAAATTACTTTTGATATTTTTTGTAGTATCTCACATAATTCTTAAGCTATTCTAAACTTAAAATTACATTTTTTCTTATTAAAACAAACTTTTAGAGATTTTCCTTTTTCTGTAAGTAAATAATGAATACTTCTTTTTTTTTTAGAGAAATAACGTATGTTTTCACATTTATATAATTGTCACCAGATAATTTAATTAATATTTATTTTGGGTGGATTAGAGCAACTTTTAATATTATATTTTTTTATTAATACTCCCTATCATACGTATCTATCAAAATACTTTCAATATTTAAATAATATATTATTCAAAATTAAGTAGATTTGTTTAGATTTCTAATTTGATTTTAATTAAACTTTGGAGGATATGATACATGTAATGTTATTGTTTAGTTTCAAAATAATTAATTTGTGAAATATTTTTAATTCTATTAATATCATTATATCTTCAGTAACTAAGGATAAAACATATATAAATAGGTAAATTTCATTTTCCCCGTTACTCTAACCTCGAATCACTTTACCCCCTCATTTTGATGCAATTGAGAGTACCGGAGGATAAAGTGATTCAAAGTCAGAGGACGAAGTGAGAAAGTGAAATTTACCCTCAATAAATTTATAAATTAAATTAAAAGATCAAATTTAAAAGTAAGTCTTTTATTGTTTATGGTAGATGAAAGCAGGGCGTAACTAAGGCACTCCAGGGGGATGGGGAGCCGCCCCTCCAGAAAAATAAAAAAATTGAAAGTTTTTTTCATTAGTTTTTTATTTTTATTTATATATTTTATTCTAATTGCCCCTCTAAAAATCCCTAGTTATAATGCATACTTTTATTTTAATTTAAGGAGTGTCAATGGTTGTATATGCTTATATTACATTAGCTAGACTTTTGAATTACTTTTGCTTTCTAAAGAATTACATAAAAAAAAATCGGGAGCGCTGCCCCGAACCCCTGCAAATTCTGCTCCCCCACCCAACACTCCCTGAATCTGCCATTGGATGAAAGTATTGCAAAATATATGAGATAAAACTTAAATTATGAGTTATTCATGATATTTTCTTTATACCGCAATTCTTAAAACACTACAAAAGTCTACTAATATTTTATATAAAATAAAGTTCTATTTTTGTCCTAATAAGACATCAATGCTTATACAGACGGAAAATGGTTATATATTAACATTTTGTTGTGTCGATCTATATGATTTTTTTATGACGGTTTCTAATTTTCTCAATAATTAATAATTTAATTATAATTGTGTTTTCTCAAGTGATTCTATTTCTAATACAATCTTTAGAGAGGTTGTAGACGGCTAAAATTAATAAATTGATAAATTAAATTGTGCCTAATTTAATTTATGGTTTATCTTACGTGACAAGTCATGTAGATAAACATCAATTAATTATTAGACAATAGGATTATTTCTTCTCTTCCAAGCTATAAGAGATAAATATCAATTTAAAGAGAGTCAATCAAATTGCGCCACGTCATCAAGAAGACTTTATGTAGCACTCTTATTCTACCACTATAAATAAGGACCCTCCATACACCATTCAAAACACAACTCAAGAAGAAGAAAAACCGTTGGAGAAAATTTTCTCTACAATATTCAAGACATCTTCATCAAATTCAAGGCGTTCTTCATCAAACCGAGGGCGGTGTTCAACAAATCAAGATCGAAGAAAGAATCGATGGAAGATTGAAGGGCCAAATCCATCAAGAACTCCAAGATCTTCAAGTCAAAACCCGTCAAAGCTCAGTGTTCGATCCGAGATTCAAGTCGCAAGACCCTTGGAAGACGTTATTCAAATTTAAATCAAATCCGGAGAAGATCAAGTCAACGATCCGACTCCGAAATTCAAAGTCAAACAAATATTGTTCTTGAGAGAAGAATCAAATGATTAAATTAGAGTTTGTAACCCGCAATATATATTTATTTTAATTCAATAAAATTATATTTGTGCAAGTATTTCTTGTTTGTTTAAATCGTTGATAAGAATTTGTTGCTACAGAGGTGTTGAAGAAAAAGTATCACAATAAAAAAAATAATCCTATAAGAAAATATTTTTCAGTAAATACCACAACTTGATGAAATAAATGATGATGCCAGAATTTGAGAAAAGAACGTCACAAAAAATGGAGATGAAAGAAGAAGAATAATGATAATTGTTACACTGATCTTTAAATTTTTTTTGTAATGAGTATGAAGATTTTGTTATGCACTGTGCTACATCAAGATTAGGGGTGGAAATAGGAACGAAATTTCCGATTTCCGCCAATTCCGATCCGAATTTTTCCGATTTCCGATTTTTTCCGATTTTGGAACAATTTTTTTATTGTTCGATTTCCGAAATTCCAATTTGCGATTTTTCGAAAAAAAATTGGATCATCATCGGAATTGTATATTAAATATTTGGAATTTCCGAATTCCGATCCGAAATAATTCTGAAATTTCCGATCATATTTCCGAATAATTCCGAAAAATTTCAAAAATTATTATTAGTTATTATATATTATACAGGTTACTTTTTATTTTCTCTTACCTTAAGCTTAAAGCCCTATAACAAAACAATAGTTGGCCCATTACATACTTCTCCAGCCCAGTATCTCTAAAGTTTAAACTAGGGATGGCAACGAGTCGTTCTGGGCCGGGTTGGCCTAAACCCAAGACCCGACCCACGAAAAATATATAAACCCAAGACCCGCCCCAATCCGCTTTAGCTTAGACCCAGACCCGCCCCAACCCAGACCTTAACCAAACGGTTCTGACCCGTACCCATTGCCATCCCTAGTTTAAACCCTATTTCCTAATTCTCGTTCCTCTCTTGCCAAGCGCCGCTCCACATGTGAAGAATCTATAAACAATTTCCTCAGAATAGCGCCGCTTTTCCCGTCATCCTTGCGTAGCAGCAATGGTGCTTTCTCCTTCGTCAAATCGTCGGCAAACAACATTCTGGAAGATAACAACCCTTGTTTCCTTACGTAGCTGCGCTATTCTTCTTCCTTTGTCGAATGGCCGGCGAAATAATATTTATAAACACCTTACTTTTGTTCTTTCTTCACCCTCATCTATCTCGTATTTTATTTCTCGATCGAACAATAGGTAATATTCTAATTCATTATTTTTTGTGATTTGAGAGCAGATTTCGTATTTTCAGAATTACTTATGGGTAATTTCCGAAAAAATTCAAATAAATTCCCAAAATTTCCGAAAAATCGTAATCGGAATTCATATTATGATTCCGAAAAAATCGGAATCGGAATGGGAGTCCACAAAGTAGTTCCGAAAAAAATCGGAAATTTTCCAAAATGGCTGTTTCCGATCCGATTCGTCCGATTTCCACCCCTAATCAAGATCAAGCAAAATCAATATGATCGGAAATCTGCATTAACATACTAAATCATATCACTAATTTATTAAATATTTATTTATAATATAGCTTAATTTTAATAAAGTAAATTATTAATAAATATATAAATAATTAACAAAAATCATAAAGCACGTGCAACGCACGTGTCACTTACTAGCTAGTGTCTAAAAATACTGGAAAAACAAAGTAGTTTGAAGAAGAATCTAAAAAATAAAGTAATGTTTGTTTGTACTTTGAAAAATGTTACCTTGCCCGGGAAACCGAAAACAGGGTATCCGGGGAAAAACTCATCTAATCGGTAATGGATTATTTTTCTACCGAAATGGAGTTTTTGTTCACAAATTAGTTGTCATAATGCCTAATGCTTTTCATATACATTGAGAAACTGGATTCACTTTAATGTATAACTTTTACCAAACGGAGTTATTTATTTTTTGTGATCTTCAATATAAGTTATTGTTTTTGCATTTGACTCAGCTACTGTAATTCCTTGATGCTAAGCATTTTATTATTTTTTAGCTTACAGTATCGATCTTTTTTCTTTTCTGTTTTCTTCTTAATTAACTTGAGGATTGAAATAATTCGTGATAGAGATCATATAACGGTGAACCATGATGATTACTTACAGAGCCGGCCTTGGGGGTAAGCCAGGGAAACCTTGGCTTAGGGCCCCACCCCCCAAGGGGGCCCCACATTTTTTTTCAAAAACTACTATATGGCCCCAATAATTAGTTATATAATACATTTTAGTCCTTCAATATTTTATTAGATGTTGTTTTAAACTATATGTTAATGGAATATGTTATAATCTCAACTATTCAAAAAAAAAAAAAAGACCAATTTAAATATTGTGTTTTGTAGATAATATTGTTTATAAGTTAATTATGTAATTATTTATAGTATGTTATTAATATCCAAATGTATATTCCAATTTTTCTTAAGATTAAACGTATTAAATCTTAAACCAAACATTCATATCACAAAAAGATTGAAACCATCTGTTGTCGGTTGAGACGAACAATATAATGATCAATATATGTACTTTTAATAATTTTGATCCAAGATTGTTTTTTTTCCTCCACATAACGTGTTGTTTATGGATGAAATAGATGCATATATCATTATGTCATCAAATGTTTTTACAATGCCAACAACATTAAGGTTCGTATTTGATATATTTCAAATTCATATTGTTATTTTCAATAAAAGAGAAAAAAAGTTTGTTTATTCAATAAGATATTTGTTAAAAATGTTTACCAATAACAATATAATCTATAAGATAATATTTAAAAAATCAAAGTAATAATGTTAAACTCCGCTTAGGGCCCCCGATTTCTCAGGACCGGCTCTGATTACTTACCTTAGAGGACGAACCATCGGAACCTGGTTAGTTCCTCTACAAATATTTAACTTATGATGTCCCTTTTTTTAATTAACTTTCCGTGTTATGGGCCTCTTTGTCATTAACCCATCTTTTAACTAATTTTCATAATAATAGGGGAAATTTAGTATTTTGTTATGAAAGAGGTTATACCAAGATTTAAATTTGAATTTATTGTTTTACCATAATTGAATAAGGGGATTTTGTCGAATAGCCACTTTGTCCTATTGCAAGGTTGTAAAAAGCGGTAATCGGGTCGGAGGCGGTTAGGCGCCGCCTCTCAATTAATCGGTGCGTCGGTGATTAATCGGCGATAAATTGAAAATAAATCGATTTTTAAAATTTAAATAAATATTATTTATAAATACTCAAAACATATAAAAAGATATTGGCTGCGGCTATATGCAATACTCATTCCACTTGTGCAAGACCAAATTAAAGAAAGATTCCAAAAGATTCTATTTTATTAAGATGAAATGACAAATATACCCATAAGTTAATTTGCCCTTTTTTTCTCATACAAGACCAAAAATAATGAGGAAAAAAAAAAACAAAAAAAAAACCAAAAAGAAAAAACTAAAAAAATAAAAATAAAAAAAACAAAAAAAACAAAAAAAGAAAACTTTGCGTGCATTGAAACAACACCCTCCTTCAAACCCTACCCGCCCACCTTCTCCGCCGTTAAATTCCACCGCCCAAGCTCCGTCGCCTAAGCTCCGCTGGCCAAGCTCCACCACCGATCGCCGTCGCCGCCAGCCCCGCCGCTCACAATCATGAGTGATCCGAACCTGCCCAGCAACGCCGCCGAAAAGAGGAAAAACAAATTAAATTTGAAACTGGTAAAAATCGACACCAAGGTGTCGAAAAGTTACGCTACAAATCGACACTTAAGCGTCGAATTTTATAAGCAGAAATCGACATTGACATGTCGAATTTATAGCACAAATTCGACATGTCCAAATGTCGAATTTTATAGCTCAAAATCGACATCTAGATGTCGATTTTTACCCATAAAATTCGACCTGTACATGTTGAATTCGTTTGCGCGGGATTTTTTTTGGAAAAACGATATTTTAGCTAAAAAACCCATAAATGCATACCTGCTTGGGTTCTTCCACCGTAGAATCTTCTATTTTGATGTCTTTTGACTCCATACTTTCCATCTTTGTAAGATTTGTTGAGTTTTGATGATTTTGAATGTTTAGGTTTTGTGGGTTTATGGAAGAGGAAGGAGAAAGGTCTTGTGGTTTTTGGAAGATGGAGAAGATGAAAGTTGGTCTTGTAGTTTTGTGGTCTTGTGATAGGGTTTTTTGTATTTTTGAATTTTTGGTCTTGCACATTTTGAATTTTTTATTTTTTTAACAAGTAAGGGTATTATAGTATTTATACATTGAAAATTTTAATTTGGTCTTGCACAAGTGGGTTTAGTCTTGCATATAGCCGCAACCAAAGATATTTAAACATGGTCTATCTCCATCATTTACATATCCTAATAACATAATAACATATTTAAACATCTTTATATCTCCATCATTTATTATATCCTAATGATATTTAAATTTAGGGGTAATATGCTAAGAGTCCCTTAAATGAAACATAATTTGAACTAAATGACAACCTTAAATTTAATCTTTTAATTAAATCTCTATTTTATCCCTAGTTTGCCCTTATACCCTAAATATATAATATCCCACGTTGGGATAATTATATTTTTGGTCCCTCATGTTTGAACCAATTCCACTTTTCGTCCCCCTTGTTTCAAAGTGAACAAAGTTCACCTCAATGTTTCATTTTTAAACAAATTTGGTCCACTCCGTCACATGGACGTTAGCAATTAACAGAGGAAGTCACTTGCGCCGCACGTGACCGTCAATTAGGTCTGAAAAACGGGGAAAGAACCCCCAATTGCCATTCCCAACAATTTTCACCTTCTTCCCCAATTCTTTAAAAACCCAATGGATGCCCTAATTATCTCCATAATTCCCCCCAAACCAACATATTTGGTGTTCATCTTCACCGAAATTCAAAATTCATCTCCATCATGGGAAGTCGATCGACAAATTCAAGTGGAACCTCACACAATCGAAGCAATATTAGCGCACGAAATGTGTGGTGCCTCCCACTCGAAACTGTTACTTGTCGTTGTGGTTTTGAACTTGTTTAAAATTCCGGGCATGCCCAAATTATACGGTGAGTTGATTTCCAAAAAAAAAAAATGATTTTTTTTTACATATTTTTTGCTTTTCTTTTTGCTCTTTAATTGATTTTTTTTTCTAGAGCCCATCATGTTGTGGCTATTTTGAGTGGGTGGACGAAGAAGTTTGTCGAAGAAGCAAGAACATCATTCCTGGATTGTTGAAAAAACTGGACAAATTGGAAGAGAAAATGAAACTGGAGAAAGAAAAAAAAAAAGAAAAATACAAGTTGAGCTTGAACTGTACAAGAAGACACAAAGGAAGATGAAGATGATGGCATATCTTGTTATTTTTCTTCTATTTATAACAATCCAACTCATGTGCAAGCCCAAATATGAGAAGAAATTTGCAGAACTGATGTAGAGCTTATGCTTGTTGTTATGTTCTATTTTGGATATTAGATATTTTGTAAAATTTGCCTAAATATTTCTTAATGGATGCTCTTTTGATTATCTTAATACAATGTCTAATGAGATTGAGTTTGTGCATAAATTTAACCATAATTTGTAATGCATTTATGCAGAAATTAAAAGAACATAAATTCTTTTGATAAACAATTGAAATGTTTAAACAACTATTAAAGCAACAAACATCAATTAACAATAATCTGTTACATCACATAAATTCATCAAAAAGCAACAGAGTAACACAAACCAACACAACAGTGCACAAAACAATGCAACAAAGTTCAAACCAACACAACAGTACACAAAACACATACTTGAAACCAATAAACACTTGTAACAGAAACACAACAAATCTTTCTGTTACATAAGTTCAGAAATTACAAAATCAACCACCAAATAGATAGTTCAAACCAAAAAATACAAAAATAACATCAAATTGATCTAAAGACTGGAAGCATCAGATCTAATCTTTGATGAGGTGCCATCTTCTTTTGTTGATGTCCTTGTAGGATTTGAGGTGGGATTTGCAGTCCTTGAAGGGGGAGTCTTTGTGAGTGGTGGTCTCATTGAATGAGGAGTAGAGGTTGATGCCCCTTTGTCTTGATTCCCAACTGAAGCTTTTAAATTGGACAATGTGATATAGTTCACCCCTCCCTTCACCAGAATATTTGTTGCTGAACCTTGATTGATCTATATAAAATATAAAGTTTATTAATACATGAAACTCACAATAAATAATTTAAACTTTAAAAAGTGTAAAAACTTATAGTCACTGAAGTGGTTGCATTGGACATATGTCCTATATTTATTCCAACATTACTTGGTCTTCTGGCCTGCAAACACAAATACAATATGAGAAGATAAATATGATATAACAATAAGTAGATATCAGAAGAATTTTTTTTTATTTAACCTCATGTTTCCCCCTTCTGTTAGGCTGAGGTTGTGTGGTTGGTTGAGGCTGTGGTTGAGTTTGAGTGGTTGGTTGAGGGTCAGATGGATTGGTTGGAGGTTCTATAACATTCTCCTCAGCTCTACTTTCATGTGTCCCTCTACTCTGTCCACATCTCCTCACATTGTATCCTATTTGTCCACATCCTCTACATTTATTGGTTCTATAACTTTTCTTCAACTTTGTCTGACCTGGAGCAGGAGGCTCATCTGGTTCTCTTCTTCTTAATTTTTGTGGTCTGCCCTTCTTCTCTTTGTATATTGGTGGCAGTGGTGGTTGAAGACTACATTGAAGCCATAATTTTGCACTGGTGATTGGCTTGATGGACTTCTCATATGCCTTTTTGTATGTCTCAACACTGTAACATTTGTGCACATATCTTTCAGGATCATCTTTTTTGCACCAGATGGCACATATGGCATGCTTGCATGGAATTCCATTTAAGTCCCACTTCTTACAACTGCAAGTCCTCAACTGCATATCCACTGTATGCTGGTCAAATGGCCCCATGATTTGGTAGTGCCACTCATCTGCTCTCATTGGAATACACTCACCAGCATCCTTCATATTTTTCACCAACACATTTCTGATTTAAGGGCAGATTGCAGAGTCCCATTTTTCTACCTTATCTCTATTCAATACCATTCTGGTCATCAACAAATTTCTAATGGTCTCAAGGCATGGTATCATTGGTCTTTCCCTAGTATCAAGTATGAAACTGTTAAAACATTCACACATGTTGTTTAACAGTATGTCACACTTGGGATATGCATTGAAATGTGACTTGGTCTAGTGGTGTGGGGATTTTTTTGCCAACCAAATGTAAGCCCTTTCATCAATCTCCTTTAGCTCCCCCATCCTTCTATTGAACTCCTCCACCCTAGTTGCTTTTGCAGCTGCCCACAAAGCATGTTTGATAGCTAACCCTCCAAATCCATCTTTCTTCATGTTGTTGTGCACGTGCCTTACACATAATCTATTATCAGCATGTGGAAATAATTCCTCAAAGGCTGGGATAAGACCTTTTTGTTTATCAGACATAAATGTCCATGTATGCTGATTTTGCTCAATTTCTAAGTCACTATCCAACAATCTTAAAAACCACAGCCAAGTATCATTTGTTTCACCCTCAACAATGGCATAAGAGATTGGATAAATGTTGTTGTTTGGATCCAGACCAACTGCAGCTAACAATTGACCCCTATTCTGCCCTTTCAGAAAACAACCATCAACCCACACAACAGGCCTACATGCAGCTTTAAACCCTTCTTTAAGTGATGAAAAACAAATATAGAGCCTTTGGAACCTTGGACCTTCTTCATCCTCTATTAACTTCAAAATTACAGTGGCATTGGGTCTACCCTTTTCAATTCTTCACAGTAATTCCTCATTGATTTGAATTGCTCTTCCACAGTACCCTGAATTTCTTTAAGTGCATGTTGCTTACCCCTATAGGCTTGTGATCTAGACACATTTGCTTTGAGTGTGGTGCACAATTTAGTTCTGGACTCAGTTGTACCCAACTTAGGATTATCTTTGAACTTTTTGACAAATGTTTTACCTATCCAATTTGACTTAAGGCTACTGTTATTGTAATTCCAATAACAATTCTTATGTTCAGACACATAGCTTTTGATTTGCCAAGTATAATCATTCTGCATTGGTGAAACCTGGACTGCCCACCCACACCCCTCATTTCTACAAGTTGCTCTGAGCCTAACCTTGTCATTCTTCGCAAATCTAACACTCATCCCTCTTCTTAAACAGTGAGTTTCAATTGAAAATTTTGCTTCTTTTTTGCTACCAAAAACCATCCCCAAAACCAAATCAGGATTTTTCATATCAGTTTTATGATTAAATTTAGGGTACTTAATGGAATGTTCTTCATCAGAACCAACATCACTACCCATTGAATCACTAGCAGCACAATCATTATCACCATCTTCACACAACATTTTAGCATAAACATCATCAGACCCATACGTAGACTTACCCTTACTTTTAGAGGCATTAAATTCAGCTTCACAGTCAACAAATTCATCAAACAGCTGATCATCTTCTTCAAAGTCATATTCACTTTCATAAAAGTCATCCTCCTCCTCATCATTGTCACTCTCATCTACAAGCTTATGCAATCTTTTCTCTGTGTTTGCATTTGCAGGCTCATTAAATAGTATAGGTTCTTCAAGGATAACTGATGATGCTATCTGGCTTTGCACAGTAGGTATTATGTCACCAGTTTGCAAACCCAATTCTTCCATGAATATTTCAACTTCATGGTTATCAGGTAAGTGTTTTCTTATAAATGAAAATCTGCATCAGTTTTCAAATAATGGCCCACAGTCAAACTTTCTCCATATTTATGCCAAAAGTTTGTAACTTACTGTATCAAAGTAACCTAATTCCCCTGCATATATCCCCACAGATCAAGCATCCCCATCCTTCCTACCAGCATTTGCAAAATCAAAGTACTCTATATTCCCACCTACATAATGCATTTGAGGACTATGCTTCATTACCCCTCCATAATACAATTTAACAGTACACCCTAGCTTTTCACCAAGAATTGCTGAAAGCAAACAATTAAAAAAAAATTAGTTGAAGTTTACAAATTAAAGTGCATAAGTGACACACACTTGTTCAGTTTAGTGGACATTTACCATAATTTGGAATAAATCCTGATGCGTGCAAACTTCTTCGCGACATGGAGCAAATCCGAGATTCGTATAACCTTCTTGATAAAAATGGCGACTTGACCACTCCTCTGTATCGCATATGACAGATTTAGGGTGGGATAACAATTAGCGGGAAGATTGTTGGTGAAAGTGATTGATTTTTTTGAGGAAAGTGAATACGATTTAGGGTTCTTCGAAAAATTTGGGAATTGAGAAGTCTGATGCTGGGAATGGGAATTGGGGGTTCTTTCCCCGTTTTTCAGACCTAATCGAGGGTCACGTGCGGTGCACGTGACTTCCTCCATTAATTGCTAACGTCCATATGACGAAGTGGACCAAATCTGTTTAAAAATGAAACCTTTGTTCACTTTGAAAGCAGGGGGACGAAAAGTGGAATCGGTCCGAACATGAGGGACCAAAAATGTAATTATCCCTCCCACGTTTATTCAACTAATCAGATTTTCTTTTTTTTTTTCTCTCTCTCGCCTCTCGCCGCTCCTTCTCTTCCTTTCGCCTCGTCTTCTCGCTCTCCCTCTCGCCTCTTTCTCATCCTCTCCCTCTCCCTCTCGCTCTATCTATCTCTACTCAATTATGGTGGCTATGGTGGGTGGCGGTAAGAGAGAATTACAGATCTGCAAATTGTAGCGGTGATACATGGCTCATGACGGTTGAGAGCGGTAAGAGAGAATTACAGATCTGCAAATTGCAGCGGTAATACATTGTCGTATATAAGAGCGGATGGTTATGGTGGTAGATAGCCATTGGAGACAGTGGTGTGAGGTTAGTCTACGGTGGGAGGTGCTTGCATCTAGGCCTCTTTGATGGTGCTAGGGTTTTGATTGGCGGCTAGGGTTCGGTGGATTGAAGTTGGCGGCAGCGGCTGCGAATTTGTTGACGACTAGGGTTCAGCGACGGCTGAGAGTTGTTTTGCGGCTAGGGTTTAGAACAGTAGACCGTAGTTGCTATTGCACAAGTATGCTATTGTAACCCGTAGTATGCTACAGTACACCGTAGTATACTATAGTCTACCACAGTATTAACAACAAATAAAATCAAAAAAAAAATTTAAAAATATGTAAATTGAATTTAAAAAAAAAAAAAAAAAAAAAAATTGTAATCTTCAATAATATGAAGAGAAAAAAATATTTTTTTTAATTGTGTAAAAATTGCTAAAATGGAGAAATAGAAAGAAAAAGAAAATTAAACGTGTTTTGTATAAAAAATTAAAAATATTGGTTGGAAAAAAAAAATATATTTAATGCACGAGGCATTTTTGGAATGAATTTTATGAAGGATGTTTAGAAAATGTTTAGTTAAGGTTGTCATTTAGTACTAATAAAGTTTGTCACTGAGAACCTATATCTTAAGGCCCCTTAAATTTATTCTTGAACATTCGAAGCATATATCATTAGGTTCTTTAATAATAAAAATTAACATAAACAAAATAAAGCATAAATTCAATTTTATTAAAAGCCCAACTTTGATTTTGAATTAAAAAATTAAAAGAAAAAAAAACAGATTTTTGCCACCAAGGTTTGACCAGGCTCCAAGGTTTTGACCGCTTCAACCCGCTGTTGGGATGTGAAGCCCAGGATTCAATGAAAATTCGCAAGAGGTTCTAGATTAGCCGATTTTAATTTTATTAACATGCTTTGATTAGATTCTTTTAAAGCAGAATAAATCTAATCTAGAAACTTACAGTTTTCGCGAGCAGATCCGTTTCTATCTTCGGCGCACGAACGAGGATCCACGTCAAGCCTTCAACCTTCGTAAAAGTTGCTGTCCAGAAATTTCCAGTCCTCTTCCTTTACCGATATCTCCGCGATCGTTGAACCGATCGAGAAACCCTTTAGGCAGATTGTAGATCTAAGGGTTAGGAAGCTACTGTATAAATTTCGAGTCAATCGGACAAACGGTTGATTTATGGTGAATTTCTTCGCAGGACTGCTCAGAAAATTCGGGAATAAATGTTTGCTCTAAAAACCTATAATCTTCTATTGTATATCCCGGATTAATAATTCTTCTACAAGGGTGGACTTGTACTTGAAGAAATCTAAATCTATAATCGAGAAACTTAGAGAGAAAAGAAGAAGAGAAAAATATTCTCATCTCCGGAACGTGAATAGGCGTGTAGGAGTTCTTTTTTTTTCTCTCATCAACTCAATCTCTATTATATAGCACAAGGAATTAGAGTCACACATAGAGAGGATTACATGGAAACAAATCCCACTCCTTCTATAACTCTATATAGTCGAAAATTACAGTCCAATGGGGACTTAATTTTCGGCTATATTAATTCCAATATATAATATTGGTTGAACCTTATTTTTTTTCGATTAATTAGAAAATCCATTGGGCTACAATAGGGACTAAAGGAGAAAATATAAATCGGGCAACTAATAATTAATTAAATCCAAACTCTTAAAAGAATTCATTTAATTAATCATTAAATAATTATTTATTTTCCACTACCAAATAATTATTGAACTCCTGTTTATATTCTCAAATATTACATTCGAGCTCCGGTCGATCATTACTTAGATTCTCCCCACATTAAGATATCTTATAACCACCAAATAATTTATTCACTGCTAAATAAATTAAATGGTTTCTTTTCATGAGTCTTACCCGCTTAATTTATTTGAGTATGTCGGATACGAAATCCACTTGGCCAGGACTTGGCATAAACAAATCATATAAGCTACTCAAGGGTTATTATCAATCTCATATTTCAGAGATGTGGATTCCTTTCGATAATTAATTTCCACCTATTAATTCTTAATGTCTCTACGCAACGCACCGGGGGCCATTTGACTCAATATAGGAATCTCTCCCATTGTGACATCAAAGTAGAGATCATCAATTAAATATGTACGTTAATTATCTAGGGATTAAGAGAGTAAGTAATTTACTGTCAACTAGAAATAATACAGTTTCATTTTGAACAGTGATGAAACAATTATTTCACTTTGTCCGCTTCAACACATGTCGGGTGTGCTAGCACAATAAGTCAAAACAATAACTACAAAAGTTATTCTCTGTTTACTGTGATCAAGACCAATCACTTAAATATTGTGCTACAATCTTTTACCAATGGTTAGTCCATTTCCATCTAGATTGTGAACGTTTATCTTTATATTCTAAACGAACTTTCAAAATGATCTTTCTGTGCGCCGTAGCACACCATTTCGAATACTATTAGAATATTAGACTTATGCTTTTAATTAATTTACAAACAATCAATTAAATGCATTGAATACCCTAGTGCAGATTCTCATAAAATGATAATAAACTATTTTATTAATTCAATAAATAAAACTACGAAGCTAAAAGCGAGACTTTTAGTATACTATCCTAACACCCGCGACCTGCCTAAAACCGCCTCACATGTCAAAAAACTATTTTTCAAACCTTTACACAAAAATCGTAAATGTTTGGAACCGCCTCCACTTCGAAGACCGATTAATCAACGTTTCGATCGATTTTTAGAACACTGTCCTATTGTAATTAAAATTCCAGCTTTAATAATATGTCCACAAATTCAATTAATGAATTCGATGTTATTTTGTGACATGTGTGAAGAATTTTAGAATCGGGCCACACACTAGAGTTTTCACTTCTATCGTTGCTTTTTCTTTTTCTATCTCTTCATATGTAAACAGTAGTCTTCTAAAAATTGGTTAATTCGGCTGATTAATTGGTCTCCAAGATGAAGGCGGTCTAAAACCTTTATAATTTTGGTGTAAATGTTTGAAAAATTGGTTATGCGGTGATTAGATGGTCCGCACATTGCAGGTTGAGAGAGTCAAACCTAGAAGGTGGGCCAGTCAGACTTAGGTGGGCAAAATTGATCAATAATCGGTAAAATTTTAATAAAAAAAAAAGAGTTGGGCTTTTAATAAAAAATGAGTTTATGTTTTGTATTATGTTATTTTGTTATGTTAATTTTAATTTAGAGGACCTAATGATAAATGCTTACAATGTTCAAACATAATTTTGAATGGATAAGATTTTCGTTTTATTTTTATTTTGTAAGGATTTTTGTTATAATATGATCTTATTACTATTAAATTTTATTATGTGATTATGATATATAAACAATGGGGCAAAAATTATATTTAAATAATCTTGTTATATATGTTTTGAGTATTTATAAATAATGTTCAAATTATATTAAATTTCAAAACACCGATTTATCATCGATTAATTATCGCCACACCAATTAATCGTAAAGTGGTGTGTAGCCTCGCACCTAGATTCCCACCATTTACTATCTTGATAAATAATCCTTTGATCTTTTGTTTTCATGTTAAAATGAAACGTGCCATGTTTTCTCCCAAACCCCCTTTTCTAATAATTTTCAAATTTCAAGTGAAAAATAATTGACCCTACATACCCTGAATTTTCTCACTCAAAAAAAAAAAAAAACAAAAAGACCCCACCCATCATATCAATCAAATCATCCTTAGTACAACTCATTTACCTTTATTTATTTATCATTTTTTTCCGAGATGTAAATTGTAAATTTCCTCCCACATCAAAAACCAATTTTCCCATACCACAACATTCTATTATCCACCAAAATTCACACAAACATGTTGTGCTCACACTCCTCATTTACACTTCATCAACTAGTCCTAAAATTGCTAATCTCTTTTCTTCTTTACTACTATTCTTCATCCCCAATATTAGTCTTTGGTTCAACCATTCCCACTATGCATCCACTCGAACAAGAAACCCTCTTCAAAATCATGGAAACCCTATCCTCCGACCAAGACTGGCGATCTTCGTACCCGAATCCATGTCGTCCCGGCGCTTCTTCCTGGCCCGGGATCGTATGCAAATTCACCGCAAACGACACCCGATACTCCCACGTCACGAGGCTCGACTTCGGGACACCCCCGAACCCGTCCTGCAAAAACTCGGCGACTTTCCCTCCGGAAATATTCGAGCTCCCGCACCTCGAGTCAATTTTCATATTCCAGTGCTTCACTCGTACCCCGACAAGAATTACATTCCCTCCCCCAAACAGGGCCTTACCGACACCCTCCCCTCTGCAGCAGCTTAGCCTGAGATCGAATTCGGCGCTCATCGGCGCAATCCCACCTCGGCTAATTTCTACTCTTACATCCCTTCATATACTCACATTGTCGCAAAACAGGCTGTCGGGACGAATCCCGACGGCTACTTTCCCCGCCGGGAGCTCTCTTGTGCACCTGGATTTGAGCTACAATATGCTCACCGGTCCTATCCCGTCGGAAATCGGAAGTCTTCGAAAACTCGTCGGGCTTGATTTAAGCTATAACCGGCTGACCGGAGAGATTCCTTCTTCGATCGGGGAGCTTGCGGTTCTTCAGAAGCTGGATTTGAGCTCCAATTCACTTGGTGGAACTATTCCTCAATCTGTTTTTAATAGTTTGGAATCTCTGGTTTTCTTGGCTTTGAGCAACAACAGGTTGAATATCCACGGCGCTGGTTTTGGCGGGAAGAAGAAGATTGGGCTGCGTAATTTGCAGTACTTTCTGATGGATGGCAACCCGATGTTCGCGCCGCTGCCCGTGGAATTCGGGCAGTTGAAGAAGCTTCAAGAGCTCAGGCTATCCAACTCCGGGTACTGGGGGAAGATACCACCGGAGTACTCCCAGCTTGTCAACCTCAGCTCGCTGTCGCTGCAGAACAACCGTCTCTCCGGCGAGATTCCGGCGGGGTTCGCCGGCCTGTCACGCATTTACCACATGAATCTGAGCAGGAACCTGCTCGACGGGGTTGTGCCTTTCAACTCGAGTTTCTTGAGGAGGCTAGGGAGGAATCTCGACCTGAGTGGGAATGCAGGTCTGTGTTTGACCCCCTCTGCGGCGGCGGCGGCGGCGGAGGACGACGGTGGTGGTGGTGGGGTTGGGGTTGGTGTATGTGGGAAAACCAAAAGGGGTTCGCCGTTGAAGATATCTGAAGCTCCATTATTAGGGTGGTGCTGCAATTATAATAACCTGGTGTTTACGTTATTGTTAATGTTGTTTTGGTTATTATTCTAACGTTGGATCATCATCGGACAATTGTTTGTTACATTGGTTAATGATGATGATCTAATTTGATCAACACCAATTATTGATTCTACTATGTTTTTTGCCCCCACATGAATATCACCCCCTTTTAAAGAGCAATATTGGACATTTGATGTGATGGGGCTGCATTATATAACATGTCCGAATAATAATAATAATAATAATAATAATAATAATAATAATAATAATAATAATAACAACAACAACAACAATAATAATAATAATAATAATAATAATAATAATAATAATAATAATAATAATAATAATAATACTTTTATTAATTTTAATTTATTAGGGTAAATTACGGCCACACCTTAGGTAAGTCAAATTACGAAAAAAAAACCCCTCATGTTTGGGTAATTACAATGATCTCCTTAATTATGAATCTTCTTAAACGTCCACCATTGTGGTGTCAAATTTAGTGGAATCTTCTAGATATTATATGGAATATTCTTAGGTATGTACCCATTTTATCCCATTCGAGCTCCGCATTTTGAAGCAAGATTATCGTAACATGTGTTTTTTGGCTTATAAATATCAAATTGTGGTGTGTTTCATTTTTGGAAGATTATCGTAACATGTGTTTTTTGGCTTGTAAGTATCAGATTGTGCATTTTTTGACAAAATGAGTATAAACTAGAAAACATTTCACGGAATCTTAGAAAATTATGTTGAAATTGATACCACGAGAGTAGACGTGTAAGAAGATTTATAGTTAAAGGGTATGTATAATTACCCAAACATGAGAGATTTTTTTTCGTAATTTAAGCTTATCTAGGAATGGTTGTAATTTACCATAATAATAATAATGTAGATTGGTCACTTCAAATGTGTGTGTGTGTAAGTTTTTAGTTGTAGTGGGTAAATGGTTATGTTTTGTGATCCCAAGAAAGAATCTGAATTTATGGTAGGGTACTATGATCTATATATCTCATTTACAATTCTCTACTTGTTGTCTTCACCTATCAACTGATCATATATTATTAAAAAAGAAAAAAAAAACAAAGAAATTTGAAAATTTATTACTAGTGAGTGAATGATCAATTTTACAATTTTACAATTTTACTGTTAGTGTGTGTAAAATTGATTATTACTGTTAAATAATAAGGAAGCTTTTTTTTTTTTTTTAATTAAATAGTAAAAGTTAGAGATTCTCATCCACCATTAATTATAGCATTATAAGTTATAACAGTTACTCTTAGGTTCAAATTCACACCAGTTACTGTAACATATGAATTTTCAGATCCCTGTCTTATGAGCAGTTACATTTGTTTTTTTTCTTCTTTTCGGACAGCAAAGAGAAAATGCAAAGTAAAATTAAAAAAAAAAAAGTGGAATTTTTTTTATATTTAATTTAATTGAATTGAATAAAATGAGGAAATGGGAAGGGGGGTGGTGTGTTTGATAGAACAAGACCACTGAGCACAAGGACACTGCTGTATCCGACACTCTCTCTTAGATTCAAATTTACTTTATTTTATTTGAGGTACAAAAGTTGCAGAGTCAGTTGGCCCCCTCAGTTAATATTAGTTTCCCTCCATCAATCCCAGCTTGTTATTTTATTTGGTTTGGTAGTGATATGTCATTTTCCTACATACCTCACTCTTTTAGGGCATGGAGTAAGTAAACTCCAATTTTGGCTGCAAAAGATAAATATTGTGAGAGAAAATCCAACACCAACAATAAATTAAGAGCGGCTCTAAATTTTCAGTTATACTCGTATTTTATGGGATCCAACTTCAAATAAGACTCAATTTCTTGCATTTAAGTTTTGAATTTTCTTTTAAATAAAAACAAAAAATTGAATGAATTGCGAATATGACCGTTGGTTTTCAACGGTAACAAAAAATGAAAAAAGAAACGTAAATACCTCTAATTGTTCTTCATCTTCTTCATCACTTTTAAAATTTCAGATTGTGAGTTTTATTTTATTTTTTCGCTTCAATGCTTGTAAAAATTTAGGGGAATATGATTGAACTTACGGTCCGGTGAATGAGAACTGATAAAATTAGAAGTAAGAGGGTTGGGTTGGCTGTCAGTCAATACTCGGAAAATTTGAAGCATAGAGAGAAAAATGAAACTCGGGAGAACGGGCTGCTCTGTTATCCTGAATTAGGTTTGGAGAAGAGTAAATATAAAAAAAATAATAAATAAAAAAAGGTTAAAAATGTGTGGGTGAAAGGCGGTGCAAATCAGTGGGGGTTACAAATATTTTAATTGAAATCATATACAATGTTTATAGTTCAAATCTTTTCTGAATTTATCATATTTTAGATCGAAATGTGCATTAAAAATAATTAAGATTGTTCAAATAAAATTTAACTACTACAACTACGTATATCTAAAATTTGAGCCATAATTAAATTACTATATAAAACAATCCGTAACATGATCTAAAGACTTAAAATCATAATGGTCTCCCATAAGGATTCTAAAGTTCTATTGAGTCTCCATGTGGGTCTCGAGAACAGAATTTGGAGACCCCATTTGCTTACTCATTGGAGATGCTCTTACTATTTTTAACCTTTCCCAACTTTTTTTTTTCCTCATTGTGTAAGTTCATAAAATTCATTTAATTTTATATGTCTTAATTTATGTAGCACAGACACATGAATGCGGATACTGGAAAATAGGGACACGAACACAGAGAAATTTCGTTTTTCAAATAGCAGGATACGAGAACGTGGGGAAACACGTAAATAATCAAAATATAGGGTGCATTCATAATTTCTAGTACATATTATAATGTTTAATATCATTCCACAAATTACATTCGGGGCATATAAATTTATTTTAGTATGGAATTAACCTCTACAAATTTTTTTTTTTGATAAAACCTCTACAAAAATATTAAAACACCACACGAAATGAAAAGGAGACATAATATTTAAGATTTTTTTAAGTGTATGCAATTCGGAGTTTTTTTTAAATGAAATTTGGATTTATTTTGTTTGGAAACGCGATTCCAATTTTCATTATTATCATAAACGTCCCCGAAACTTTTAAATATTTATGAAAACGGCCCTAAAACATTTTCAACATGTGTCATGGAGTTTCGATTTCCGAATTGTAGAAACGCGTGAAGGTTGAAGTTTCCGTGCATCATAGGCCTGAGTTCATAAGATTTTCATTTAGTTTAACTAATTTTATCATTGTAATTCTAGAATATAAGATAAAAAATACAATTAACTACTATTGAAAACAATAAGCACCCCCATGAAGTTTTTTTATTTTATTTTTATTGTATAGATATCCTCTAAATACGTGAAATTTGTGAAATTAACGGGTTTTTGTGCATAAGTCCCTAACCAACCATTTTTATTATTCTAAGTTCAGGTGCTATATCTCTTTCGCCAATAAGCCATCCTTTTAATATGTATTATAAATAAAGGAAGAAATAATGTATATGACAAAATTACCCCCAACCCTTTACACCAAATTCTTAATTGTAACCCCAATTTAATCAATTTTAACTTTTTTTTTATCTTTTTTTCATAAATAATTTTTTTTTTCGCCGGTTTTCGGCGTTGATATTTTTTTTCTTTTGTTCTGGTCTGTTTCTCCCGCTGCCGGTCTCCAACGTTGACTTTTTCGATTTTTTTAAATCCATTTTTTTACGCCCGCCGCTAAACGTTGACTGTAATTGTTCCGTCACTGACAGTAAATTAACGTAATTATACTGTCATTGACAGTACATTAACGTAATTATATTGTTATTGACAGTACATTTATGTAATTGTACTGTCGTTGACAGTACATTTATGTAAATGTATTGTGTCGTTGACATTACAATTAGAGTCGGCGACTATATTATTATTTTTTTGGGTTTTTTATTTTAAATTTGTTTGATTGGTGACATGTATTAGTATTAAGATTATGATTAACATTAGGATTATGATTAAAATTATAATTAAGATTAGAATTAGAATTAACATTAGCATTATTAGTATTACAATTGTTAGGGTTATGATTAAAACTATAATTAGTGTTAGGAATAGAATTATGATTATGATTAGAATTAGATTTGTAATTAGTGTTATGAATATAATTAGGATAGGATAAGGATTTGGATAATATAATTTGGATTATAATTATAATTAGCATTAGCATAATAATTAGCATATACATATTAAATTAGCATTAAAATTAGTATTAACATTAGTCCATTTGCATTAACATTAACAATATTAAAATATTAATATTAGTAATAGTATTAACATTAGTATCATTATTAGTATTAATACTAATACTAGTATTGATGTCAATATAAATATCCGTATCAATATTAATATATGTATCAATATAAGTATCGGTATCAGTAACAGTACCAATATCAGTATCAATATCAGCATCGGTATCAGTATCAATATCCATATCAGTATCAATATCAGTTACAGTACGTATCAGTATCAGTATATGTATCATTAGCATTTAAATTAGCATTAGTATTAGTATCAGTATTAATATTAATATTAATTGTTACTATGAGTATCAATATTAGTATTAGTATTATATTAGTATTAGTATTAATATTAATATTAGTATCAGTACATTAGCATTAGTGTTAGTATTAATAATATTGATAGTCATATTGATATTAATATGAGTAATACAACGATTAGTATTACAATTAATATTACTATGAGTATCATTATTACTATAATTATATCAATATCAGTATTAGTATTATTATCAGTATCAGTATCAGTAAGAGTATCGGAATTAATATCAGTATGCGCATGAGTATTAGTATCAATATTAGTATGAGTATTAGTATTAGTATTAGTATTAGTATTAGTATTAGTATTAGTATTAGTATTAGTATTAGTATTAGTATTAGTTTTAATATTAATATTAGTATTAGTATTAGTATATTAATATTAGTACATTAGCATCAGTATTAGTATTAATAATACTGATAGTCGTATTGATATTAATATGAGTAATACAACGATTAGTATTACAATTAATATTACTATGAATATCAGTATCACTATTAGTAACAGTATCAGGATCCGTATTAGTATTAGTATGAGTATCAATATTGGATGAGTATCAGTATTAGAATCAACATCAATATTAGTATTAATTAGTATTAGTATTAGTATTAGTATTAGTATTAGTATTAGTATTAGTATTAGTATTAGTATTAGTATTAGTATTAGTATTAGTATTAGTATTAGTATTAGTATTAGTATTAGTTTTAGTATTAGTATTAGTATTAGTATTAGTATTAGTATTAGTATTAGTATTAGTATTAGTATTAGCATTAGTATTAGTATTAGCATTAGTATTAGTATTAGCATTACCATTAGTATTAGTATTAGTATTAGTATTAGTATTAGTATTAGTATTAGTATTAGTATTAGTATTAGTATTAGTATTAGTATTAGTATTAGTATTAGTATTAGTATTAGTAGTATTAATATTAGTATTAGTATTAGTATTAATATTAATATTAGTATTAGTATTAGTTTTAGTATTAATATTAGTATTAGTATTAGCATTAGCATTAGTATTAGTATTAGTATTAGTATCAGTATTATTATCAGTATTAGTATCAGTAATGGTATATGTATTGGTATCAGAGTATCGGAGTATTAGTAATTGTATCAGTATTATTACCAGTATTAGTATCAGTAATGGTATCAGTACTGGTATCAGAGTATTAGAGTATTAGTATTAGTATCAGTATTGATATCAATATTGGTATCATTATTGATATTAGTATTAGTATCATTATTGGTGGCCGGTGGCATATACATCTTATCTCTTTTGTAATATTTATAAATTGTGTTGTTGTTTGAGTAATGTGCATCACTAATTGAGTGTTGTTAGTGATAAACCTGCACTGTATTTGAATATCTCTGTTGTATTTGTTGTTAAGTTAGTTATTTTGTAGAAGATTCACATAATGTAGCAGATTGCATTCCATGAAATAGAGGTATAACATATGTTTTAAATGATTTCACTTCATCTTCATATCGTGTTTTGCGCGTTTCAGGTATTCTTCTTGGTAATATTTAATTGGATTTCATATGTTACAACTCTGAATTAAGAGATAATTTTTTTTATTTCCTTTCATTTTATTTTACACAATTGATGTTGTTATAAAGAGATAGTCGTTTACATATTATTTATTTTATTTTTTATGAAACTGACCTCCGTGCAACGCACGGGTGAAGTGCTAGTTGTACTCAAAATTTTGTGTCAAAATTGAATAATTTGTGAAATTTGTGTCAAATTCAGGTTAAATCAATTTAATGAATGAAATTGGAGCATATTAAAATGAGAGGTGCTCTTTTAGTCTTTTACAAACCTCTGAACAATGTGTTAAGTTTTTTGTAAAATAATTTTTTATCTGGATCCCTCTCTGAATAAGTATCAATTGATGAACTTATTTGTAAAGTACCTTAAATTAGAAAAAAGACAATGTTAAAGGTGGTCCTTTCGGTTTACAACCTATATATATATATATACGAAAAATTCCTCTTGTTTGGGTAATTACAATCATTCATCTCAAAAATGTAGTTTTTGATGCACAATAATCTGATATTTACAAGTCAACATACACATATTATGGTCATCTTGTTTCAAAATGTGGAGCTCGAATGTCGTAAAACGAGTATAAATTAGAGAATATTCCACATAATCTAGAAGATTCCACAAAATTTGACGCCACAAGGGTGGACGTGTAAGAAAATTCATAGTTGAGGAAGGTGATTGTAATTATCCAAATAGGAGAAATTTTTTTCGTAATTTGCCCATACCTCGATGTGCCTGTAATTTACCCATATATATATATATATATATATATATATATATATATATATATATATATATATATATATATATATATATATATATATATATTCGTGTCACCATAATTATATTATTATAAATCAATATTGGTGCACACAGAACAGTAACAAAGGTTTTAAATGTGGCTGCAAGTAACAAGATGATGCGATCTCTCGAGTATCATAAGATTTCTGTACTGAACGTAAGAAAACTCTTGTTTATTATTTCTCTTCATAATAAAACCCTAGCACAAGACGACTATTTAAATATAAGAAAACCCTAGAATCCTAATCTAACTAGAAAAGATAATTACCTATACTAATTAAATACTTAATAATTCTCTAATCACTACTACTCACGCCATATATTAATCTAAATATACTAATCTAATCTAATTATCAATAAACTACTAATTAAAATAATACTTAAATAATATATTAAATAATAAATCTCAACATTCCACCCGGCTTGAAATGAATCTTGTCCTCAAGGTTCGTCTTGCGTTTCCATCTATGTTTGACTTCATCGACTTTCTTTCCGAATGAATCCGAAAGACACAATGAACGATCAAGCTCTTTAACACATGGTTCTTGCTGACCCCAAGAAATTCCAAAGGCTACTTTTGCGAAAATACTCAATTTTTTTCCCGATAGATAAACTTTTTTAATCGCCTTTTCAGATTTTGTCTTCTCCAAACTGATCATCGGTTCTTCGTCTCCTTTCTTTTGAACACCATGGAAATCTCCCAATATCCATAGTAGCTCTTCGCTCTCCTCTCTGGTTAATTTCTCGTCTTCGTCCCACTTTATCTCAATTGACTCCGATTCTTCTTCTTTCGGCTCTTCGTCCCACTTTATCTCAGTGGAATTCGATTCTTCTTCTTCCGGCGAACTGACAAAAATCTGGGGTTCTTCGAAAAAGTCATCGTCGTCCTCTTCCTCTTCCTCCGGGAATAGGCTCGGCAGCGGCGGTGGTGATGGTAGCGGTGGCGTTGGCGGTGACGGGCGGCGGTCCCTTCGGCTTTTGTGTTGGCGTTGACGTCGTCCGTGACTTTGTTCGAGCAATTTCTGAAAGTCAATCCGTAATCTCTCTACGGATTTCTCCAATCGCTCCAACCGTCTTGTTTCTGACATCATGATTTTCACAAAGTTTTGATGTGATCTCAACTTTGCTCCAGCGTAGCTTTGATGTAATCGCTGCCTTGCTAACGAAGCGTTGGTGTTAATCGCAACTTCGCTCTGATACCAATTGATGCGATCTCTCGAGTATCATAAGATTTCTGTACTGAACGTAAGAAAACTCTTGTTTATTATTTCTCTTCATAATAAAACCCTAGCACAAGACGACTATTTAAATATAAGAAAACCCTAGAATCCTAATCTAACTAGAAAAGATAATTACCTATACTAATTAAATACTTAATAATTCTCTAATCACTACTACTCACGCCATATATTAATCTAAATATACTAATCTAATCTAATTATCAATAAACTACTAATTAAAATAATACTTAAATAATATATTAAATAATAAATCTCAACACAAGAAAATCAGTGTATGGTGACAGTAATTACATTATATTATATATATGATAGGAGAGCACGCTCATGAAACAGCACAAATATTCTACCTTCCCTTATTTGTAAAAAGAAAACAGCAACTAAAAAACAAAATTACAAAATTAAATAAAAAGGTATAGGAAGAGGCCCTCTTCCTCTTTTTTCGTCAACTACTATTTTGATGTAGTAAATATAATGACATGTCAATACCATAGGTTGATCACTTTTTTGTCTCCAAAACACATACCTTTTGGGTAATCTAATATACCAATGGAAATTACTAAAGTGCTTTCTCCTTTTAACCTTTAGATAGAGAAAGCAAATACTAATATATATACAATATCTGTGTGTATATATATACATTATGAGAAAAAAAAAAAAAAAAAGGCATGGCCGCAAATAGTAAATAGTGGCGAATCCAGAATTTTTCGAAGTTGCGTAAAATAAAAAAAATATATCACTTTATAAACGGAAGATTTAAAGAGAAAAATGGTGAAAAATGTTAAGTGGTAAATAAATTGTGCATTTGATAAGCTCATAAGCAATTTGCACTTTTCAATCTAACCTAGGACTCACTTAATGTATGTAAAAGCTCTTTACCGGCGTTTACTGTTAACATATGTATCATAATATGATTTGATTTTGAAATCAAGGGTGTGCAGCTGCACACTCTAGACCATAGCTATATTCCACCACTGAACGCAAATCACTCATATTATGTAAAGTGCGTTGAGCAATCCATGTTTGACGACCTAAATTTTAAAAAATGTAGACAAAGAGATCAACTTTTTTAGAGCCCATTTACATAAGTTGATTTAAAAAAAAAAAAGATAAGTTGATAAATAGATACCTTGTTATTTTTATAATTCATTTTTTAAGTATCTGGCGCTAAATTGTATTTCTAAACCGAGCAAACAAAGCTTATTGATAGAGCCAATATAAAAATTGGGTAACACCTTGTGGTTTGGACATTTTGCATATGATCCTTTTGTGGTATGAAATTAGACATATAATCCTCTTGTGGTTTTCAAATTTTGCAGATGACCACCTTATGGTATGAAATTAGGCTCATAATCCTATTGTGGTTTTGAAATTTTGCACATGATCCCCTTATGGTATGAAATTAGCACATAACTCCCTTGAATAGAAAACTGAAAAAGACTAAATTACCCCTATCAAGTCAAAAATTCTTGTTTTAATTTAAAAATAATTATTCTATAAAACGAAAAGCTTAATGTATTTTATTTTTGTAAAATGAGAAATATAATATATTATTGTGTTTTTTTTTATTTAATTTTACAACACAAAATGTACATAATACTAGTTATTGTATGATTGCCAATTTATTCGATTTTAAAAATCAATTCAAAAATCTTTAATATTATCATTAATTATGATTATTATATTACTATTTCCTATATAATATATTATATTATAGTTGTTATCGAACTTTAATTTTTTTTTTAAAAACAAAGTCTTTATTTTTTTTATTCTTTTGGAAGAATCTAAAAAACACATTTCTCTAAAGTTGAAATGAAAATTAAATCAAAACATATATATATATATATATATATATATATATATATATATATATATATATATATATATATATATATATATATATATATATATATATATATATATATATATATATATGTGCTGTAAAATAGAAAAATCACAATAATATATTATATTTCTTATTTTACAAAAAAAACACATTAAGTTTTTCATTTGATAAAATAATTGTTTTTAAATCAAAACAAGAACTTTTGACTTGATAGGGGTAATTTAGTCTTTTCCAATTTTCTAATCAAGGGGGTTATGTGTTAATTTCATGCCATAAGGGGGTCATGTGGAAAATATCAGTACCATAAGGGGGTTATGTGCCTAATTTCATATCATAAGGGGTTGATGTGCAAAATATCAAAACCACGAAGGATTTATGTGCTTAATTTCATACCATAAGAGGGTCATGTGCAAAATATCCAAACCACAAGGGGTTAAGTGCTATTTACCCTAAAATAAAATGATATAGAGAGTACATTTGATTTGTGTCAAAAGAAAAAAAAAACGTGCAACCAAATAGAAGAAGCTCACGTGGGGAAAGGGACCTGGGGGCCTTTGCTTTCATTTTCGGCTGTTCTTCAAGTGTTTTATGGAATGTGATACTTAGAGCATGGAGAGGGGGTTTTTCCCCTCCCCTCCCCTTCTCCTCCCCCCTCCCTCTACCTCCGTCGTTTTCAATCGTTCGATATTTTATTACTTTTTTTCCAATTCCCACTCTCACCACTATAATAATAATAAAATAATAATAACAACCACAATAACAATAATAACAATAATAATATTATTTTTATTAATATTGATATTAATAACTAATAATTAATAATAATTAGTACTAATAATAATTAATAATAAAAATAATGATAATAAATAATAATAATAATAGTGATAATAATAATAATTTAATTATAATAATACAATATTCAAATAAAAGTAAAGAAATGATCTTCAACTAATTCAATAATTGAAAAAAAAGTGATTTAATAGCTCATGTGTAGGCAAGACACAATGAAAATATGTAATAATTTTACTTAAGTTTTTATTTACGAATTAAGTGTTTGATTTTTATTAAAATTATGTTGTTATTTCAAATTTATAACGAAAAGCAAAATAAACGTATTTGTTGTTTTTTTCTATTTTGTACAATTATAAAGGAAATATATTAAAAAAAACTAAATAAGGAAACAAAATAAAATCAAATAAAGAAACAAAATAAAATAATAATAAAATTATGAATAAAGATATAATTTAAAAAGAAATAAAAAAATAAAAGAAAAGAAATGAAAAAATATTAAAAGTCTTTATTTTATTGAAATTATGTTATATTAAATTATGTAATTAAATAAATAAAATAAAATAAAATAATGATTTAATATAAAAAATAAATACAAAAGACTAAAAAATAAATAAATTTTACATGTAAAAGAGAAAAGAAAAAGAAAAGAAAAAAAAACACACAATCAACGTACAACAAAGAAAAAGGAAAAAAAAAAAAAAGAAAAAAAAAAGAAAAAAAAAAAAAAAAAAGGAAGAGAGTTAATTACATGCCCTCTTTCAGCAAGTGAGTTGGAAGGGGCAGCTCAAGGCAAACTCTCCCCTCCCTTCTCCCCACCCACACCTAACCCACACCCATCCGCCCATTATCCATCTCCATTGGTGGTTTTGTCTCCCCACTCCTACCCACCCCATCTCTATTGGAGATAGTCTTAGACTGTGTTTGATACCATTTAATGAGCGCTTAATGGAAGCCAAATCTTATTCGGTAAGAGGTTTTACTATTCAGCATATTTGGTATACACATCTGAATGAAGACGTTTATCTCTTACCGATTTTGTTGGATTATTTGGACTTAACCATTCAGAGGTTATACTGAAAGGATTTGGACAAAAATTATCCCTATGAAAGAGATAAATATTTATATATATTTTATATTTGATGGTATTGGGTAGTGGTCAGTACTCATTATCTTGTATATGTGTGTTTTATTCCTAAGGAAGAGATGTATTTTTATTATTATTATTATTTACGTTTTGAGGTAATATATATATATATATATATATATATATATATATATATATATATATATATATATATATATATATATATATATATATATCGAAATTTATTTTTATATATTATTTGTTAAAAAGTGGATTAGATTTTTCTATATTGTACTTATTTTCATTAAAAGAGTATAATAAACTAATATTACGAGTGCCACAATTTTTTTAGTATTTTTTCATTACAATTCAGTTAGTAGTTAATTTTATTTGTTAGAAATTATGAGGGTTAGTATAGTAAAATTACATCATTCAGTTATGATAGACATTGAAGTTACCAAACAAATTTATACATTCAGTATTCAGCATTCAGACAATACTCTTAACAGTTCAGATGTGTATTCAGCATTCAACATTCATTGCTTAATCCTATCAAACGAAGCCTTACCCTACCTCATGTTAAGATTAGATATTTAGGTTGATATGCAGGGTTTGTTCGTACCAAATCTATATATAACTAAATGATAATTCTAAAACATTTTTTTTAAATGGTTAATGGCAAAGAGGCCCATGACTAGAGGTGGTAAACGAGCCGAGCCGACTCGTGAGCTCGATGAGCCGGCTTGTAAAAGGCTCGAACTCGGACTCGAGGTTCTCGAGCTCGAGCTTTCTGAAGAGCCGAGCTAGAGCCGGTTTTTAGTTGTCCATGAGCTCGCGAGCCGGCTCGCGAGTCTTATTTATTATTATTTAATTATTTTTTATATGTTATTTATATTTAAATAATGTATAATAATATAAAATATTATAGAAATAAATTCAAATATTAAACATATATATAATTACCCTCTGGTTTTTATTTTGTATTTTTTTTTAAATAATTTTTAATAATAAAATAATAACTAAAAAATATTTAAAAAAAAAAAAAAAGCTTGGGCTCGAGCTCGACAAAATTGACACGAGCTCGAGCTCGAGCCAAAAAAAAGGAACTCGACGAGCTTGAGCTCGAGCTCGACAAAATAGACTCGAGCTCGAGCCAGCCAAAAGAGGCGAGCTCGACTCGTTCACACCCCTACCCATGACAAGGACACTTAATTGAAAAAGGAACATCTAACTTTTTTGTCTTTCAAATATTTCCAGCTCATTCAAACTTATTTGCAAATAAGGAAAACCCTTTTATATATACCAAAATTACCCCCAATTCATTGAAACCTAATTGATCAAACTCCAATTTCATGATCTACACCCAAATTTAGCCCAATTTCACCAATTGACCAATTTGACCCTAATTTCAATTTTGACCCCAATTTTGACCAACCACCACCGGAGACCGCGGGTAAGCCGATGTTGACCGCCGGAGACAGCCAGGTCTCCGGCGTTGACTTTTTTTTTTTTTTTCTTAAAAAAAATATTTTAATTAATATAACTGTCTTGGCTGCTAAATTACTGTCTCTACCAGTTATTTAATTGTCTGAGACATTAATTTAACTGTCAATTTAACAGTAATTTATCCGACAGTAATTTAATCGTTCATTTACTTTTTTTTTTTTTTTAAATTTTGTTTCTTCTTAAAAAAATTATTTTAATTAATATTACTGTCTTGGCTGCTAAATTACTGTCTCCAACAGTAATTTAACTGTCCAAGACAATAATTTAACTGTATTAATTAATTTTATCATATTGGCCTGCAATTTTGGGACAATAATATTAGTAATATCAATGTTCTCGAAAATAATATTCATAATATTACTTTCCCAAACAGTAATATTACTGTCTGAGACAGTAATATAGCAACCAAGACAGTAATATTAATTAAATTATTTTTATCTAAGAAAAAACAAGATTTCAAAAAAAAAAAAAAATAATAAATGGGTCAACGCCGGAGACCGACGGTGAACGGCGTTTGACCGGATGGAATAAAATTTCAGAAAAAGAAGTCAATGCCGGAATCTGTCCATGAAAAAAAATCAGAAAAAAATTATTTTGTGAAAAAAAAATATTTTTTCAAAAAATTATTAAAATGGGGGGTTAATGTTATATATTTGTTTAAATCTGAGGGCAATGTGTAGTATTAAGGAAGTTAGAGTATAACGAATGGAATTGATAAAAAATATATTATGGACGGTATTTTAGACTAAAAACATGGGGATGAGTCTATTTGAAAAACTGTTTTTTTTTGTGGACCAATGTGCATTGAAGTCCCTTGTCATGTCCTTCTTTGCCATTTGTCTTTTTTTAAATGCACCCCTATTTCCTAATATAATATGACCCACATATTTAATATTTTTTAATCCATATAATCTGTTCTTTTATCCTAAATTTAACATGTATATTCACGTCTCTCTCTTCCCCCGCCATCCAGGTCCATGGTCATAGTAGAGGCATGGTTATGGCAGTAGAGGAGGTCGTGGCATGACGGTGGTGGCTATGGTGGGGCAGTTACGACGCTTGCGATGAAAGCGCCGCCGTCAGGCACCATACCCTACGACCTTCTTGTCGCCGCTGCAAACAAGCTTGAAAGGCTTACATAGCCGCACACCGTAAGACAATCATACATAGCGATCCCCTAAGAAAAAATAGCACCAAATTATAACTAAACGAAAGCCCTTGAAAAGAGTAATCCAATGGTGGGCCGTTGAATTCCAACCAATGGTGTAGAAGTTATACCTCCAAGAAGCTCATTCGCCGTCAAAACTGCACATGATCACTCATAAGAACAGATCGAGAGATCCAAATCGTACAAACTCACCGCCCAAAGATAGCCCTTGACAATGAGAATCCGACCATATAAAGCCCCTCAAATTCGAACAAGCGGAGAGGGAGATAAGCCTGCAAGTAGAACCTTGCGTATTTGTTATGTCATTTATTGTGTTAGTTATGTTTGTTATTTATTTTAATTGTTTATCATCTGGATTCTTTTGTCGAATTGTGTTGTGTTTCATTTACGACATTACATGTGTTTTTGTTACTTTAGTAATCAATTTCATTGTTCAACTACGATTTTAGTATCAGTTTGTTAATCGACTGTGCTTTTAGTCGATTAATATCGTAGTCGATTAATATACCGAGAGAAAATTTAAAAAATGAAAAAAAAAGTAATTTTTTTAATAATAAAATAATACTAAATAAGCAAAAATATTTAAAAAAAGAGGGAAAAACGAGAATGGGATGGGTGCAGTGGAAAAAAGATAGTTGAAGGGCAATGTTGGAATTAGAGAGAATATGAAAGGAGCATGTGTATATCTCCAATAGTGAAATATGCGTTAGCCTCTCCCTATTAATGAAAAGTTTAGAAGGATTTTCTCAAAGAACCCTATATTTAAAAAGTAGTTTTCAAAAGACACTAAAATTATTAGGGACAACTTATTTTATAGAAGTCGTAGCCTTAAAGTTAATAGTTTTGTTCTAAATTCATATTTGTCAGTCGCCATCTATTCCACGTGGTGAATGGTCATAGGTTAGGGAGTGGCTGTCCCATTGGGCTCCTTAAGCTTATATGTCTTGGCCTTATTGTTGGCCTTGCTTAATGGGCTTCTTGGACAATTTGGTATGTATCAACTACTCATCCAGTTCGCTTGTACGGACGAAGTCTGATCGAACTGAACTCGGTTTTAATATTATTATTTATACATTTTTTTGTTTGTTTGTTCTTTTTTTGGTGAGCTCATAGTCTCATACTCTCACTACTAACTACTATTCCCCTCGTTCGCTTGTACATATGAAGTCTATTCGAGTTGAACGTCTTACTGAAAATTTGAGTTGGCAATCTCTTTAGCTCATTGCATCTTTTTTTTTCTCTTTCTTGTTTTCTTTTATTTATTAATTTTTTAGGGGTGTTACATCATATTGATCTAAGTGCGTAAGGTGTGATCATATTCTGACCGCGCGTGGCCGTTTTGTCTCTTCGTATTCCTTTAAAAAGCATGGGTGGCATCAAATGAAGCCCGTCATTTCACCATGATGCCCTTGTCTCGGGCTCTGTGCTTCTTATCAACATTGCGTATTGTAGTCCTTTTGTCTGCCTAAAGCAAATCGCCGATTGCGTGCTAGTTCTTTTGTGCCCAATTTTCGTCCTCCATTATGGTGTAAAAAAATTGTTGTTTTTATAGACTTTTCTTGACAAGGAAATAGTGGAAACCTAATAGGAATTAATTTTCGCCTCTTTTCTCCAATATGACGTGTGACCTGATTTTGACCGTGTTAGAGTCCTAATTACGATAACTTGCGTGAGATACGAATTGTAGTCCGTTGAAATAGCTTTCCATTATCAGTGAAATATGGTCGAAATAATGGACATTGCCAAAGCTGTTGCGGGATTCCTTCTTCCAATTTGATTTTATTTTCTAAATCGCAACTTTTTCCTTTTTTTTGATCATTTTCCCTTCATGGACATCTAATCCGTGATTTTCACCTATAAAACACTAAATATAAATTGAAGTACGAATATAATTAAATATAAACAAACGATCCACTTAAATTAAATGTTTTGATTGTAAATTCAAACACTCAAAAAAATCACAAGTTGATATTAGCGTACAAGAATTCCCAGAATCAATGAAAATCTTGTTATTAGAGTTTGTGTATTTTGAAATGGGAACTAACAAAATTCGGATAGAAGTTTGACAAGGAAACAATAGTCGAGGCAAGAACTCGGTTCTTTCTCCTTAAAACAATTTTGCCCCGTGCAGGTAGTGTTTTCGGTTTACGACAATTGTCTCAAAGATACAACGACTATTTCAGTTCCAACAAAGTAGCGCAACAATTATTGGAAAACGGCGAACAAAACAGCGTTTAGGACTTTATAAGACACGGAGAAAGGGACTTGATAATTGCAACAATATGCAATGAGATGATTTATAAGAAATGAGTTTAATTAATGTATTAAATTCCATGTGAAATAAGGAATGATTCAAATGGTGGAATTTGGGTTCTATTTATAGATCTTTAAAGGTTGTGATCAAAAGTCACACCTCTGATGAAAATAATTTCATGAAAAGGTATCACACCCTTTCTCATTAATTAAACATCTATTCCATTTAATGGGTGCTTAAACACCTCCATCTTTTTCAATGGTGACATTTCACTTTATTATTTCCAGACTTAAATATTTTAAATGATTCATTAATTTATTATTCATCAAAATTTAATTTTTGAGAATCTAAATTAAACCACTTAAATATTTAATAAAATTTGAGTCCAATACTTAAAATTTCAAATAATCCCCCACATGAATGAATTAGTACATGTCGACACATTTAAAGTCCAACTGATATGTAATTGCATCAAGGGAGGTAGCTTTTGGCTTTGAACGTTCCTTAGTAAAATGTTGTTGGATTTAGTTGTTGCTTAGAGAACATGATTTCTTGAACTAATCAACTTTTATGTAAACCAATACAACAACAATTACACAATAACATCTCTAAAGTCTTTTGTTCTCGTGTTGTGTCCATTTCGGCCTTGGGCCAATTCTTGGATTCACAAGTGTTTCTTTGAAGCGGCCATATATTTCACACTTATATATGTGATATCCCATAAAGAATATCCTACCGTATTCCACCTTAAAAAGCCATAGGAATCACTAAAAGTCCCTAGACTTATCCTCACCACATTCGACATGTAGTACTTCAATTTTAGGGAATCGTAGGAATTATTTCCAAATACTCGGTTTGAATTTTCATAACTTAGTTGTCTTATTGAACCAAGGTCTTGGGATCTCTAATTTACAAGGTTGGGTTACCATCATGGATTTTCATTTGAGTTGTGGGTTTGCAGATCCATTCCAATCACTAACTTGCACATTTAATCTCTATTGATTCCTTTCATCAAATGATCGATCAAATTATCTCTTGACTTCGTAAAGTCAACGTTTATAATTTCATCAGAGTTCACTTGGCAAACAGTGTTATGTCTATGATCGAGACTTTACCATTTCACATATTATGTTGTGCTTTTTGTATAGCAAACTAACTACTACAATTATTTTTTAAGAACCGACTAATTCCATCACATAATATCATCTAGAATATTATGGAGTTATCTAACATTTTTCTTTAACTTCCAAGTTATAACTCGAACTCTATAGTGAATCGAGTTATATACCTTTATTTTGAGAACTACCAAGATATCATCATTTATGGACTTAGTATCTTAGTGGCACATGTCCGATTCGTATGAATGTACTTTTCAAGTACAAATGGATACCTTTCGTAATGTAACTTACGTTTAAGGCGAATCTTGTACTTCCAGGAACCCTTATTTAATCATCAGCTTATTACTTACATGATTACCTATTTAATTGACTTGCTTAATGAGTCAATCAATATTTGGATGCATGTGGTTCATTAAACTACGATGTCTTCAAGAATATTTTTGTCAACCATTGTTCAAAATTGTTATTTATTGCCTTATATTGATGACTTAAATATGACAACATTGTCTCAACATAATGAGACTCCAATAATTTATCAAATCCTTAATGATTTTAATATTTATAAGATTTCATCAATAGGACCATATTTTCCACATTGATATATTTTACTAATATTCATGAAAATATCATAATTAGACCACATCATTAACATGTCATTTACTCATAAACATATACTCTTATGTGCATTTATCACAAACGTACTTTTCAAACTCGTCCACTTCAAAATTATTTGTTAACAAATTCTTATTAAATATGGAACTGTTTTAGAACTTATTTAAGTCATATTATATGAGTTTCACTAATTTTTCCTTTGTCTCAATGAAAATTAACCCCCAAGTAAACTACACTTCATTAGTTGTCCTAGGTTCATTTTCTAACTCATAAATTAGAAAATCAACATCAAACTGTTGATTTCCTTACCTCTCTTTTATTGCGCATTTAATTATTTATTGTTAGAGTATGTGACCAACAAACCTACTTGTGGTTGTGTTCTTTCATTTATTATTGTAATAAATAGTTCTTCTTCGTATTATTGATAAAAACCGCTTTGGCATTCTATATCTGTGTCCCTTGCATGAGCATAAATGTAGTCCTTACCGTTATTATAATTACTTACAATTAATCTAGTTGAATCATGAGATATTTAGTTAAGTAATGTAACTATTACACCATGTTTCTAGTCAACGGGTTACGCAATCAATGAGGATATCGATCTTTCCCATTTGAGAGTAGCACTTACTGTATGTGTACTGCTTCTCATCAGTAATCGGTATTGTGATATCGGCATAAATAAGTGGTGTAGCACCCCCCTCGGGTCGGGCGATAAATCGAACCGGTTTATCGAAAAACGTTAGATAGCGGAAGCAAAAAGGGATCTCTTTGCAAATTTTAAAACTTTCGAGTAGGACCAAAAAATGTAATTTCTAAAAATCTATTTTTGGGTCATTTGAAAACTTTTGAAAAACCTTGAGAATTTTCGAAAACTCCTTAGGGTGATTTTGGTCGTATAATTTTTTTTTTTTTTTTTTTTTTTTCGTTTCGAAATAACTTTGGGAAGGGAGATTATTATTCGAGTGCTACATTTATCTAATTATAGGTTTCACTTTTGGTTCGAAAAGAAATCAGAGTTTAAAGGTATTTGGTGAATAAGGATTTTCGGGTAAGAAATGCAATTATCAAAATATGCGGACCAACTATATTAATATCAAAATAAGGCTCATACTAGGATAAGAGTTTAATTCCCCTAACGAGGAATTATTAGAGTTTAAGGAAAACGGAAATACGGAAATTGTTTTTAGTTTACATCACCAAAATAAAACAAGCATAGTTTATAGACCCCTCGTACGACCATCCAAAAACCTCCGGCCAAGACTCCGATCCACTACTTGGTCCATTCCGGCGCGGGATTTCTACTACTACCTGCAATCAAAGAAGTATCTATATGAGCTATTAAGCCCAGTAAGAAATTCGAATGGATAACGAGGTTTTAAAATATGGTTTTACGTACTTATATTAGTATATACACATAAGCATCACACGTTTACCATTCGTCGGCAAACGATCACACACACACAAACGCAACGAACACACACACAAACACGTAATTTCATTTAAGCACGTAAATCGACTCAAATATGGAAAATTACCAATTTACCCTTTTCGTGCAAATGCATGAATGAAAACATTTTCTGTTGTTCGGATCCGTGAAAAATTAACTTATTTACTTGGATGATAAGAATATTATTCTGAGCCCGTTCTTTTGGTGGAATCAAACCACCCCTTTATCTGTAGTAACTATGGTTGGGATACCGGCCCCCCGTATCCCGACTTATCCAACCCAAGCATTCCATTAACCTTTCCTTTCGTAAAATGAAATCTCTTTTTATGCAAGACCATGAGACTCTAAAACAAAAATGACCACTTTACGACATCACAAATATCAATCAACGAGCACACCAACAAAATCCAATTATCCACATAATATACATATACACACGGCAATCACACACAATAGCACACACACACACACACACACACACACACACACACATATATATATATATATATATATATATATATATATATATATATATATATATATATATATATATATATATATATATATATATATATATATATATATATATATATATATATAACCACATAAGCATAGCACATAATTCACATAGTTATTATAGCATCATATTATATATTTATTTATTATAAATTACACACACAACAGCACACACACACGGCACACACATATACACATAACATGCAGCCCCAAAACACACTTTAATTAGCATTAAATTAGCAAACCATGCCCTTAAAGCACCAACATTTTTATCTTTTCATTAATGGGATTTCTCCCACTTTTATTCATTAAATGAATTAAAAATTCTTACAGCCCCTTAACATAGTTCAGCTGTAGATTTTTAACCATAAATTCACATTCTCACAATTAATACTCAAGGCATAATGATTAAAACATAAAAGTTCCATTTAAGACACATGCACAACCAATATTTCGAAATAATAGCAAATGGAATCTAAAAATTCTCAAATTTAATTATAGGCTGCCTAACTGACTAAATGAACAGATGAAAAAAGAATTTTTCAGTTTCCTTAAAAATCGGATTTATAAAAATTAAAATACTCGGCAAGTAGTGTTAGAGCCAAAAATGATTTTTTTTCAACAAATTTTAATCCCAAACTATGGCCAACTAGAAAATAACAAAATTCTACTTACTCCTATTAAGATTTTAAAGGTGAAAACATTTTTCATGCTGAAATTTCCAGAAATTGCAGATTAGTCCTAAAGATTTATAGATCTACACATGCAACCCAAAAATCTTGAAAAACTCATTTTCTTGTCCAAAATTCCCAAAAATTCGAAATATTCAATCTTTAAACATAAAATGCTTAGATTCACAGATTATAACATGGATTAGACATGCAAGAACACAAATACCAAGATTAGCACAAAATTTCGGATTTTACACAAAAGCCCTAATTTTTTCGAAAAGTGAGGAATCTTTTAAGTAGTTTTGAAAATCCTTTTCCATACTATGATATCCTTCGATTGCAGAAAGAAATTCGAGATTTCTTACCTAACAAAGATTGTTGGCCGAAGAAAGAAAAACTTCCTTCAAGAAGTGGCTCCAAGATTGAACCAAGCTAGTTGAATAGAGAAGGTAAGAGCTTTGATATCAAGTTGGGATGAGTTTAAATCTCCCGTAAGAGGGCAAGTGTTTTTTGATGGTGTTCTTGGCATATTCAAGGGTGAAGCTTATATAGGGGATTTGCATTTTGATTTCTCTATTTTTTTCTTGAAGAAATTTGAGGTGTTGGCCGATGGAGGTGGTGGTGCTTTGGTGGTGGTGGTGGAGAGAAGACAAGTGGGAGTGTAGGTGTAAGATGATGAAGGTAGATGGGTGTCTCTTGGGATGACTGAGCATGCTTGAGTGTAGGATTAGTGTAAATCCTCACTCTTTGCCAAGTGTACAAGCATGCATCTTTTCTAATTTTATTTTCTAATAAAAAAATCACTAATCTCTCTCTCTTAATCACATAAACCGAACATACACATATATAAATACATATACCTATAGTCTAGAGTAACATAGCTTATATAGCATATGCATATATGTATGCATACACGTACGTATATATGCATGTATTATACATGTAATTATGATTAAGTCATGAAATCACATAAATAAATTAATTCTACACATAAGTCACATAATTTAATCTAGCACACAATTATCAATAACTAATCCACTTAAGTACATAATTATCGAAATAAAGTTGGCACATAGTTATTCAATAAATTCCTAGCACATAAGGCACATAATTATCTAATCGGCATATAATGATTATTAATCTAAGCAAATAAGGCACTTAAAGAATTTAAGTTAGTAAGGTAAATAAATTCCTTATAATTCCTACGTGAGAATTTTCGGGTTATGGAATTTTGGTTAGGGATTAGGGTTTCGAAAATGTGGGGTGTTACAAGTGGTTACTCATATAGATGAGTTTACTGAACTCCCTCATCCTAAAAATCTCTAAGTGGTTCCCAATAACTGAGTAGAGGTTTGTATCATATAGTTGTACACCATTAGTCCTTACGACCAGACATCACCATGACTTCACTAGAAGACCATCTTTATGGTTACCTGTCCCTGAGTCCTACCGAGGACCGCTTGAAGGCCATTGTTCGTGCAGTCCGAAATCTAGTTGGAGGGTTGTATATTGTAGTCGGGAATTAGATCGCCAGAATAGTCTGGGATGTCCTTTGTGTTCTTATAGATTGTAATCATTAAGTCTCTGGCCAGAGATGACTGTGTGATGATTAGGGAATGTATTTATCTAAGTCATGCACAAACATATTGCAATACTAAGAACATTCACACGGTTATTGAACTATAAAGGAGGTCTCGGTTAACCAATGTCTCTAGTTCAATTGGGACATATGTATCGAAGGGATCGTACTGTACGTTAACTATATCACCCGGTTCTTGCAGGAACTTCATTTGTATCTATGGAATCATGACCCGTAGTTGCTAGACGCCAACCTTGATCCGTTGAGTAGTTAAGTTGAAATTATCTTCATCTTAACTATAACTCTAGGGAAAGTTTAAACCACAATGTGTTGTGGGCCCACGACTAGCTTACACCTCAATCATCGAGGGTGACGCTTCTGGTGTACTAGAATTTATTGAATAAACAGACAAAGATTAAAATGTTGATCTTTGGATAATTTGAAGTTAATATGATTGAGTCTGACATTCGTAATTGTGAATTATTAATGATAATAAAAGGAGAAAAATAATATGCGATAATATTAGTGAACTTTCTAAATTGAGAAGTTTCCCGTTTTAGCAGGTGCACTGAATTAGGGTTTCCAGTTTTAGAAATAGGAAATCGAGAATTGGCACTCGTATCGACTAGAAATTTACAGTGATTTCAAAAATATATTTGTTATAATTTTTCGGTCATTGGTTTTTCATAAACGAGCAAAGAGAAACTAACGGGCTTAAGCTGTTGGGCCCAGTCCAACTTAAGTCTGTTAGGGTTTAAGCACAAGACACTATAAATACAAGATTTATAGGTGTTGCACATAATGATCTAACTCTAGCCGCTCCCTCTCTCTCACAACTCACGACCGCCAGCTCCTCACTCAGCTGTGTTGCCGCCGTCATTTGACGTCGCCTCCACACGCTTTCGTCTTCGCTCGGTAGTCTTTTACTCGTATTATTCTTCCATTTTATTCTAACTTTTGCGTTTCTAGTGCCACGTAATTGTATAATTCAGTGTACGAGGTGAAATCCAAGAGGACGAAGACAAGGGAGTCGGATTGCCGCTGCACCGCCGCACGCGCCTCCCGAAGATCAGCGCATGCAACGCATGCGCCGCCGCTGAACGTGCGTTCGCCGCTACTGCTCCCCCAAAATGTTCGGAATGGTTTCCAGAACAGTTTGCCCCCTTCCGGCCACTGATTTCACGCTTCAAGAGGTATAATTCGGATCCATTAGTTGTTTATTGTATTATTATTAATTGTGATTAATTAAATATTATGATTTTATCACAGGGATCTTTATTTTGAATGATTACGTGAAATGCTTGGTTATGTATTCGATTATGTGTTAATCATGCAAGCATGAATATGTTTTAATTAGAGCAATTTAACTATATGTTTGTATAGTTTTAAATTGTGCTGGAAGCAATAAGGTACGCATTAATTGCTAAATTGTGCATGTGTTTATACGTCAAACCCCTTTTTCATATAAAATTTTTATTATTCCATTGCGTGCACGTGCCTAATTCCCAATATTTATCACTTTATAAATGACCACTTGATCTCCTAGAGAGATATACTTTTAGCTAACCATTTACACTTGATAAAATAATTTAAATGTAGTTCATTGTCAAAGTGAGATGGTGACTTTTCACCTCCCTATATATTCATTTCCCATTCACCTCAAGTTGAGTTTAAGAAATTAAAGCCACTAGATTTATCTAGTCAAAATGTAAATTTTTAATCCATAACTTATAAAATGGAATCCACTTAATTGTTGTCAAACTTGGGTCAAAATCAATTTTCCAAACATATTTAATTTCAAATATTGTACATTTATTTGCATCAAGAATGGCTATCTTGTGCACTATCGTACTTCGTCTATTCAATAAATATGCATTTCAACATTCTTAGGCTCTTTGAACTTGTTCAAAATTTTGTATTTTATCTTAGTCAAAACACCCCCACATTTCTACAGCAAAACCTTTATGTGGTAAAGTTTTGAGAAAGTGGTAAGCCAGATCTCCCCCACAAATTCTAGCTTACTCTAAAATTTGTTAACATGGCTTTGTCGCCTGTTTAAGAGTTCGAGTATTTTATTTTTCAATACTATTCAATTGTGCTTGATAAGGACTAGTTGTTTGATAAGTACAAAACTCGTCAAATGAGGCTCCATATCACCCACATCAATCACCTTGAATCACTATATTTATTCAATTGTATATCAATTTGAAATAGTTCATGCCTCTAATTGCTCAAATATACGAAATTATCACATTAAAGATAATGTGCATTAACTTGATCTTTAATTCAATATACTAAATATTGAATTTAAACATAATATAAAATAGCATGATATAACATAAGCATACTTGTGCATTTCACAATTAACAAAGAATAATTGGTCCTTCCATATATTAATGAATAATATATTCTATTTACTTCAATCATTCATAATTTCGGCTAAACATCATTATTCATGTTGAAAACCAATCCAAATTATATATATATATATATATATATATATATATATATATATATATATATATATATATATATATATATATATATATATATATATGGAATTTGGCATGTGTACGCAGTGGAAAATAATTTTTTTATATGAAATAAACAATTTAATCATATAATCACATGCTCGATTCGTATTTAAGCAATTAATTACATACCTTAACGCTACCAGCGAATATTAAAATTACATCATGCTTATTAATTCGATAATTAAAACACATAGCATGCTCGCAACGAAATGAAATAAACATGCGTATAATTTCATGAAAACGATCAAGTAAAACATACATCTCAATTTCATGAAAAACATATAGCATATAATTTATTCTAATTAAATAAATCGTATTAACTAACGGATCCGAAAGATTACCTCTTGAAGCGTGAAGCCAACTAACGGATCGAAACAAACTGCTACGGAAACCAATTCGTGCAGTCGGAACGAGCAGCGGCGGTGTGGTGGCGGCGTACGCGCTCAACGATGACAGCGCGTGGAGTCTACGCGCTGTCTGTGGGCGGCGCGTGGAGACGCATGCGGCGGTGGTTCGGCATCGGCTTCTCGGTTGTTCGACTCTTTGATCTTCCTCCTCTCGAATTTCACCTTATATACTTAGATCTACTAAATACACGGCACTAGACACGCAAAAGTTAGAATAACGGAAGAATAAAAATAAGAGAAAAATACTACGGATAGTATCTTAGGCGCATGAGCCAACACCGGCGACGGCGGCGACGATCGGCGGGTGAAGAGAGAGAGATCGGCCGTGTGAGACTTTTGAGCGCCTAGGGTTTTGTGTGTAGTGTTGTGTGTTGTGCAAGACCTATAAATCATGTATTTATAGTGTCTTGTATAAAAGCCCTAACGGGCTTAAGTTGGACCGGGTCCAACAACTTAAGTTCGTAAGTTCTTTACTCGCTCGTTTTTCACAACTCAATGATTGGAAAATTGTAACGATTACATTTTCAGAATCATTGTAATGTCCTCGTCATTACAAGTGCCAATTCTCGATTTCCAATTTCTAAAAGTGGAAACCCTAATTCAGTGGACTTTCTAAATTTGGAAAGTTCCCAATTTAGAAAGATCACTAAGATGTTCGCATATTTTTTTCCTTTTCTTATTCTCATTCATAATTCCAAATTACGAATGTTGGACTCAATCACATTGACTTCGAATCATGCAAAGTTTAAACATTTTTATCTCTGACCGTTTATTCAAAGATCTCGAGTGCACGAGCAGTGTGACCCTCGATGGATCAGGTGTAAGCTAGCCGTGGGTCCACAACCCTTTGTGGTCTCAACTCGTCCCTTAGAGTTACGATTAAGATGAAGCTCGTTTCAACTTAATCACCCAACGAATCAAGATTGACATCTAGCAATTACGCGTCATGATTCCCTAGATACAAATGAAGTGTCTGCAAGAACCTTTTGATATAGTTAACGTACAGTACGATCCCTTCGATTCATATGTCCCAATGGAACTAGAGGCATTGGTTTATTGAGACCTCCTTAGTAGTTCAATAACGGTGCGATCGTTCTAAGTGTTCTAATCGGTACGTGCATGACTTAGAGAATTGAATTCTCTAATCATCACTTAGTCAGCTCTGGCCAGGGACTTAGAGATTACAAACTATGAGAACACACAGGACATCCAAGACTATTGTAGCGATCGAATCCCCGACTACAATGCACATATCCCCACTAGATTTCGGAATGAACGAACACTGGCCCTTGGGGCGGTCCTCGGTGAAACTCAGGGACAGGTCACGATACAACTGGTCCTCTAGTGAAGTCACGGTGATGTCTAGGTCATAAGGACTAATGCTGTACAACTATACCATATATACCTCTATTCGATTATTGAGAACCACTTAGAGATTTCTAAGGTGAGGGAGTTCAGTGAACTCGTCAACTTACGAGCACCCACTTATGCATGCTGATATCACAATATCGTTTACTGATGAGATTTAGTACTCATACACTATGTGATAGTTTCTTAGTGGGAAATGCCAATATCCTCATTGGTGGCGTAACCCTTCGACTAGGAACACGTTTAACAGTTATAATACGAAAGTAAATATCTCACGATCCTAAAGATCAATAACTAGTATTTGTAATAACTGTAAGGACTATATCTATATTTGAGACAAAGGGACAAAGATATAGAATGCCAAGGTATTTTTATTATTAGTACGAAAAATGATTATTTATTACAAGAATAAATGGAAAGACTACAACCACAAGTTTGCTAGTTGGTCACCTACTCTAACAATCTCCCACTTGACCTAAAGCTAACTACCCATAAATCGCAATCCCATCGACTCTCGAGGTTTCTCGTGGACCGACCTTGGTAAAGGCTTCGTGAAGGGGTCTACAACGTTGTCCTCCGAGGTGACTCGTTCTACGTTAACTTCACCTCTATCAATGATCTCTCGGATCACATGATACTTTCTCAGAATATGCTAGGACTTCTGAAGAGATCTCGGCTCCTTAGCTTGTGCCACGGCTTCGGTGTTATCATAGTACAACGGTACTGGATCACTAGCATTAGGAATGACACCCAACTCTTGGATGAATTTACTTATCCAAGTCCCTTCATTTGCAGCTTCAGATGCTGCAATGTATTCTGCTTTGGTAGTGGAATCAGCCGTCGTGCCTTCCTTGGAACTCTTCCAACACACGGCACCACCATTAATCGTGAATATAAATCCCGAGTTTGACTTTGAGTCATCCACATCAGATTGAAAGCTAGAGTCGTTAAAGCCCAGTAATTTCAACTCAGCACCCCCATAGACTAAAAATATATCCTTAGTCCTTCGTAAGTACTTGAGGATATATTTCACAGCCTTCTAGTGAGCTGGACAGGGGTTAGACTGATATCGACTTGTGACACTCAGAACATACGCGATATCGGGTCTAGTACACAACATGCCATACATTATGCTTCATATAGTAGAAGCATAAGGCGTCCTTTTCATCTCTTCGATTTCACTAGGTGTCTAAGGACACATTGATTTCGAGAGACAAACCCCATGGGACATTGGCAAGAATCCTTTCTTGGATTCTTCCATGCTAAACCGTTTCATAACAATGTCTATGTACAGGCTTTCAGATAAGCCAAGCATCTTTCTCGTTCTATCTCTATAGATCCGTATTCCAAATACGTAAGATGCTTCTCCCAAATCCTTCATTGAGAAACGTGTGGACAACCATGCTTTTGTTTGTTGCAACATTCCTACGTCATTCCCAATGAGTATAATGTCATCAACATAAAGCACCAAAAATATCACTGCCCTCGCACTAACCTTCTTGTATACACAAGGTTCCCCCGGGTTCTTCTCAAAATCAAATTCTTTGATAGTTGAGTCGAACCTAATGTTCCAACTACGGGATGCTTGCTTCAATCCATAAATGGATCGCTGGAGTTTGCAAACCTTTTGCTCACTTCCAGAAGATATGAAACCTTCTGGCTGCGCCATGTAAATTTCTTCCTCAATGTCTCCAATAAAGAAAGCGGTCTTCACATCCATTTTCCATTCGTAGTCGTACACATTGCAACTGGTGAAAAGGTTTCTGTAACGGTATTACCGAACCGGCTGGATAGGGAAGGAAGGAACGACGTCGTTGGGGAGGACGGAACGACGTCGTTAGGAGGTTAAAACGCAACAACACTTATGAAGACGCGTTTTGAAATATTTGAAGGGCAGCAATTTTAATTAGTTATAAGGAGACTGGCTGCGTCCAGTCAGAGTGTGACACGTGTGTCACATTACTTTAGCAGCTTAGGCTATAAATAGTAAGCTAGCTGGAGGAGGGAGATTATCGAGAATGTATTTTGTAAATTCATATTTTGCGAATCAATGAAAGGGAGAGGGTTTGTTAGCTAATCAGTTAGGGTTCTAGCTTAATCCTAACAAGTGGCCATCAGAGCCAAATTCTGGTTACATCAACGTGCGCACTCTGAATTCAATCAACCGAAAATGGCGAAGAACAACACTCGAGTGGATGCAATGGAGCAGCAGATGTCATCAATGGAAGAGCAGACGAAGGCGTTGGAGCAGCATGTGGCGAGTTTGTTCAGTGGACAGCAGAATCTACGATTGGAGCTGAGTAAAGATGTAGAAGAGAAATTAATGGAAGCTAATCGACGTACGGACAGCAGATTCGATGATTTAACGAAGAAATTGGAGGAATTTGGGCGGTTATTGGTGGCGAATCGCAGCAAGGAACCGACGCCAAGCTCTGGAACTCCGGCAAATGCGTTCGGAGCAGCAAACCGAGGACGAACGGAGGGACCACTGCCGTATACGATTCCCATGCATCGGCAAGCTGACCACGTCAACTATTCATCAATTGCCGGCCACAAAGGCCCTAAACTGGAATTCCCCAGATTTACCGGGGAAAATCCGAGGGGATGGATTCGAAAATGTCAGAAATATTTTCATGTGTACAAAACACCGGAGCACGAGAAGGTGGAATATGCATCTATGTACATGGAAGGAAGGGCTGACCATTGGTACCTTGATTATCTGGAAGGAAAGGAATCAGTGGACTGGGAAACGTTTACGGCTATGATTATGGATAGGTTTTGTGAGGAGGAGGATGAAAGTGTGGTGGAAACTTTCAACAAACTTAGGCAGGAGGGTACTGTGGAAGCATATGTGGAAAAATTTGAGGAATTAAAAGCTTTTATGTTGCACATGAATAGAACATTATCGGAGGTATATTTCATCAAGAGCTTTGTCAGTGGATTAAGGGAAGAGATTAAAAGCATGGTGAAATTACTGAAACCTCGCACTTTGAAGGATGCAGTTAGTAGTGCTAAACTGCAGGAAAAATCCTTGGAGCAGATGCAAAGAAGCTTCAAGCAAGTGGCTAAACCAGTGGGGCTAGGATTTAAGCCATACAAACAACAGCAGATAGGGGAATCTAAACTACCACCTATTAAGAAACCTTCTACTCAAGAGCTGGAAGAGAGAAGGAAAAAGGGGCTTTGTTATAACTGTGATGAGAAATACACTTATGGTCATAAGTGCAAGAGGTTGTTTATGATCATGGCAGCTGAAACACAAGAGGATTCCAGTGATGAAGAATTCTTAGAAGCTGAGGAGGATATTCCAGCAGTAGAGCCAGATCAACAACTGTATACGATCTCTATATATGCATTGGCTTGACAAGCAAGCACTAACACCATCAAACTCATGGGAACTGCACACCGGCAGCATATTTCCATTCTGGCAGACACGGGTAGCTCTCACACGTTTTTAGATATCAATACTGCAAGGAAATTGCAATGCATCGTGGAAAAGACTGCAGCAATGAAGGTGGCAGTAGCTGATGGAAGGAAGATATGTAGTGATGCTAAATGTACTCAGTTTAGATGGGAAATAGGGGGACATTCGTTCCAAGCTGAAGTGAGATTGTTGGACCTTGGAGGATGTGATTTGGTAATTGGAGTGGACCTCATGAAACAACTGGAACCTATCACTTTCCATTTCACCAAGCAGAGAATTACCATGAGGAAGGATGGCCAAACTATCAGATTGCAAGGGGGTCCATCTGAGGTAGCTTTGAAGGCTATCACTGGGGAGAAAGTGCAGCATCTCCTCAAGAAGGGCAAGGTCATGATTGGGTGTATTTGCATGATAGCTGGAATGGATGGAGATATCACTTCCACCCCATTTCCTCAGGAATTGACACCTATATTACAAGCATTTCCAGATGTGTTCAAGGAGCCCACTGAACTACCACCTAAGAGAGGCTCAGAACATCCCATTGTCATTAAGCCAGGTATGCCACCGTTTAAAATGCAACCATATAGATATCCTTACTTGCAGAGAAAGGAGATAGAAAAAATGGTTGATGAGATGTTACTAAGTGGAATCATCCAGCATAGCACCAGTCCTTTTTCTTCCCCAGTTTTACTAGTAAAGAAGAAGGATGGATCTTGGAGGTTTTGTGTAGACTATAGGAAATTGAATGCCATTACAGTTAAGGATGGATATCCAATCCCTATTATTGATGACTTATTGAATGAGCTTCATGGAGCTAAAGTGTTTTCCAAGATTGATTTGAGGGCTGGTTACCACCAAATTAGAGTTGAAGACAAGGACATTCACAAAACTGCTTTTGTCACAGCCTCAGGCCATTATGAATTCAAAGTCATGCCTTTTGGTCTTACTAATGCTCCAGCCACTTTTCAAGCTCTTATGAATGAGATATTTAGGGAGTATTTAAGGGAGTTCATCTTGGTATTCTTTGATGATATCCTCATCTACAGTAAAGATCTAGACAGCCACAAGGCACATCTAACTACTACTTTGGAAATTTTGAGGCAGCATCAGCTCTATGCAAAAGGGTCCAAGTGCAGCTTTGGTCAAGCCCAGATTGACTACTTGGGCCACATCATTTCAGCAGATGGGGTAGGAATGGACCCTACCAAAATCCAAGGGGTTAAGGCTTGGCCAGTTCCAAACTCAGTCAAGGCTTTGAGGGGGTTTCTTGGCCTTACTGGATATTATAGGAAGTTTGTAAGGCACTATGGGATTGTGGCTCGGCCCTTGACTGATTTACTCAAGAAAGGGCAATTTTCTTGGTCAACTGAGGCTGGCATTGCTTTTCAAAAGTTGAAGGAGGCCATGGTTAGTGCCCCAGTGTTACAACTTCCTGATTTCTCTAAGACTTTCATTTTGGAAACAGATGCTTGTTATTATGGTGTGGGGGCAGTTTTGATGCAAGATGGTCACCCCATTGCCTATTTGAGCAAAGCCTTGGGGCCTAGGAACTTAGGTTTATCTGTTTATGAGAAGGAATTTTTAGCTATTTTACTAGCTGTGCAGAAATGGAGGGCTTATTTGATTCACAACACCTTCATTCTCAGAACAGATCAGCAAAGCCTCAAGTATTTGTTGGAGCAAAAGATATCTACACCTTTACAGCACAAATATTTAGCCAAGTTACTAGGTTTCAGTTATACTATTGAGTACAAGAAAGGGGTTGAAAATAAGGCAGCAGATGCCCTATCCAGAAGAGATAATGAGTTGGTGCAATCTGCTCCTCCACTAGAAGCACAAGTGGCTACAATTACTGCAGTTGCTCCTTTATGGCATGAGGAAGTGCAAGCCAGTTATTTGGATGATGGCATTGCTCAAGAAGCCATTTCCAACCAAGCTATTCGGCCATGGGATGTTTCTTATTTCCACTATGCATCTGGCCTATTGAAGTTTAAAGGGAAAGTGTTTGTTGGTCAAACTGGTCATCTCAGAAACACTATTGTGGAGTTTATGCACGGCTCAGGTTTAGGGGGCCATTCTGGAATCCAAAGAACGTTTCAACGGGTGCACAACATATTTGATTGGCCGGGCTTGAAGGGAGAAGTCAAGGTATTAGTTAGTGCCTGCCCCATCTGTCAGCTCAACAAGCATGAGACTTCCAAAGTGGCAGGCTTGCTCCAACCGTTACCGGTTCCAGAACAAGCTTGGAGTTATATCACTATGGATTTTATTGAGAAACTTCCACTTTCCAAGGGCAAGGACACAATTTGGGTGGTAGTGGATCGGTTCACCAAATACAGTCACTTCATCGCTCTAAGCCACCCTATGAGTGCGTCTTCATTAGCACACGTTTTCTTGAACAACATTTACAAATTGCACGGTTTGCCCACGTACATTGTCTCGGATCGTGACAAGATCTTCACTAGCACTTTCTGGGCAGAATTGTTTAAGGCTTTAGGAGTGCAGCTACAGTTGAGTACTGCATATCATCCCCAAACGGATGGTCAATCGGAGCGAGTTAATCAGTGCTTAGAAGGGTATTTGCGTTGCATGTGCAGCAAATTTCCTAAGCAGTGGGGTAGTTGGTTGGCATTAGCCGAGTGGTGGTACAACTCCACTTATCACTCGGCTATTAATATGTCCCCTTTTCAGGCATTATATGGATATCCACCTCCTTTGGTGGGATATGGAGTCATGGAGGAATTTAAATCTGTTGGTGTGGAGCAGTGGGTCAGTGACCATGCTAAGCAGTTGCAACACCTTAAAGAATTATTGCAACGGGCTCGGGATCGAATGAAAATTCAGGCCGATAAGCATCGGCAAGAACGTGCTTTTGTGGCAGGAGATTGGGTGTATTTAAAGTTGAAACCCTATAGACAATTGAGTATGCGCAAGAGTCCGGTCTGGAAGCTTACGCCAAAGTTTTGTGGTCCATTTCAAGTTGTACGAAGGATTGGAGCCGTGGCGTATGAATTACAGTTACCACCCACAGCAAAAATTCATCCCGTTTTTCATGTTTCGTTGCTCAAGAAACATGTTGGGTCAAGGGACCAGACAGTGGCCGATATTCCACCGTTGACAGATAATGGGGAGTTGCTTTTGGTTCCGTTGAAGGTGTTGGATCGGCGTATGGTTAAACGCAACAATTCCGCTGTGGGGCAAATGCTCGTGCAATGGGCTCATCTGCCGGAGGAAGAGGCTACGTGGGAAGATGCGGCTTCCATGCAGCAACGTTTTCCTTTATTTCACGCATGAGGACATGCTCGTTAAAAGAGGTTGGTATTGTAACGGTATTACCGAACCGGCTGGATAGGGAAGGAAGGAACGACGTCGTTGGGGAGGACGGAACGACGTCGTTAGGAGGTTAAAACGCAACAACACTTATAAAGACGCGTTTTGAAATATTTGAAGGGCAGCAATTTTAATTAGTTATAAGGAGACTGGCTGCGTCCAGTCAGAGTGTGACACGTGTGTCACATTACTTTAGCAGCTTAGGCTATAAATAGTAAGCTAGCTGGAGGAGGGAGATTATCGAGAATGTATTTTGTAAATTCATATTTTGCGAATCAATGAAAGGGAGAGGGTTTGTTAGCTAATCAGTTAGGGTTCTAGCTTAATCCTAACAGTTTCCTCATAGTCAACACATTGCCTTTGAGTATATCCTTTCGCTACCAATCTAGCTTTATAGGTCGATATCTTTCCATCCACTCCAATTTTCTTCTTATAGATCCAGTTGCAGCCTATGGGAACTATTCCCTTAGGTGGATCTGCCAAGGTCCACACCTTGTTGGAGGACATGGAGTCCATTTAGGATTTCATGGCAGTTAGCCAATGTCCCATGTCCGCATCCGATACGGCATCATTGTATTTTCTTGGATCTTGTCCAAGATCAACATGATCTTCATCATTCTCGAGGATGAATAACCTATCAGGCATTTTCCTAACTCTTTCGGATCTACGTACCGAAGGTTCATGAGGTATATTAGTGGATTTTTGTATTGTCTCATTTACTTATTCTTGCGCTTGAACTTCACCTTGGGGTTCTTGAACTACTTCAAGTTCTATCATGCTGCCTTTTCTATCGGATATAAACTCCCTTTGTAGAAAGGTGGCATTTCTCGAAACAAACTTCTTTGCTTCCTTGACATAATAGAATTCGTATCCCATTGAGTCATCGGGATACCCCACAAAGTAGAATAAGTTAGATTTACTATCCAACTTATCTCCCACTAGTCGCTTCACATAAGCGGGACAGCCCCATATCCTAATATGTTTGACGTTGGGCTTTCGGGAATGCCAAAGTTTGTATGGTGTGGATTTAACCGCTTTGGTGTTAACTCTATTCAGCAAATACGCGGCAGTGCGAAGTGCGTGACCCCACGAGTATGCCGGTAAGTTGGTGAACCTCATCATAGATCGAACCATGTCCAACAAGGTTTTATTCCACGTCCGGAAACTCCATTAAGTTGAGGAGTTCCAGCTGGAGTCCATTGAGATGGTATTCCATTCTCTTTTAGATAGTCTATGAACTTGATGCTCAAGTATTCTCCACCAGGATCGAATTGTAGTTTCTTAATACTTCGTCCAAGTTGTTTCTCTACTTCGTGTCTAAAATCTTTGAACTTTTCAAATGTTTCGGACTTGTACTTCATCAAGTACACGTACCCATACCTAGAGTAATTGTCGGTAAAGGTAGCGAAGTAGTTGTATCCACCCTTCGCACTAACACTTAGTGAACCACATACGTCTGTATGGATCAAATCCAAAAGACCTTCGGCCCGCTCCATTTTCCCTTTGTAGTGTGACTTGGTCAAGGCAAGATTCACAAGTTTGTAATGAATTCACGTTGTCCAAAGTGAACAATCATTCACTAACAAAAATGTTTATCCTTCTTAAAGAGGGATGACCTAATCTAGCCTGCCAAAGTTGTGCGGGGTTTTGATCTATCTCCTTACGTTTTGCTGATATAACTTTAATTGGTATTTCATTTGGATTTGGTTATATGAGTTGTTTAATAGGCGTCCCTTGCAAATCAAATTTTCATCCTTTTGTATGATGCAAGTTGAATTTCCAAAAACAAAAGTAAAATCTTCAATATCCAAAGCATGAATAGAAATAAGGTTTCTAATGAGAGACCGAACAAATAAACAATCGTTCAAAACAATAGGAAAACTAGAATCCAAAACATTTAAGTAAATTGTGCCAATGGCTTTAGCAGCAACTCTTGCTCCATTCCCCATCCTTAGGTAGGTCTCACCCGCTCTAAGCTTTCTACTTCTTGTCATTAGCTGAAAATCATTACATAGGTGTGAGCCACAACCCGTATCTAATACCCAAGAAGAAGAATTGACACACAACTTTACGTCAATGAAATACATACACTTTTCAAAACGTTTTTGCTTTAGGTAAGCCTTGCAGTTGCGGCGCCAGTGCCCTTTCTTTCCACAGTGATGGCAAGCATCATCAGCCTGCTTGCTGACTTTTGCCTTGGGGCCCCCACTACCTTCACCCACTTCAAACTTGTTGTTTGGGAAGGGAACTCTTTCCTTTCTCTTCTTTTGGGAAGAACTCTTCTTTCCATAAGTGGCAGCAACGAGAACATATTTCTCTTTCTTGATGGTAGACTCGAAACTGACTAACATGTTCATTAACTCATCCAAGGGAGGATCTAGTTTGTTCATGTTGAATTTCACTATGAACGATTCATCGGATCTAGGGAGAGACAACATGATCAAATCCAACGAGAGATCGGCAGGGAGGGTGACGTCAAGGTTCACTAGCTTTTCAAGGAGAGTGATCATCTTGAGACAATGCTCCTGGACCGAAGCCCCTTCGCGCAGTCTTGCAGTGGCCAAATCCTTTGTAGTAGCGTACCTTGACGCCCTAATATTCTCACTATAAATTCTATCGAGATGAACCTTGATATCGAAAGCATGTAAGTGAGACTCATATTTCCTCGCAAGCGCGGACTCCATGGCGGATATCATGTTGCACCTAACATGAGTGTCGTCTTTCTTCCATGTCTCATAAGTTTCATTTTCAGCATCAGTCAGCATCGGTCGCAGTGTTGGGTATAGTGGAAGGAAGTCTCTCAGTAAGGACATAGAGACACCCCTCAACGGTTAGCACAAGTTTAAGACCACGCAGCCAATCTAGGTAATTAGGGCCATTCAGTTTATTGTCGATGATTGATATTATAGGATTCTTAGACATGATTATTGAGAGGTACAGAGAAGATGATTATTAGAGATTCGTATTAAATGATTTTACAATTAAATTTTTGGACTTATGTTATTTAATTGTTCTCCCACTAATTTTATCGAGTTCCACTTCCCTCTAGTAGACAAACGAGAAAACCGATTTTTCTTAATGGTCTTTAGGTCCAATAGACAAATATAACCCGTAGTTAATGTAGCCCGAGTATATTTGCCCAAATGCAGATCACAATCAATCATATCCTTTGTATGACCCTAAAGTAATTTTCCTCACACTTGATACTGACCTAATTAATCTTGCGAATTCAAAATCTCCGTGTGTCAAGTCTAACCTACCAATCAAAGATGCTCATAGAACTTAATTATGCCAAACTAATGCAGTCCCTAGTTAATCTAGCCGACCACGCTAATCTAGTATAACCTTTTCTATGGCTACCTTCATCGTTATGTTAATTGAATTACAACTTACTTTACCATAGCACTCCCCGCTAACACGGCTTACTGCACTATAGCAAAGGGCTACACATAATTCAACCGTTGGCAGAAGGAAAGAAAAATTCAACAGATTGGTTTTTCTTTATAACTTGAAATAATTCTTAATTAAATTAAGAATGAGGGAATTTTAGAATTTTTTTTATCTCATCCGAAGGTTTGGATTGGTCAATGTGATTCCTACATCTATGTTCTCTGAAGGTATATGGAAACGCATATTGTCATAAGAGGAACATACGACCTAAACATATAATTAATTATCGGGTTTTTCAAAATAATTATAGGACCTCAACTAGCATAAATTAATCAAATAATGTTGAGGCACTAGTAATTAAGTTGAGGTATAATCAATATTATATGTACGCTCTATTAATTAAGATCAGTTTAACAATTTAAATTAATCCAACACCTATTTACTAAAATAGATGATCGTTGAATCAATTATCTAATTGGGTTTAACTGAAATAATTTTCCAAAAATTAAAATCAATTTGTTTTAAGTTTAAATTTAGAAATCTGAAATAAATATTTTTTTTTCAGCGGTTTGACCGGTTCGGACCGAAACGGTCCGGTTCTGACCGGTCCAGCTGACCCAAATCAGTGGATCGGGTGAGTCAGACTGAGAACCGGTCTGACTGACCCGAATCCACGTGGATTCGATCAAATGGATCGAATATAACCATCGAACCTGTCTGTTCAACTTGTTGGGTCCGAATAATTAAAAACCAACATTTTATAATTAAATTTCAGATCCGCTTTTCCAATTTTAAACAATTTTAAAGTTGGAAAAATTCTAAACAATATTTCAAAAATATTTGAAACTTTCGAAAACACCCAATCAAATAATACAACAATCACAATTTTAATAAATCGAACATGCATCAAAATAAGCATAGCATATAAAAACGCAATTAATTGCGCAACGAGCTCTGATACCACTGTTGAGAATCAGGCACGTGTATGCAGCGGAAAACATTTTTTTTACATGAAATAAACAAATTAAATCATATAAGCACATTCTCGATTCGTATTTAAGCAATTAATTACGTACCTTAACGCTTCCAACGAAAATTAAAATTACATGATGCTTATTAATTCGATTATTAAAACACATACCATGCTCGCAACGATATTTCTGTAATTATTTATTTTTAATATTTTTTCTCTACTAATTTCTAAGTATAATTTTTAACAATTATCAAAATTGAAATTAAACCGTAAAGAATCCTACCCTAATGGTACTTCGGTAGTTATTTATTTTCAATTTGTTTTCTCTAATTTGGATTATAAATCTTAATATGCAAGATTAAAAAAAATGTTATATAAAATATGAATAATATTACATTATTAAATTTTACAATTTTAGTGTACTATATTTTCTTATTATGTATTAATTTGATTATTTTTTCACTTTTAAAATAAGATCCCGTGCATCGCACGGGGGAGAAAATGCTAGTAGCATATAATTTAATCTAATTAAATAAATTGTATTAACTAACGTATCCGAATATTATCTCTTGAACCGTGAGGCGAACTAACGGATCGAAGCAAACTGCCACGGAAACCCATCCGTGCAGTTGGGAGGAGCAACGACAGTGCGGTGGCGGTGTATGCGCTCAACGACGGCGGCGCGTGGAATCTACACGCTGTCTTCGGGCGGCGCGTGCGGCGGTGGTTCGGCTGCGACTTCTCAGTTGTTCGACTCCTTGATCTTCCTCCTCTCGAATTTCACCTCGTATACTTAGATCTACTAAATACGTGGCAGTAGACACGCAAAATTTAGAAGAACAGAAGAATAAAAATAAGAAACAAATACTACCGATAGTATTTTAGGCGCGTGAGCCAACACCGGCGACGACGAAGACGATCAGCGGCGAGGGCGGCGGCGGAAGAGAGAGAGATCGGCCATGTGAGACTTTTGAGCGGCTAGGGTTTTGTGTGTATTGTTGTGTGTTGTGAAAGACCTATATATCATGTATTTATAGTGTCTTGTATAAAAGCCCTAACGGGCTTAAGTTCGACCGGGCCCAGCAACTTAAGTTCGTTAGTTCTTTACTCGCTCGTTTCTCACAACTCAATGATTGGAAAATTGTAGCAATTACATTTTCGGAATCATTGTAATGTCCTCGTCATTACGAGCGCCAATTCTTGATTTCCAATTTGTAAAAGTGGATACCCTAATTCTGTGGACTTTCTAAATTTGGAAACTCCCCAATTTAGAAAGCTCACTAAGATGTTCGCCTATTCTTTTCCTTTTCTTATTATCATTCATAATTCTAAATTACGAATGTTGGAATCAATCACATTGACTTCCAATCATGCAAAGATAATTTTTTTTCTTTGACCGTTTATTCAAAGATCTCGAGTGCACGAGCAGTGTGACCCTCAATGGTTCAGGTGTAAGCTAGCCTTGGGTCCACAACCCTTTGTGGTCTAAACTCGTCCCTTAGAGTTACGATTAAGATGAAGCTTGTTTCACTTTAATCGCCCAACGAATCAAGATTGGCATCTAGCAACTACGCGTCATGATTCCCTAGATACAAATGAAGTGCGTGCAAGAACCTTTTGATATAGTTAACGTATAGTACGATGCCTTCGATTCACATGTCCCGATTGAACTAGAGGCATTGGTTCATTGAGACCTCCTTAGTAGTTCAATAATTTTGGGATCGTTCTAAATGTCGTAATCGGTACGTGCATGAATTAGAGAATCGAATTCTTTAATCATCACTTAGTCAGCTCTGACAAGAGACTTAGAGATTACAAACTATGAGAACACACAGGACATTCAAGACTATTCTAACGATCAAATCCCCGAGTACAATGAACAGACTTCCCATTAGATTTCGGACTGCACGAACACTGGCCCTTGGGGTGGTCCTCGGTGGAACTCAGGGACATGTCACGATACAGTTGGTCTTCTAGTGAAGTGACGGTGATGTCTAGGTCATAAGGACTAACGATGTACAATTATACCATAGATATCTCTACTCGATTGAGAACCACTTAGAGATTTCTAGGGTGAGGGAGTTCAGTGAACTCGTCAACTTACGAGCACCCACTTATGCATGCCGATATCACAATACCGTTTACTGATGAGATGCAATACTCTGTTGGGAATCGGGCACGTGAAAACAAAAATTTTATGCGATTTAAACGACTTTAAAACACATAAACACATGCCCGACAAATTGAAACAATTAATTGCGTACCTTTGCGCTTCCAGCGAAATTAAAAACAACATACATGCTAAATAATTTAACCGAATTTAAATCAATTAGCATGCTCGCGTTTAAACCAAATAATATGCTCGCAACAATTAAAAACGATTTCACGTTATCACATAAAATCATACGAGAACGAACCTGAATATATTGTTTAAATGTAAACGAATCAAGAACATGAAATTTGTGTGTTTACCTCTTGAAGCGTGAGGTAGGAGTGCTAAGCAAGTCGAGATTGCTACGGAAACCAATCCGTACAATCCGGGGCAGCAGCGGTGCAGCGGCAGCAGCGGCGAGACGGGCACGGCGGCGCGTACATCTCACGCGCGGTCTTCGGGTCAGCGCGTGGGGTCGCGTGCGTCGTCGACTCGAGGGATGTTCCTCGATTCTTCGATCTTCCTCCTCTCGGATTTCACCTCGTATACTTCGATCTACTAAAACGTGGCACTAGACACGAAGTAGTTAGAATAAAACGGAAGAAACGAAAAGAGAAAAGAACAACCAACTTGGATCGGCCAAGGGATGGCCGATTCCGGCGAGAGAGCGGCGACGGCGGCGGTGGTGGCCGTGGGAGAGGGTGGCCGATCGAGAGAGGGAGCGGCTAGGGTTAGGGTTTGTTCTTATGTCTTTGTGCAAGGCCTATAAACCAAGTATTTATAGTGCCTTGCATAAAACCCTAGCGGGCTTAAGTTGGACCGGGCCCAACAGCTTAAGTTCGTTGGTACTTTTACTTGCTCGTCTCTCTCATTTCAATGATCGGAAAATTGTAACGATTACATTTTCGGAATCATTTTAAAGTCCTCGTCATTAAGAGTGCCAACTCTCAATTTCAAACTTTCCAAAAGTGGAAACCCTAGTTCAGTGCACTTTCTAAATTTGGAAACTTCCCGATTTAGAAAGTCCACTACAATGTTCGTCTATTCTTTTCCTTTTCTTATTCTCATTCATAATTCCAAATTACGAATGTTGGACCCAATCATATTGACTTCCAATCATGCAAAGATAAACCATTTTATCTCTGACCATTTATTCAAAGATCTCATGTGCACAAGCAGTGTGACCCTCGATGGTTGAGGTGTAAGCTAGTCGTGGGCCCACAACCCTTTGTGGTCAAAAATCGTCCCTTAGAGTTACGATTAAGATGAAGCTCGTTGCACCTTAATCGCCCAACGAATCAAGATTGTCGTCTAGCAACTACGTGTCATGATTCCCTAGATACAAATGAAGTGCCTGCAAGAACCTTCAGATAAAGTTAACGTACAGTACGGTCCCTTCGATTTATATGTCCCGATTGAACTAGAGGCATTGGTTCGTCGAGACCTCTTTATATGTTCAATAACGGTGCGATCGTTCTAAGTGTTGTAATCGCTACGTGCATGACTTAGAGAATTGAATTCTCTAATCATCACTTAGTCAGCTCTGGACAGAGACTTAGAATGATAACAAACTTTCAGAACACACAGGACATCCAAGATCATTCTAACGATCGAATCCCCGACTACAATGCACAGACCTCCCACTAGATTTCGGACTGCACGAACACTGGCCCTTGGGATGGTCCTCGGTGGAACTCAGGGACAGGTCACGATACAGCTGGTCCTCTAGTGAAGTCACGGTGATGTCTAGGTCATAAGGACTAATGGTGTACAACTATACCATAGATATCTCTACTCGATTATTGGGAACCACTTAGAGATTTCTAGGGTGAGGGAGTTCAGTGAACTCGTCAAATTACGAGCACCCACTTATGCATGCCGATATCACAATACACTAAGTGCTAGTCTCTTAATGGGAAAGGCCAATATCCTCATTGGTGGCGTAACCCTTCGACTAGGAACACGTTTAACAGTTATAATACTAAAGTAAATATCTCACGATCCTAACGATCATTTACACGTACTTGTAATAACTGTAAGGACTATATCTATGCTTGTGACAAAGGGACAAAGATATAGAATGCCAAGTTGTTTTATCATTAATACGAATAAATGTTCGTTTATTACAATAATAAATACGAAAGACCACAGCCACATGTTGGCTTGTTGGTCACCTACTCTAACAATACTCATACACTAAGTGCTAGTCTCTTAATGGGAAAGACCGATATCCTCATTGGTGGCGTAACCCTTCGACTAGGAACATGTTTAACAGTTATAATACTAAAGCAAATATCTCACGATCCTAAAGATAAATTACTAGTACTTGTAATATCTGTAAGGACTATATCTATGTTTGAGACAAAGGGACAAAGATGTAGAATGCCAAGGTGTTTTTATCATTAATATGAAAAATGATTATTTATTACAAGAATAAATGGAAAGACCACAGCCACAAGTTGGCTTGTCGATCACCTAAATAGAACTTAAATTAATTTAATTAAGGTACGCTTTTATTATTGAACCAATTCATCTGCTCGTATTCTCTCTACTACCAATAATCCGCACATCTGACTTGAGCGTCGGAGGGGTTTCCGTCGGATCAACCCCGGCTTAGATTGCGTGTTTTCTGTTGGCAGGATTTTTAAGTTGATTAGAGTGTTTCAGGACCATCTAGCTCGTGAGCACGTGACCCACCTTGCTATCCCAACTCTTTCTAATCCAATAACCCATGTGATCTAATAATAACATCATCAAAAATTTTCTTTCCGTTGCATACACGTGTCCGATTCCCAACACAAATGATATATTCGCTCTTTGTATGTGGAAATTTAAACCTTCGATGTTTAGTTTTTTCACTTATTTCGGCTTATTTCATCACTTACACCATACAAACTAGCTTGTTATATATATATATATATATATATATATATATATATATATATATATATATATATATATATATATATATATATATATATATATATATATATATATATATATATATATATATATTCTACTTCTTTGCATTGCATATCAACAACTGATCTTACTATTTTGAGAATTTTTTATTATTAAATATTTGTTTTACGATGGTCGATAAATACTCCGTGCATCGCACGGGTGTAGTATTATTTATCCTTCTAAATATTAAAAAAAGTGCATTGATATTTTCATCAGATTAATTGGTTTTATCTATAATTTGAATATAAGAGGTGTTGAATATAAGAGGTGCAAAGTTGTAAAAAGCGGTAATCGGATCGGAGGCTGTCAGGCACCGACTCACGATTAATCGGTGCGGCGGTGATAAAACGGTGATAAATCAGAAATAAATCGGTTTTTAAAATTTAATATAATATATTTCTAGATATTATTTATAAATATTCAAAATATATATAAAAAAAATATGTAAACATAGTTATATCCCCATCATGTATATATCCTAATAACATAATAAAAGTTTAATAATAATAAGATCATAATACATAAATATCGTTATTAAACAAAAAGGCAATTTTTTTGAATTTACATTTATTCTTGAATATTCCTCACATAATCATTAGTTCTTTAACAATAATAGTTAACATAATAAAATAAAGCATAAACTCATAGTTTTTAATTAAAATCCCAATTTTTATTTTGAATTACAAAAAAAAAGAAAAAAAAGAAGAAAATAACCGATATTTGGCCTTTTTTTGCCGATTGTTTGACCCGCCTTAAAGGTTTGACCGTCTCAGACTGCCTAAGACCGCCTCACAGGCAAAAACCGATTTTTCAAACGTATACACTAAAATCATAAAGGTTTTTGACCGCGTCCGCCTTGGAGACCGATTAATCGCCTCGGCCGATTTTTAGAACACTGTTAATAAGTAGCATGAACCGCTATTGTGGACTAATAAGAACCACACGATTCATGATTGATTTTTCAATTCGATTTCTTCATAATTTATTATAGATAATTCATGTTGATATTAATTATGTACCAAATTAACACATAATTTAATAAGAAACAAGGTGACATTTGAAATGGAACATAATTTAACTCAAAGAGCCTTAGCTTCATTGAAAGTAATATTTAAAAATAATTTGGTTACACCCTTAAAATCATGTGCTAGTTTAATAATTCAATGTATAAAAAACTTGTTTTATAACAAATTTGAAGCTAAAAAAATATTAATGGATAAATATGTAACATATAATAATTTTTTTTAAAAGAATTGTTATTTAATGTGAAAGAGTATCTTTAATTTCAAGGAAAATAAAAGAATTTGTTTTATATCAAATTTGAAACCAAAAAAACATTAATGGGTAAACATGTTACCGTAAACAACTTCCCGTGACGGACAGTGCTGGTTTACTGATGGTATATTATCCCCCTGTCTTTTTCCTGAGCCAAAATCACATAGATACACGTTGTCATTCTGCAATTTAATATTGTAAAACATATTAGAAACATGTTGTCTCTCAAGAACACTCTTCAGATCGTCGTGCCTCGGCAGAGCTTCGACAAGTTTCTATCTAGCCTCTTCACCATGATTCATGACCAAAGCACTATTGTCAGACATTAAGGCATAAAATCGGAAGGATGCTTGTTCAAGAGTAGTGCGAGCGTTCGCGAGCCGACAGTTGAGTTCCTGGACGACCTGATCTTGAGCAGAAGGGTCCTCACCACCAAAACCAGAGGCAATAATGGAGCTCGCCTAAGACAAAATAATTACATAAAATAATCAAATGCATTTGTGATTATGAAGAAGAATGATGTGATATGCAAAATGTGTTGCACAAAATAAATCGTGACATTGTATACAGTCACTGATAAGAGGAAGAATAATGTAATATACATGGTTTTCACTAAATTTATTTATAATATTGCAAGAAATTAAATTCATTTATGATCAAAAAAGAGAATAATATGATATACAAATTGTGTTACATAAAATAAAAAAACATCGTACATAAACATAAAATGATGCAACTATCTTTCTCAAACGCACTTGAATCAATAGTGTGAACGTTCGTTGTAAGTAATCAAATGCATTTATGATTATGAAGAAGAATAATGAAATATGCAAGACGTGTTACACGAAATAAATCCGTGACATCGTGAATAATCAGTGATAAGACCAAGAACAATGTAAGAAAAATGGTTTTCACAAAATTTATTTATGATATTGCAAAAAATGAAATTCATTTATGATTACAATAGAGAACAATATGATATACAAACTGTATTAAAAAAAAATTCAATACATCGTGAACATAAAATGATGCAGCAATCTCCTCAAACGCATTTGGATCCTTATCGCGAAACGTAGATATACAAAATCAAATGCATATTTGATTATGAAGAAACATAATGTGATATGCAAAATGTGTTATACAAAATATATTGTGGCATAGTATATAATCACTGCTAAGGAACAACCGTCACTCAAAAATGTTACTTATACATACCAAATGTAGTCATTGCAGTTATTACAATTACTTATAATTGATCTTTTAGGATCGTGAGATAATTACTTAAGTATTATAACTGTTAAACCGTGTTCCTTGTCTAAAGGGTTACATCACCAATGAGGATATCGGCCTTTCCCATTAGGATACTAGCACTTAGTGTATGTGTATTGCGTCTCCTCTGTAAACGGTACTGTGATATGGACATGCATAAGTGGGTGCTCGTAAGTTGACGAGTTCACTGAACTCCCTCACCCTAGAAATCTCTAAGTGGTTCTTAATAATCGAGTAGAGATACCTATGGTAGAGTTGTACACCATTAGTCCTTATGACCTAGACATCACCGTGACTTCACTAGAGGACCAGATGTATCGTGACCTGTCCCTGAGTTCCACCGAGGACCGCCCCAAGGGCCAGTGGTCGTGCAGTTCGAAATCTAGTGGGAGGTCTATGCATTATAGTCGGGGATTCGATCGCTAAAGTAGTCTTGGATGTCCTATGTGTTCTCATAGTTTATAATTTTTAAGTCTCTGACCAGAGCTGACTAAGTGATGATTAGGGAATTCGATTCTCTAAGTCATGCACGTACCGATTACAACACTTGAATGATCGCACAACTATTGAACTACTATGAAGGTCTCGATGAACCAATGCCTCTAGTTCAATCGGAGCATATGAATCGAAGGGGTCGTACTGTAACTATATCACACGGTTCTTGCAGGCACTTCATTTGTATCTAGGGAATCATGATGCCTAGTTGCTAGACGCCAATCTTGATTCGTTGGGTGATTAAGTTGAAACGAGCTTCATCTTGATTATAACTCAAGGGACGAGTTTAAACCACAAAGGGTTGTGGGCCCACGACTAGCTTACACCTGAACCAGCGAGGGTCACACTGCTCCTTCACTCGAGTTCTTTGAAAAAACGGCCAAAGATAAAAGTGTTTAATCTTGGCATAATTGTAAGTCAATATGATTGAGTCCAACATTCGTAATTTGGAATTATGAACCAGAATAAGAAAAGGAAAGAAGTAGGTGAACATCTTAGTGAACGTTCTAAATTGGGAAGTTTCCAAATTTAGAAGGTCCAATGAATTAGGGTTTCCAGTTTTAGAAATTGGAAATTGAGAATTGGCTTTCGTAATGACGAGGACGTTTCAATGATTTCGAAAATATAATTGTTATATTTTTCAAATTATTGAGTTGTGAGAAACGAGCGAAGAAAGACTAACGAACTTAAGTTGTTGGGCCCGGTCCAACTTAAGCCCGTTAAGGATTTTATTCAAGACACTATAAATATAAGATTTATAGGTCTTGCACAATACACAAGGCACAAAAAAACCTAGCTGCTCATTCCTCACGTCCGTTGCCATCCACCACCGCCGTCGTCGTCGTCGTCGCCTTGTCGCTCGAATGGGCGCCCACGCGCCGATACTATCCGGTAGTTCAATCCTTTTGTTTTATTCTTCCGTTTTATTCTGAAGTTTGCCACGTATCAGTTGAATTCAGAATACAAGGTGAAATCCGAGAGGATGAAGTCAAAGGATTCGATCTGCCGAAACGCCGCCGCCGAACCAACACCGCACGCGCCCTCATGCGCCACCCGTAGACAGCGCGTGAATCTCACGCGCCGCCACTGTTCCCGACTGCACGGATTGGTTTCCGTGGCATTTTGCTTCAATCTGAAAGTTCGTCTCACGCTTCGAGAGGTAATTTTCGTATCCGTTTTAATTAGGTTTTTAATTTAATTAGATTTAATTAAATGTTGATATTCGCAGTATAATTTTTGTGAATTACTATATGTGATTGTTTATGTATGAATTTGTGATTTACTGCGAGCATGATATGTGATTAAATTATCGAATTAATAATATGCATGTTGTAATTTAAATTTTGCTCGAAGCATTAAGGTACGTAAATGTGTATTTTAATTTACGTTGGAATCATTAAGGTACGCAATTAATTGCTATGATCGAGTACGTGATTATATGATTAAACTTGTTTTTCATTTATTTTTTTTTTGTTTTCCGCTGCGTACACGTGCCCGATTCCCAACATTGACAAGCCCAAGCGGAGATGAATTCGAGTACGCTCAACAATTCAAATTCATAACCTCTGACAACATAGCTGAGTATGAAGCTTTGATTGCTAGGATCTTCCTAGCTCTATCAGCCGGAGCACGTAGGCTCCTGATACATAGCGACGCCCAACTCATCGTTAACCAAAACCTTGGGACTTATGAGGCCAAAGAAGACTCCATGGATAAATACCTTGCCCTTGCGCACACTCTTTTGTCCAAGCTCGTTCGCTACGAAATAAACAAGTACCTCACTCCAACAACGTCCACGCGGATAAGTTGGCGAGACTTGGAAGCTCCATGGCGAGCATCGGAAGTCGGAAAGTTACTCTCCTCACTTCACCTCAACTAGAGATAGCCTCCACCGAAAAAATACATTACGCTGAGGAGGACAAACCCTGTTGGATCACTCCTATTACGAACTATCTCAAAAATTGGAAACTTCCGACCGACCCCACCCAAGCACGGAAAAAAAAAAACGGCTCGCTTCTTCATAGTAGATGAAGTGCTCTACAAGCGAGGTTTCTCTTTCCCCTACCTCAAGTGCCTCAACTCGACTACGTAGTTCGAGAAGTACATGAAGGCATTTGTGGAATCATTTGAGCGGAAGAACCTTGGCACTCAAGGTGTTGAGGCAGGGTTACTATTGGCCCACCATGCATGAAGATGCGAAGAAATTAGTGCAATGGTGCAAGCCTTGTAAAGAGCATGCCAGCATCCTCCATATGCCAGCAACGCTGATGCAACCAATTGACTGCGCCATTCCTTTAGCTCAGTGGGGAATAGACTTGGTCGGTCCTTTTCCACCCCCCACGTTATCTTTACACTCTTCAAAAACCTATAAGGTTCTCGCGGAGGCGTACAGAAAAATGGAAGATCATTCGGTCGATGTAACGTGAATAACGCCTTCAACATATCAGCAGTGACTGACAATCCCACTTGCACCGTCCTCTGTCAAAACGCCTCAAATATGAGAATCGCATTCGGTGACAGTTGATTATAGCCTATCTTGAACTCCTCACATATCTTCAACATGGTCGGATGTGGGGTGATCTAGGAAGCACGTCAATTAGGCCAAGTACATCGTGTAGAACCCATCGGGTGACACATACAATTGATCACCTTTTTGGGAAAACCAAAACTCCATATTTCTCGGGGCCCAAACCAACTATCGAATACACCGCACATCCTTCGGGGTCAGTTTGCTATCAACATCAACTCTATCAAGATTTATGGGCTTCACCTTCTTCTGCCTCCTAGTATCTATCTCTACATCACCAAGCAGAATGTCATCTTCTTCTTCCACTTCGACCCCTGCTTCCGTTTGACTCCTCGATCCCGAGGACTCACTCGACTGGATTGACTCGTCATTATCACTCCCAAAATCCACCACTTGATTCCCATAACGGTGTCTACTAGTACCAACCCCGTCAGTAGTTTCACAAAAAATAACAGTCTGTCCCAAATCGTCACTCCGGGCATCTACCTTTTCTCGCCATCCGCGACCTCGCCCATGCAACTCATCACCTCAGCCCGCATGAAAATCACGCCCTACCTCGATTTGCACGTCACGTGCGCTGGACGCACCCAATCCACCATCGGTTTGCCCATCACGCGCGCCCACGCGCCCTCACTCGCTCCAGTCAGCGTGTCCAACACGCTCGCCCCTCCCTCGATATGCGTGCCAGACGCGCGCGGACTAACCCCATGAAGCGTATCAAACATGCGCGCCCCTCCCTTGATCCGCATGCCACACAAGCGTGCGCACCCCCATTCAGTACCCCAGACGCGCACGTGCCTCGCTCGATATGCGTGTCACATGCACGCACGCGCCTTACTCGATATGTGCACTATCCGCGTGCGCCCTCACCTCCGTCTGCGCTCTACTCGCACACCGCGCGCGTTTCGTCTCCTCGGTCGGTGCACCAACACCTCCAACCCCAGTTGCCAGCTGCACGGCTATACTCTAAGCGATGTCCACCTCGTCGCGTGCGCCTAGAGCCTCACCCTCTACGCCAACGGCGCGCCTTGAGCCGATTTCATGCCCAACCATTCTTCCCCTTCTCTCGATCTGAGCGACAATTTCACCAGGCATCTACTCCACCTCTCATAATTTGATACGCAATTGCTTGGTTTTTCCCGCGTCGCTCATGATACATCAACTATATCGATCGCTTCGCCAATGGAAAAAATCTACTATACTACAAATTATACCAGGGAAAGTAAATACAATAGATAATAAGCTACTTACCCATTCTTTCTCCACGCGAGAGTTGTGAATTACTCATCTTCAACTCGGAAGGACTCGATCTTTGCCAACGATTTTATATTTAAAAACCTTAAATACATATCCTCTTGCCAAACGAGAATAATAATAGTATTTAATTATTATTCCGCGACAGCGACTAACACCAAACTAGAACTTTGATCTACTCTCGACATGATCCAACACCTCTTTTGACTTGTCTTCCACATCGACTCGAGAGTGCGGGGTTTATTGATATGCCTAACTGGGTCGATCTAATGAGTCCAGTGGGCCTACGGTTCACTTAATGGGCCACGAGCCCAATTTAAAAGACCACTACCACGAGAGCCCAATCATCTTCAAATAAGATTTGGGCCCAACAAATTAACTTCAGCCAAATCAACAAATATAAATAAATATTTAATTCATTGATTAAAGGTACTTACGATAGTTCGAAGAATTCGAGTGTCTATATTCTCTCTACCATCTCGGTTATCCGCACGTCTAACTTGAGCGTCGAAGGGGTCTCTGCCGAATCAAACCTCGGCTTAGTTTACGTGTATTTTGTTGGTGGAGGGCATGGTGGTGGACATTTTGACAAGAATTTTAATATTTCAACAACTAAAAGATAAATCCTAATTTATGATAGTGTGTAGTGAAATTTTATCTTGACAAAGAAAAAAATAAGAATTATCATTACATGTAATTTCATGATTTGAATCCTAAACTGCTGCAATACTTATATTTCAAGTTGTAATAATATTTTGCATATTATTGTATTGTAATGTAGGTATTAAAAACATATTTGAAATAAATTCTACTTTTTAACATTTTAATTAATTTTTTTCCATTTCGACCATGATGAAGTCGCGAGATTGCAACGGAACAGGAACGGCAGTGCCCGTGACATTTTTGCGAACCATGGGGTGACCCGCACAAAGAGGATATCGATTCATTTTGCTTGAAATACAGGCCGCTTGGATTCACCATTGGATCAGTTTTGGGCGCGGGTTCTTGATGATGTTTGTTGTTTATATGCCTATAGAAATTACTCTTTGTGATGAAACATATTATTGTTTAGAAAGATTACTATTAAGACATTTACGGTGTTAAAACAGTCTTTCATGTGTTGTTGTGAAATTTAAGTTATAAAAGCATAATAAAAGACAGACGATATTAAAGTGGTTGGGATAGAAATGTAACCTACATCCACGAGGACCTGCAAACAAGATTTTACTAGTTAGATTTAAATGTACAATAATTGGACTTGATAAAAACACTAAAAACTCCTACTTTATGTTATATGCCATTCTTGTGCACGTCTCAAACTTGTTGATCTTCATAGCAGTTGCTCCATCCGCACTCTTGGACTCTCTCCAACACCGAAATCCCTTTAGACGGTGGATTGACCTCTCCTGAGATCTATCTTTTAACCGCTTTTCCCGAAACGCTGATCTTCTTTATGTCCTAGTAGAAGAAATCCGTACTGTTGTTATATCAGACGTGTAGACAGGGCTGCAGCACCGGCTACACAAGCAACAACCTCTATCGTAACAAATTTAGTTAGGACATTCTGATCATAAATGGTTTCCTGCGTTTTGAATATTTTGGTTATCTAATATATCATGATTTCAAATCATTTTCATAACTTTGTGGTGCAGGGAATTAAGGTTAATCCAACAAACTATGTTGAAACGCTTATACTCCTAATAGTCAGTGTTGCAGGGAGAGTATATTTTGTCTTAGGAGAAGTTTTGTTGGGAAGATGGAATTTGACCAATCAATGTGAAATGGGACATTGTTAGTACAAATTTTGTGGGAACGGAGTTGGCGAAATATGTGCCTTGTTGATAAAGATTGGCAATGAATTAATTCCATATTTTTGTTAGAAAATTTATATAGTCCGGATTTAGGATATTTATTTAAGTAGGACTTTATTTATTTCCTTGTATTTTTATTAGATTAGGAAAGATATTGTAAAGTTTTTTCCTTATATAGTTTAGATTGTATAGATTTTAAAGGATTCTATTTTCTTAGGAATAATTTCTTAGGACTCAAGATATGTTTAGGGTGGTAAATTTTGTGCTTATATAAAGCCCTGAACCTCAGATGATCCTATGGAGCTTTAATCGAAAAATCTCAACATAAAGGTTTTGAAGGGTGCAGCCAGTGCTTCTACCATGTTGAAGTTAACTAATGTTGAGTCACCTAATTAGAGCTCCCACTACCCACCACCAGAAAATAATTAAAAGAGAATATATATATATATATATATATATATATATATATATATATATATATATATATATATATATATATATATATATATATATATATATGACCTGGTCAGACCGGCCATGTGGGCTGATGGGATGAAGGTGGGTTGAGCTTATCTCAAATAGAAATATGTAGGGAAATTTTGAGAATTAATATTTTTTTGACTTTATTTGAAGTGAAAGTTAAAGGGTGGACCTATTTTTAGTGAAACTTGGATTCGTGGGTCTATATCAAATTTGCCCTTAATTTTTTATGTTGAAATTTTAAAATTTCTCCTCCGCTTTCTCATGTATTCACTTTTTTAAACTTGTCCCTAAATATTTTAGAGTTATAATAGTACTTATTAATCATTCCGTTTTTTAATAGGGTTAATGAGGCATGCCCCTCTCATTTGAAAAAAAATATTAGAACTAAACACTCCATATTATTTTTAATAGTTGGAACCCCCTCATTTTTCACGATCCGAAAATACTCTCATATTTTCTATTTGAAACAGACCCCCACCTCAATTTATGAAAGGAAACTCATAAATTCACTCCAACTATCCCGCGATCCATGCTAGATCCAAATCACCCAAATTCTTTCCCAAATCTCACAAAAATATTTCCCGTTTTCGCCTCCAGTGTTGCTACTACACATTAGCCCCCTGCAAATAAACCCTACATTGTTGTATTTCTCCCAAAATCACATAAAAATGAAAGTCAAAATGATTGAAGTAATAAAACCATTAAAAATGGTGAAGAATGCAACACAAATCACATAACAAATTGTTCCAATCTGCTATATTGTTTTGAATATTTTGGTAACACAGGAAGATGCACAAATTTTCAATTCAAAATGAAATATTTTGGTAGTCAACTATAATCTTCCCAGAAGTAAATTATAAAAATTGGCTAGTCAACTATAATTTTTCCGAAGTGAACTATAATTTTTCCGAAGTCAACTATAAAAATCCGAAATCAACTATAGTTTCTCACTAGTTAACTATTCCAATGCCAAGTATAACTATTCGAACCTCTCATTGCCGGCTTGACTGCATTACCTTCTATGCATTCCATTTGTCCTTAACTGCTGTATTTCCGTGATAGCTTGTGATTCCTAAAAGACGGGCAACGGTTCGGAGGTCGAGCCCCACCCCAGCATTCGGTAGTCAACTATAATTTCTTCATCAGTTAACTATATTAATATCCAATTTAAGATCGAGATTTGGATATTCTAATCGGAACATCGATGAAAAAAAAAAAACTCAACTCCGGGGATAAAATCATAACATGTAATTCATATAGTCGAAAGTAGACTGTTTCCGAGGAACGAAAAATCAGATAGAGAAAAATGAGAGAAGGGACAAAATGAGAGACATATTCAGGGGGAAAACTGAAGGAGACGATTAGAGAGAGAGAGAGAGAGAGAGAGAGAGAGAGAGAGAGAGAGAGAGAGAGAGAGAGAGAGAGAAGACACGTGATGTTTGATAGGAAATAAGAGAATAGAATAGAAAGTGGAGAGAGAAAAGGGGAAGAAAGAGAAAGAAAAAATCACAAAAGTAATGAAAGATGGAGAAATATATGGAACAAAAAGGGCAAAAAGGGAATAACATTAAGGTCATGGGGTCTAACAATTCATAATATCAATTTAGGATTTCTTTACAAAGGTCCAATTATAAAATGGATCTGAACTCAATTATTGTGTATTGATGGGGTAATCCCTCCTTTTCCCTTTTTACTATTATTGGTTTGGCGTTTATATTTTCAGTTAAGTTTGATAAAAAATGACACGCGCCCCTCACATATCTTCTATAGTACAAGGGAATGGACTTTTCATAACACGCATCGTGTATTGTTAAAACAGAACTATCATAATTATTTTTTTATTTTTTTTGAAAATTTGATTTAAAATCAAAATTAACGTAACTTCCTAAAAACAAATCCATATGTTGTGTCAAAATATTTTCTAAAACATTTTTTTAATTTTTTTAAAAAATTGAAGTATTGTTTCAAAAGTGGAATTCTAGGAATGAAGATATTATTTCAAAACAAAATAAAAATCTTATTGCAATAGAAGATAAGAAAACGATTTTCCAATTTCCACCCCTATTTAATGATGAAGCTTGGTATACTTTTTAAAAATATTTTTAAAAATATCGTTTAAAACATGAAATATTGTCTAAAAAATCGAAATATTGTTTCAAAATCGGAATATTGGAATCCAAATGAGATATCTTATTTTAAAATAAATCAAAATCTGATCGGAATAAGCCGAATAAGAATTTTCCTTCCAATTTTTATGTCTACTTAATGATGTAAAATTTTTAAATAACTAGATAATCAATGCACTAACTACATTAAGTAGGGGTAAAAGTTGGTATGGGGTTTTCTTATCCTCCTATTGCAATCGGATTTTTATTTTATTCTAAAATACAAAATTTCATTCGAATTCTGAAATTCGATGTATAAACAATATTCTGTTTTAGAAAAGAACATTTCATTTTATCCATATTTCGTTAAAAAATATTTTGATTTTTAAACAATATTTCAAAATTCAATTTATTTTATTTTATTTTGAAAACTAGTTCTGAACTTGTTTTGAAACAATATATCGATTTATTTTAGGAATTTACGTGACGTGATTTCAATGTTTAATAAAAAAAATTAATTACAAAAAAAATTGTGAATAACATTTGTTTTAACAAAACGCAATGCGTCTTGTGAAAAGTCTATTTAATGGAACTGTTGGAAATAAAATACATGTGAGGTGCACGTGCTATTTTCCATCCAACAGCGAAAAAATTAAACGGTGGACCAATTATGTAAAAAAAATGACATGATTGAGGACTACTATTATAACTGCAAAATCTTCAAGGACGATATTTAAAAAGTGGATAAAGTTTAAGAACGAAAAATGTAATTTTCCCTATTTCTTCCAATTGAATGTAGTTTAACTAATTTTGACGGCATAATTACATTTTTCGTCAATATACTTATCACCTAAAATGATTTTAGTCCACAAACTTTTGCCGCCACAAATTTAGTTCTCAAACTTACCAATTTTTTACACTTTTATTTCGACCGTCAAGTTTCTTGGACAGAATTGTCGCATGTGGCAATAAAATCGAGCTAGAACAAACCCCAATCCATTTGGCAGTCTATACATGAGATAGAGTGATATCTCATTCTTTCCTATCTCGAATTCAACATAAGAAGAAGAATCACTAGAATTGCTCTTGTTCCTATCATACCGTATATATGTCATCTTCTTCTCTGTATGATCATTTTACTAGCAAACTAACTAAAGTCCACAAGCTCAGGTATATAAGAAGCAACAACACTTTTCACCAGAGCCACATTCACACCCTCTAAAAATAAATGATTCTTTATTTATGTATAGTCCCTATCTTATACGCGATCCTCTTGTGTGGCCCGTTCACCAACAACCCCTTTATTAGATCCTTCACCGCAAAACTTCAGCGGCTAGCTCACCACATTGAAAACAATGTTCGAATTTTTAGAGCCTTTGAAAAGGGGTCGTCCCATGTAAGAGCTCGTACAAGAAAATCCCGAATGTCGACCAATCCACCACACTACCGTGCCCTTCGTCACGGATGATCTACAGGGCTAGGTACTCGTGGGTGCCGAGTCCCGACGACGAACATGGAGATTCACATTTGAGTTATGAACATAAACCATATACATCGGCCCCATAATTCCTTATAACGAACGTTCCAACTCCACAAGTTTTGTTTTGCTATTGTGATGCTCGAAATCCACAAAGGTTCCCAAACTAAATTAAAATTGTGTGATTTTGGTGTTGCCTTATTTCACCTCAATTGGATGATTCAAAAATGGAATTTAGGGGTAGGGTTTACGTTCATAAAAAAATATGGGGAATTAGGGATTTGAGGATAGAAATAGGAGGGGAATAAAAATGTCACTCCACCTCATAATCAGACTGCCAAAATGGACTAGAGATGTATTCCAGCTCGATTTTTACTACCACATGTGCAATTCCGTCCAAGTTAACTGAGAAACTTGACGGCCGAACCAAAAGTGGTAAGTTTGACGACTAAATTTGTGGTGGTGAAAGTTTAAGAACTAAAATCATTATAGGTGACAAGTATAAGGATGAAAAGTGTAATTATCCCACTTTTGACAAAATGTAATGTGATTCTAGAAATAAGATAAAATTATAACTAAGGGTTTTTTGCAAGGATCACTCTTGTGTAATATTAAATTGTCGAAAAAAATCTCCGTGTTAAAAAAGTTAACAAGGACCACCTATGAAAATTAGTGAAAGCTAAAAAGACCCCAGCAACATGTCATATGATCCACTCGCGACTGAGAGTACTTTTTAGATGAAAAGTCAAAAATATACCTCCGATTTTTTTAAGCAGGAAGTTCATTTTTCACCTCTGAATTATAGGGTGTGTATCAAACACCCCTCTGAATTACAAAACCTACCAAATACCCTTCTCTCTTTTCTAATCACCTATTAAAATTTTAACTCCATCAGTTTGAAGGTGCAGTTACATTTGTACCCCTGTGAGTTTAAGAGACATTAATGTTATTTATTTATCTATTTATCTTTTCCTTTTTAGTTTTTCAAAAATCAAATCTTCACACGTGCCCCCGACTCATCGTCTTCTTCACCTTGCTAATGAGATAACCAGTTTCGATTTTCCGGCAGATATCATATATATCATTATAATACCGACTCCCCAGCAAAAGAAAATCTCTAGAAAAGTGACAGCAAAAGAAAAAAATAATATAGATTTTATGTCCCCAAAATCAACTCCTCCACAATGAAAAAAATGAGAATCGAGTGAATTCTAATTTTGAGCACTAAATTGATTTTCGATGCAAAATAATCCTCCAAAAAAGGAAGAAAAAAATTGGGATAATGGAGATGATGATTAGGACTGGCAATTGAGCCGGGACTACCCGAAGCCCGATGGCTCGGCCGGATTTTATTTGAGCCGAGCTCGATTAATTGTGATCGGGCCGATTTTGAGCATTTTCATTAAACCCGATTAAACTATGGGCCAAGTTTGAGTTTACCATGGCCCAACCCGAATAAAGCCGGACTAAATTAATACACACACACACATATCGTTTGGTTGAACCAAGACAAAGGTCGATTTCACGATCACCGCCATCTCATCAACATGCACAATTGAAGTTTGCACTCTGTTTAGCTCGGCAGTATCTTCGATGCATGGCTGGATCATATCATCCTCAACCTCTCCCTCGAATCCAAACCTTATTTTTCTTCTTCAAATGTTGGGACGAATTTTGATTAATAATTTGAGATTATTCTCTTTGGTTCTTTAAGAACTTTTCGAACATATTGGAGGATTCCGTGCTTTCACCCCGACTTATCAATCGATCTTTCACAATCAATTGTGGCGTCTTCATATACCAAGGTTCTTGTCTCTTTATAGGCAACGGGTCGCGGTTCCACCCCTTCGATTCCTTTGTTTTTTGATGTTTCGACTTACTTCCGCGTAAGGTATTTACGCCACGTAACAAGTTATACGGGGTTCGTATCGGTTGGTAATCAGAGCCAACATCCAAAACAGCTTTCGCCTATCTATATTTTTATTGTCGCGTCTTCTAGATTATCTCATCTTTTCTTGAGTTTTGTTGTCTAGAGTCTTCGTAAAAAACAATGGAAATTAATCTTTTATTTGAAGTTTCATAGAGTTTAAGTTAGGTCTTCAGAGTCAAACTTTGGAGTTGTTTGGGAACTAAAATAATTGATTGAAGTAGGAATATGAATGTTTTGTTACAAGTATAGTAATATATAGAAGAAAAAAGAAATACAAAATCAATTATTGAAGGGCAAACATGTAAAATCAAGTGGGTAGGGAGTGAAGTGTAAGTGAAAGTTAAAAGTAGGGAATACAGACAAAGAAAAAACGTATAGGGACTGAATAACAAAAGTTTTTGGGCATTACTTATTTATGAGCAAAAACCCCAAGGGATTATGAGATTTTTTTTCTTTCTCATAATCTGTTTTTAGGTGTTTGCATAATCAACTTTTGTTTTTGCTTCTCTTAAAATAATCTACTTTAAGCTATTCTTTTAAAAGCATCCCTAGCCCTGCTTTTTCTATTTAAGTTCATTTTGCAAAATATTTGCAAACACCTCCAACTTTTAGAAATAAGCACTTAAAATCGACTTAACTCGCAATCACTAACTTCTGCTTTTAAATAAGCTTTTGCAAACACCACCTTAATCCTTAATTAATTATATGAAAAAAAATGCATTTTAGTCGAAAATGAAGAAACATAAAATAAAATACATAGAAGCAATTAGAAATATCATATATATATATATATGTATGTATATATATATACAATCTCAAACCTACAAGATTAAGACACGTGAACTGAGCCGGGGTTGATCCAACGGAAACCCCTCCGACGCTCAAGTCAGATAAATGCTTACGGAAGCAGATGGGTAAACAATAGAGTTATGGGTATCAGAACTAGAGAATAGAGCGTACCTTGTCCCATGAGGCTGAGGTCTTATTTATATTAATTAGTGGTAGAATCCTGATTATAGTATAATTCTAGTTTAGTTAAAATATAACCCTAATTAAGTATTCAGTCAATATGACGGGCTTGAGCCCTCAATCCAGTGGGCTCGTTCGTTTTGGCCTTAACTTCTAGCCCAATATGGTGAAATAATTAGTGGGCCCATTAAAGGCTCACTTAGGTATATCATTAAGCCCCCCACTCTCGAGTCGAGTCTCGAGTAGGGAGAGAGTCGTTCGAGAGTAGTTGCCTTGATTGTCAACCTTAATATATTCGGCGGATCAAATGAATGTTATTGCCCTTTTACGATTTTTATAATCTTTAGGGGATTTTTTGTAGATTGTAGATCTTCCAAGACATTCATGCAATTACTGTAGAAATTTAGGATTTTTTTATAAATCCTAAACATTTGAGGGACTTGTATGCAATTTTCAGAAGTTAATGGCATACTTGCCTTCACCCATTCTTTTGTGCACTCAATTGAGAATCTGTGGATATTCTGAGACTCAATTAGCAAATAACCCAAATTCAACTGCTGAAATTGAAGAGGTGGGCGGCGGCGCTGGGGTCGCGTCGCTACGAGGAGGATTTGGTCGTGGTTTTGAAAGCAACACAAATATATATATATATATATATATATATATATATATATATATATATATATATATATATATATATATATATATATATATATATATATATATATATATATATATATTGATAAATAGAAATTACAAAAAAAAAAAGATTGAATCGGGAAGCATAAACACAGGAAAGCTTCGATAATCAAGTCCCAAACATTCAACTCTAACATAGAAGACACTTGACCTAAAATCAGCTGCTTCTTCTAGCTCAAACTTGCCCTATTTATACTATCTCTATAATTAGAAAGTGCTAAAATAATAAAAAGCGTAGTAACGTTTCTTCAGCTAGCCAACTTCACTTCCCTCCTCTCTCACTCCGCCACGTGTGTTGCTGGGAGCCGCTACTAATAAAAACATAATATTCCTAAAAGCGTGTAATGGTCATGCGCCTTCGACTGAAACGGTAGTAATTCTTCTCTGCAATTATCGTCCTCTTATTAATTATATTTGCATGTCTTCTTTGTTTCTTACTTCAATTTATGCATGTCTTCTTCTTCCATCTTGCCATATTTCGATCTTCCCAATTGAGCTGGTAACAATGCCTCCCTCTAAAATGTCCTTGTCCTCAAGGACAGAAAGTGAGGAAGCGCCTCTGGATGTCCTCACAATCCTCCTATGTGGAATCTTCTTCTAGAGCGTTAAACCATTTGATCATCCATAGAGTGACTGCTCTGTTATTCTTCTGAATTAACCTTCAATCAACAATAGAATGTGGTTCAAGTAATATGTGCCCGTGTATAGTGATTGTAGTGGTTAAGTGTTTTCGGCTGATTAAAGATCATTTTTTCTTCTTAAGTTGAGAGACATGAAATGTTCGATGGATCTTAGAATTCTGTGGCAATTCCAGTGTATAAGCCATCTCTCCAACCCTCTGTAGTATCTTGTAAGGTCCAAAAAATCAAGCAGACAATTTGTTGTAAGTTTGAGTCTTTGCAGATTGTTGTCTATATGGATGCAGTCTAACAAACACCCAATCTCCCACCTGAAAAACTCTTTCACTCCTCCTTTTATCGGCCTCCACTTTCATTCTATTTTGTGCCCTCAATAACTGCTCCCTTATCACTCGAATAGTGGCCTCTCTATGTTGCAAACCCCTATCCACCAGTTCATTAGGAGATGCCATAGGATTGTAAGGTAGGTGAAGGGGAGCCTTATGCCCATACATCACTTCATAAGGAGTGGTCTGTAGAGATGAATGGAATGTGGTGTTATACCACCATTCTGCCAAAGGCAACCATTGAGCCAACTCCTTAGGTTTTTCTCCACTCATGCACCTTAAATACCCTTCTAAACATGTATTCACTATGTTAGATTGACCATTAGTTTGAGGATGGTAAGCAGTTGAAGTGTGGAGCTGTGATCCTTGAAGTTTGAAAAATTCTTGCCAAAACTTACTCATGAAAATGGGATCTCTATCACTAACTATAGTCTTAGGCATGCCATGCAGTTTGTACACATTTTCCATGAAAAGTTGTGCCACTATTCTAGCTGTATATGGATGCTTCAAACTTATGAAGTGTGCAGCCTTCCTCAATCTATCCACCACCAGTAAGATAGTATCCTTTCCTCCAGAAGTTGGCAATCCCCCAATAAAGTCCATAGAAATGTCTTCCCATACTCTCTCAGGAATGGGGAGTGGTTGCAGTAACCCTGGTGTTGCCACAGTCTTCTCCCCTTTGTTCCTCTGAGACACATCACATTGTTGCACAAAAGTATGCACATCTTCCTTCAATCTCTTCCAATAAAAAGTTTTCTTAATCGTCTGTAAGGTGTTGTGCATTCCAGAGTGCCCTCCCACTGCAGCACCATGGTAATGATTCAAATTTTTTTGTCTAAGTTCCAGTTCCTTCCCCACAACAAGCTTTCCCTTCCTTAGCAACACTTTAGCAGTCCAAGAATAAGAAGGTTTGTTTTTATGCCTTCTTTCAAATCTTTAATGTTTTTTTTCAACTTCAAGTCAGTGGCATAGATCTTTTTAATCTCTTCCGGAAAAGAACATTGAGGAATGGAGAGTGTGAAACAACTAGCTTCTGGAATAATGATTCTAGACAGCCCATCTGCCACCACATTATCCTTTCCCCTCTTGTATGAAACTGCAAAATCATATCCTAACAATTTAACCAACCATTTTTGTTGAGCTGGTGTAGGAACTCTTTGGTCCATCAAGTACTTCAAACTTTGGTGATCTGTTCTCACAGTGAAGTGATTGTCAATCAAGTATGGTCTCCATTTTTGAAAAGTTGTCACTAAGTCAAGAAGTTCTTATAGATCACCTTGGGTCATATTTAGAGCCTTACTCATGAAAGTAATTGATTTACCTTGCTGCATCAACACAACTCCCATTTCAGTTCCAGATGCATCAGTCTCAATGGTAAATTCTTTAGGAAAATCAGGGATTGCCTGTTAGGATAGTAGACTAAAAGTCTCGCTTTTAGCTACATTTTTATTATTAAATTAATAAAATAGTTTATTATCATTTTACGAGAATTTGCACTAGGGTATTCAATGCATTTAATTGATTGTTTGTCAATTACTTAAAAGCATAAGTCTAATATTCTAATACTATTCGAAATGGTGTGCTACGGCGCACAGAAAGATCATTTTGAAAGTTCGTTTAGAATATAAAGATAAACGTTCACAATCTGCATGGAAATGGACTATCCATTGCTAAAATATTGTAGCACAGTATTTACGTGATTGGTCTTCATCACAGTAAACAGAGAATAACTTTTGTAGTTATTGTTTTGACTTATTGTGCTAGCACACCCGGCATGTGTTGAACCGGACAAAGTGAAATAATTGTTTCATCACTGTTCATAAATGAAACTGTATTATTTCTAGTTGACAATATATTACTTACTCTCTTAATCCCTAGATAATTAACGTACACATTTAATTGATGATCTCTGCTTTGATGTCACAATGGGAGAGATTCCTATATTCAGTCAAATGGCCCCCAGTGCGTTGGATAGAGACATTAAGAATTAATAGGTGGAAATTAATTATCGAAAGGAATCCACATCTCTCAAATATGGGATTGATAATAACCCTTGAGTAGTTTATAAGATTTGTTTATGCTAAGTCCTGGCCAGGTGGATTTTGTATCCGGCATACTCAAATAAGTTAAGCGGGTAAGACTCATGAAAGGAAACCATTTAATTTATTTAGCAGTGAATAAATTAACTGGTGGTTATAAGATATCTTAATGTGGGGAGAATCTAAGTAATGATCGACCGGAACTCGAATATAATATTTGAGAATATAAATGGGAGTTCAATAATTATTTGGTAGTGGAAAATAAATAATTATTTAATGATTAATTAATGAATTCTTTTAAGAGTTTGGATTTAATTAATTATTAGTTGCCCGATTTATATTTTCTCCTTTAGTCCCTATTGTAGCCCAATAGATTTTCTAATTAATCGAGAAAATAAAGTTCAAACAATATTATATATTGGAATTAATATAGCCGAAAATTAAGTCCCCATTGGATTGCAATTTTTGACTATATAGAGTTATAGAAGGAGTGAGGTTTGTTTCCATGTAATCCTCTCTATGTGTGGCTGTAATTCCTTGTGCTATTTATAATGGAGATTGGGTTGATGAGAAAAAATATAATTATGCCACACGCCTATTTCAACGTTGGAGAGAAAATATATTTCTCTTATTTTCTCTTTTCTCTTTTCTCTCTAAGTTTCTCGATTATAGATTTAGATTTATTCAAGTACAAGTCCACATTTGTAGAAGAATCATTAATCCGGGATATACAATAGAAGACTATAGGGTTTTAGAGCAAACTATAATTCCCGAAATCTATGAGCAGTCCTGCGAAGAAATTCACCATAAATCTACCGTTCATCCGATAGGCTTGAAATTTATATAGTAGCTTTCTAACCCATAGTATTATAATTATTCTGAAATATTTTTCAATCAGATCAACCATCTCGGAGATATTGGTGAAGGAAGATGGCTGTAAATTTCTTGACATCAGTTCTTCGAGCATTGAAGGCTTGGTGTTGATCCTCGTTCGTGCGCCGAAGATATAAACGAATCTGCTCGCAAAAACTGTAAGTTGCTAGATTATATTTATTCCACTTTAAACGAATCTAATCAAAGCATGTTAGTAAAATTAAAACTGGCTAATCTAGAACCTCTTGTGAATTTTCATTGAATCCTGGGCTTCATATCCCAACAGTGCCAACATTGGAGTTTGAGGAGTCATTGCTTCCTTGAGGGCATTAAATGCTTGTTGAGCTCATCCACTCCACTTGAAGCAGTCTTTCCTCAACAATTGAGTCAAGGGATGAGCTATTTTACCATAATCCTTGACAAATCTTCTATAGTAACCAGTTAATCCAAGGAACCCCCTCAATTCTTTGATTCCCTTAGGAATTGGCCAATCATTCATAGCTTGAGTCTTGCTGGGTCAGTTGCCACCTCTTCTGGTGTGATTACATGTCCCAGAGATTCAATGGAAGAGCTCCCAAAAGAACATTTATTCCTCTTGATGAACAACTGATGCACTCTTAAAAGTTCCAGCATTGTCCTCAGTTGTTCCAAGCGTAAATTCCAACTCTTACTGTAGACTAAGATGTCATCAAAGAAAACTAAGACAAACTTCCTTAGCTGATCATGGAATAGCTTGTTCATGAGGCTTTGAAAGGTGGAGGGTGCATTAGTCAAGCCAAATGGCATGACTAGAAACTCATAGTGCCCATGGTGAGTTCTAAAGGCTGTTTTCATGATGTCTTCTTCTTGCATTCTGATTTGGTGATAGCCTGATCTTAGATCCAGTTTAGAAAAGACCTTGGCTCCATGTAGTTCATCCAATAGCTCTTCAATGACAGGGATGGAAAATTTATCCTTGACAGTGTGTTTGTTTAACTCTCTATAATCCACACACATCCTTCAAGAGTTGTCTTTCTTTTTCTCCAACACTACTGGTGAACAAAAGAACTACTACAAGCCCTAATCACCCCTGAATCTAATAACTCTTGCACTATGGCTTCAATTTCATTATTTTGTATGGTTGAATATCTATAGGGCCTCACATTGACAGCTTCTGACCCCTCCTTAAGGTGTATTATGTGATCATGATCTCTGTGAGGTGGTAGACCATTAGGTTCAGTCAATAAGTCTGCATATTCACTCAATAACTCTTGTAATCCCTCCCCTCCTATGCATTCCATAGAGTTCAAGCTAGCAATGCATTTTGGTACATTCTCTCCTTAGTTAATGGGAATTTGAGCTATGTCCACACTCACAGAAGCTCCATCTTGTAAGCTCCCAATGCATTGGTAAGCAATATGGGATGGTTTCTGCAAGATTTTGTTCAATATTTTGTTGGAGACCAACTTAACTGAGTTGGGTTGGAGGCCTCTTAACACCACTTTCCTGCCCATGTGGTTAAGCTCCATCTTTAACTGTAGGTAATTACTGCATATATCCCCTAAAGTTTCTAACCATTGAATGCCTAGTATTGGGTCACAACTTCCTAGAGGTAATGTCATGACTTCTGTAGAGAACTCCACACCATGCATTTTCCAAGTGAAAATTGGACATTTAAACTTAGTAATAAGTCTGTTTCCTCCAGGTACATTAACAGATGAAGGTTTCATTTCCACTAACTCACACCCCAAGGACCTTGCAGTTTGCTCATCCACAAAGTTATGAGTGCTTCCATTCTCAATCAAGGTATGTATGGTTTTTCCTTTTTTACTGACCGTGTTAACCTCATGTGCCTGAAATGATGAGTGTCAGTCATAGCATGCATAGAAACCTGAGACAACTGCTCATCTCCCTCCTCCATTCTTTCTTCTGTCACCACACTAGGGTTATACTCCAATTCACCTTCCATCATTGCTTCCTCCTCAGGGATCTCCATTACATACATCTGTCTCTTCTTAGGACAGTTGTGATCTATAGAGTATTTCTCATCACACCAAAAACAAAGGCCCTTGGTTCTTCTATCATCAACTTCTTGATTACTCAACCTCTTAGTTTGGTTAAAGGGTTGGGTCTGGTTTCTGTGATTGGTTGTGTTATTTCTGTTAGAATGTGGGCCGAAATAATTGTTGGTTGTGTATGTGTTGGGATTCTGGTTGGGGTTTCTATTAATGGCTAAGGTGTTAGGTCTGTAGGTAGTGTACGAAGCTCGGATAGGATTTTGGTGTTGAATAGGGTGTTTTTTGGGGGATAGGGTAATGGTCTGCTCCTGCAACTTGGCTAAACTCACCACTTCCATCATATGTTTGGGCTTAAACATTCTGATCTGTAATGAAATTTCTGGTTTCAATCCTCCTAAGAAGCAACTCACTGCATATGGCTCTGAGAGATCGACTACAACATTAAACCCCATCCGTAGCGTTTGAAAAACGCTATTATTGGCTATTATAGCGTTTTTACAAACGCTTTGTCTGCCGGAGCTATAATAGGTACAACCTCGAATACAGCGTTTATGAAACGCTATGATAGTTACATCTACAATAGCGGTCTATAACTATTATTGGATGTCGTATTATGGCTTCTAAAAAACGCTATTATAAGTTATGATAGCATTTACAGAGCGATATTATATACTTTTATAGCGTTTATGGCTTCTAAAAAATGATATATGTAAGTTCTGATGACATCTCTATAGCGCTATCATATATATTTTATAGCGTCATTAAGACTATAATAGTATTTTATAATTTTCAATTGTATGACTTTAATAGCGTATAAAAAATGCCACGTGAAATGCTATAGATGGATGTTTTACATATCCTTGTTCCTTCAATACACTTGCAAAACTCCATTACAAACTTGTAATAAACTATGCTGAACTTTTATTAATAATTAAAAAATACTATACACTAACGTTCTTATAGAACATTAAACATAATCTAAATAAACAATTCTGATTAATACATCGAAACCAAATTCAAAAAAAAAAATAGCTATCTTGCAGTAATTATATTATCTTGTGGTTCCCCATATCATCATTTGACCTGTTAACAAAAAGCGATTTTTTTTTACTGAAGTTAGTATACAATAATGATTATAGAGACGAATTAAAAAAATGTAATATATTTCTAAAGTATAACCACTTCATCTCACGGTCCATACAATTTTGCTATGCAGTTGAGACTTTTACCATGTCCACTAAAAATCGACTCTAAACATTTATTACAAAATTGATGGGCATATTCAAGCTTCTATTTTCTATGTTTGAAATACTAGGAACCTAAAAACACACAGTAATACTAGGTCAAGGCTTAAACATCAGATCATCAATCAAGAGTCAGTTTCCAGTCCAACGGGAGAATTACTCTAAACTCGTGGACCAACCGTTGGAACAAAATTTCCAGAAATTCCAGGAAGCCTGAGAAATGATCTCAGTCCATAGTAAAATAGTTTCCAGATTAAACTTACGAAGTCCAAAATTTCTCTCAATATTAACGACTAATAAAACAAAGAAAAAAAGTACAAAAGGATATTAAAAATTATGATAATAATCGAGAACCTGATTTAACTCGACGATTAACAATGGTGCTAGCAGAACTAATAAACTTCAATATTAACAAGTTAAATTGTTGTTTACCGAATTGTAACTTGCCTGATGTAAATCCTTAATGGGACTTGCATTTCTCATCAACAATGATATCTTTTTGCTATTAATCCAAACAAGATATAAGTAATTACTTTGGGGGAAATAAATCTTAGACAAAAGTTCGTATATCCTCTGTATAAAAATATTAATTATCTTTCTATGCAGTAGTTTGGATGATGCGGAGTGTCATAGAAAGGCCTATCAATAGTGGCTAACAGTCAAACTCCTTTTAACAATGTTCTATAAAATGACGATGAAATGGTGCAAAACAAAATTCAGATGATTAAAAAGTTCAAGAGGAAACTAAATACCTTTTTACTCCAGTAGTAACTATAACAGTTTCAATTGCACCGCCATATACAGTTACATCATCCCAAAGGCTACACAGACCAAAACAAAGGTTCGTCACATTTTATCAATCAAGAAAGGGTAGCGAAGTATTATAATTTAAAGCTGATGGTAAACAATTTACCCATAATAATTGATGCAATATAGAAACAATTCCCAATCAAAATAACAAGCAATTAAAATAAATTTAAAGTATTCTAGTTATCCATGAATCTAGTAAAGAAAACAAGGAAAAACGGAAATGCGATGTCAATTAATAGAACTCTCTTTTCAACATCTCAAAATTTCACATAAATACATAAATGCTTCACTGGTATTCACCTTCTGCACACTCCCAACAGGGGTACCTACCAAAAGAAAAAAACAAAGAATAAAGTGGAGCATTCAGTAAGTATATCATTCTATATGGTTCCCTAAGAAAAATAAACTACAAAGAAACGAGTTAAAACTAGATAAAAACTATTATAAAGACAAACAACAATAATACAACCTAAATAGAGACACGAGGTCGGAATTTTACAGATTAAAGGAAACTTCCCTAATTGAGGGCAAAGAATAGGTGGTGAGCCTCATCAGTCTGTTCCGTTAGTGTTTCAATCTTCCAAACCTCGATCTGTAATTCTGGGTATTTCTTGCAAAAAACAATTGAAATTAGGTATTTTTCACAAAAAAAAATATAGTAAAATTAGGAAATCTAATGAGAAAATTGAGAGTAAGAGGTACCGACCACAACTAAAATAAGGAGAGAATTGATCATGGCTCACAGATGAATGTTACGGAGGTTTGGCGTTCTGGCTTGAGGTAGGGATATTAAGAGTTGAGATTTATTTGACTTCAATTAGCAAAAAATAAAAATTAGTCGTGTGAGGGGTGCCGTATATTATCTTATAGCGTTTCCTTTTTGTTTTTTATTAATTATTGAAGCCATAAAACACAATTATAGCAGTTTATGAAAAAACGCTATAGTCATATGCTATCAAAAACCAATTTTGTTGTATATCTACACAATTCATCAATTCATCAAACCTATCAAGGTAATCTTGTAGAGATCCGGTTTGTCTGAGATTCATTAATTCAGACATAGGGTCTTCGAATAGGAGAGTGCCAAATCTGCTATTTAAGGCCCTGATGTACTCCTCCCAGCTCGGGATTTCTCGTGTGAGACGAGCCTTCATGAACGTTTGGTGCCACTGGAGAGCTCTCCCTTCCAAATGCACCACTGCTAGCTTCACTTTTGAGCTTGATGGTGTGCCATCTACGTCGAAGAACTGGTCACACTTATACACCCAGCTGCGCAGATTCGTGCCATCAAACTTTGGAAACTCTACCGACGAACACTTAGTGGGTAGTTGATACTCGGCACCCCAGTGAGGACCTTCCTGATTTCCCAGATCTGGATCTCTACCACTGTCGCCATGTGGAACTGATTGCTGCTGCAATTTAGCCATCATCAACGTCATCATAGCACGATTTTCTTCTACATTCTTAGCATTAGCTTCGGATATTGCTTGCATTTTCTCTCTCATCATGTCCATATCCTTCCGTAGCTCTGCAAACCGAGTACCATCTGCCATTGTATACTTCACAGAACCGATGGCTCTGGATGCCAATTGAAAGCAACACAAATATATATATATATATATATATATATATATATATATATATATATATATATATATATATATATATATATATATATATATATATATATATATATATATATATATATATATATATATATATATATATATATATATATATATATATATATATTGATAAATGGAAATTACAGAAAAACAGAGATTGAATCGGGAAGCTTAAACACAAGAAAGCTTCAAGAATCAAGTCCCAAACATTCAACTATAACCTAGAAGACACTTGACCTAAAATCATCTGCTTCTTCTAGCTCAAACTTGCCCCATTTATACTATCTCTATAATTAGAAAGTGCTAAAAATAATAAAAAGTGTAGTAACGTTTCTTCAGCTAGCCAACTTCACTTCCCTCCTCTCTCACTCCGCCACGTGTGCTGCTGGGAGCCGTTATTAATAAAAACGTAATATTCCTAAAAGCGTGTAATGGTCATGCGCCTTCGACTGAAACGGTAGTAATTCTTCTCTGCAATTATCGTCCTCTTATTAATTATATTTGCATGTCTTCTTCGTTTCTTACTTCAATTTCTGCATGTCTTCTTCTTCCATCTTGCCATATTTCGATATAGTGAGATTTGGCGACTCATGCGATTTGAAGGGTCCCGCGGCGCCATTGATGTGTGGAGTAGGGTTGCCTTGATTTAGAAGTGTGCTAGTGCTGCCAACTTTGCTGATTTGTCGAGGTAAACTTCAAGTGTTAAATTAGTAGATTGCCAGGTTGTCTTGGAGATGACACCAATAGGATGACCCTAATGAGTCGATACATGTAAAAGGGTGAATGGCGCCATGCTTCGTGGTGGCCCGACCAGCTGGGTGGCACTGGAAAAGAGGTGATCTCGTGTCAGGGGTGATGTCACGAGATACGAATGTCGAGCGAGTAGTTTCCCCGTGAGAGTTGTCTCGCCACGGGGTGGTAGCACTAAGCGAGTTATCTCCTCGTGGGAGTTGTCTCGCAGCAGGATCATAGTACCGAGCAAGTTGGCTCCTCGTGGGAGTTATCTCACAGCGGGATCGTAGCACCAAAAGAGTCTCATCGTGGGAGTTGTCTCGCAGCGGAGTCGTAGTACCGAGCGAGTCTCCTCGTGGAAGTTGTCTCGCAGCGGGATCGTAGCACCGAGTGAGTCTCCCCGTGGGAGTTGTCTCGCAGCGGAATATTAGCATCGAGCAAGTCTTCTCGTGGAAGTTGTCTCGCAGCGGAGTCGTGGTACCGAGCGAGTCTCCTCGTGGGAGTTGTCTCGCAGCGGAGTTCTAGTACCGAGCAAGTCTCCTCATGGGATTCGTCTCGCTGTGGATTAGTAGTACCGAGTGAGTCTCCTCGTGGTCGGCCCCTCGTGGTTTGATTTGTAAGGGTCGTCCTGCCCTCGGACTTTAGTCTTTTTGTAATCTAACCCGCTTATGAGGCTAGGCACCCTTAGTCGTCCTCTCGAGGTTTGGTTTGTACGAGTGGATCTCCACTCAGTGTTTAGTTTTTTTGTGATCTAACTCGCTTATGAGGCTAGGCACCCGTAGTCGTCCTCTTGAGTTTTGGTTTGTAAGGGTGGACCTGCACTCAGAGTTTAGTCTTTTTGTGATCTTACTCGCTTATGAGGCTAGGCACCCGTAGTTGGCCTCTCGAGGTTTGATTTGTAAGGGGGGATCTGCACTCGGAGTTTAGTCTTTTTTTGATCTAACTCGCTTATGAGGCTAGGCATCCGTAGTCGTCCTCTCGAGGTTTGATTTGTAAGGGTGGAACTGCACTCGGAGTTTAGTATTTTTGTGATCTAACTCGCTTATGAGAGGCTAGGCACCCGTAGTCGTCTTCTCGAGGTTTGATTTATAAGGGTGGACCTGGACTCGAAGTTTACTCTTTTTGTGATCTAACTCGCTTATGAGAGGCTAGGCACCCGTAGTCGTCTTCTCGAGGTTTGATTTATAAGGGTGGACCTGGACTCGGAGTTTAGTCTTTTTGTGATCTAACTCGCTTATGAGGCTAGTCACCCGTAGTTGGCAACTCGAGGTTTGATTTCGAAGGGTGGACCTGCACTCGGAGTTTAGTCTTTTTGTGATCTAACTCGTTTATGAGGCTAGGCACCCATAGTCAAATGTCGTTGACCCATTGAGTGTTCTACTTTGCTGAAGCTGAGTTGGCAAGACTCTTGTAAGCTTAGCGAGCAGAATCTAACTCCATGGGTTTTGGCATCTTGACTCTGTTTGTGGAGAATGCTTTGTAGAAATAGCGAAATGCTATTATTAATGTCGAAATAGCAAAGTACTTCATTAGTGCCGAAGTGGCGAAGTAGTTGCTTGTAGAGCATGAAAAATAGAAAGTAAAAAATAAAAACTAAACTTAGCTGGATAAAAGTCGTCCATGATGGGTCCTTCCTATTCTTTACTCGTAGAATTGCTTGAGATTGGCTACATTCCATGTCCTTGGTACTTGGAGACCATCAAGGTGTTGTAGTCGATAAGCTCATGTTGTGAGGAGAAGTCCAGCTTTGGGATGGATGTCCAGTCTTTGAGATGGGATGGGATGGCCAGCCCTTGAGGAGAGGTGAGGGGATCTCCAACCTTTGAGATGGAATGTCCAACCCTTGGAATGGGATGTCCAGCCTTTGAGATGGAATATCCAGCCCTTGAGATGGGATGTCAATCCTACGGTGGAGAGATGAGAGGATGTCCAGCCTTGGGAAGGGATGTTCAACCCTTGAGATGGGATACCCAGCCTTGGGATGGGATGCCCAGACTTTGACATGGCATGGGATGCCCAGACTTTGAGATGGGATGGGATGTCCAACCCTTGAGATGGGAAAAGCCACTAGTCGAGCCTTGATGTTGGTGGGTGACAGAAGGATTGCCTATTTTTTTTTTTTGGGTGCTGCCAAAGCCATGGAGAGGGTGATCCGTAAAGTCTTGGTGAGGGCGACCCATGCTATTGTGTATTAGAGACCTCATGTTGGTGGGCAGAGTCAGGTAGGTGGCCGGACTCTGATAGATAGAATGTATATATATATATCTCACCTTGGTGGGATCATCATCAGAGGGTAGGGGTTCTCCTTATCACCTTGTCTACGTCGCGATCTAGGTTGCATTCCCACAGACGACGTCAGAATGATGATGTGTAGATCACCTTGATAGATTTGATGGGAACACGAGGGTAGAACATTGCACGCAAATAGATGATCTTGGTTGGAGTCCCTACCACGTAAAGATGAACACCTGAATCTCAAACCTGCAAGATTAAGACACGTGAACTGAGCTGGGGGTTGATCCGGCGGAAACCCCTCCGATGCTCAAGTCAGATAGAGGCTTAGGGAAGTAGATGAGTAGGTAGAACAATAGAGTTCTGGGTATCAGAACTAGAGAATAGAGCGTACCTTATCCCATGAGGCTGAGGTCTTATTTATATTAACTAGTGGTAGAATCCTAATTAGAGTATAATTCTAGTTTTAGTTAGAATATAACCCTAATTAGGTATTCAGTCAATATGATAGGCTTGAGCCATCAATCCAGTGGGCTCGTTCGTTTGGGCCTTAACTTCTAGCCCAATATGGTGAAATAATTAGTGGGCCCATTAACGGCTCACTTAGGTATATCAACTAATATTACATATTTTATAAAATAAAATAAGATAAATTAGTGGTAATTCTTTTGCCATTTGAACAAACATTACTCCATTATATTTTTTTCCACAAAGATCTTCAATCTTCTCAATTTTTTTTAGGAATCTATTTTCTCATCTAATGTTCTTCAACATTAGAGTAGCAGTTTATATGCTATGAATTAATAATTTAGTGACTGTCAAATACTAATACAATTAAATATTTCTACATCAAATATTTGAATTTATTTATTTATTTCTATATCATAATCAAATAAAAGAAAACATAGTATGGTATATTTTTATTAGACCATTTTCTACTAATAAGATTAAATTATTTGTATATCACATTAGAAATTGAGCAATATTGTAAAATTCCTATACTACTATTATTAAAAACGTGAAAAAAAAAAAAAAAAAGTAATTTTGAGGGATTGCAAGAAAATTTCAACCACTCTCATTGAGTGCTAAAGGAAAGTTGAAATTTAATACTGAGAAACTTTCAAAAACAAAGTTCTGGCAAAAAGATATGACAAATATAGCTATATTATTCTTAGAATCTCATTCCATAATGAAAATCTTGAAATTTTGAGATTAAAGCTGGTGATGGTGTATAAGAAAGGCAATATTGAGCTATCAAACAAGCCATCCAATTCTCCCATACAAATGTAAGATGGGTCTTTCTTCCGTGAATTCACCTCCCCTTTCCTTACATGAGTCCCTCTTCTATACAATTTCATGGCCTAAAGAAATGGATAAACTCTTTGTTCAAACATTAAAAGCTGAAGCGATGAAAAACGTTGCTTGTATAGCTACCAATTCACATGATATTACTATTGCACGGCGCATCGTAAACATCGACTTAGGTACAAACATCTCATACGAGACTAGCATGGCAATGTTTAATAAGTTAAAAACAGGGTACTCTGTTTTTCTCCACATTATTTCTACATCCGGGGTTTACAGGGATAAAACGACAAATATTGTTCATGCCCCTACTGGAATTTGGAAAATATGGTTGAAGGTAAATTTTATTTCATAATTTTTCATTTTATGATATCTCATACCATTGTTTAATTTATGTTTTGTGTTATATATGATCGTTTTCAGAATATGCCAATGTCTAAAGCTTATGAAACTAAGGAAGAACCTGAGTGGGAATCACATAAAATTTCTTGCAAATAATGGAAGCACATAAAAAGAGAAATTGAAACCTCAAATTTATTGTACGAAAGGGGGTTCTTCTTCGCATTCACCAAAGAAATCAAACTTTAAAGGAATTGTGTGGGCACATCGAATTCTCTAAACGTGAGATGAGATAAAATTTTGTAAGAAAAAAAAGAGAGAATCTTCAGCCGCTAATGTAGAACATATTTTTAATGTTAGGGTTTGGGAAATATTTATTGTATCTCAAGGGACATATGTAATTTCCTTTTTAATACCCAAATACATATTGGACATGGAAATTGGATCCATCCTTATGGTTGTGATCCATAATCAGCCAAAGTGTAGGATACCATGCCGGGCCGGAAGTGTATGCTAGGCTTTACCCATTTCTACCAAACATGATATTAGGCATGACATATAGTGTTTATGGCCCAATATTTGATATCAAATGAGCCCTAAGTGTATATGTGATAAATATGTAAGTTATGGTAATTGTGTGAGTATATGGCACTTTATTGATATTTGTGATGTTTATATAATTGTTGTAATATAAGCATGATTTTGAAAAAGATGCACGTCACTATTTCTAAAATTGAAAGATTAATGGAATACCGGATAATAAACAAATCGGATATAGTGGGTCGGTATCCAACTAGGATGAAATGTGTGGTTTGATTCCACCAGTGAAAACGGGCTCGTAACAGGTTTATTATTCAGGTTCAGAAATTAATCTTTCACGGATCTGATAAGACGAAAAATATATTTTTACACGATTTTCACAAAAAGGGCATTTTGATCATTTTGCATAAGTAAGTGTTTATGTGGAAATGATGTGCTTTCGTGATTAACATAATTATCCGATTGTCTTATGGTGTTTGGAATATGAGTAAGGATGATTATATAATATTAAATGTACTATATAACGTACTTTCAAGGTTCGATATTGAATCGGATTTCTTACTGAGATTTATGGCTCATATAGATATAATTGCAGGTAGTAATATCAGTAACCCCCACCGAAATGGATCCAGTAGTGGATCGAGGTCTTGCCCGGGACTTTTGGAAGTAGTGCGAGGGTCTATGAACGATGCTAAGATATTATGGTTGTTTTTCGTGATGTAATATTAAAAAGACCCATTTTCCTTTTCGTACCTTTTGCTTACTGAATTCATCTTTAGAGCAACGAGCTTAAAAACCGGTATGGATCGTACTTTTCACGTTATTATATAATTGTCCCGTTTAGTAATTAGTTATTTTTACGTCTTACTATTAGTTTTTGAAACGTTCACCAAAATATCTCAACCTCTGATTTCTTTTCAAACCAAAAAATAAATAATTTGATGGTGTTGCACTCGAACAAAAATCCTCCTTTCGAAAGCTATTTTCAAACGAAACATTTAATCGACTAAAGTACTTCTAAGAAAGTTTTCAACTATCACAAAGATTTCAAACACCTTAAAGAAGAGATTTTTAATAATTAAGTCCAACTCTAAAGTTTTAATAATTACAAAGAGGTCCTTTTGCTTCCGCTACATAAATGAATATTTCGATACTGGTTCGATTTATCGCCCGATTAGAAGGGGGTGCTACATGTATGTATATATATATATATATATATATATATATATATATATATATATATATATATATATATATATATATATATATATATATATATATATATATATATATTGCAAGTCTCAAGATTTCCGAAAAGAGTTAATTAGGAGGACATTTCTAATTGCTTCTGTGTATTTTATTTTATATTTCTTCATTTTCCACTAAAATGCATTTTTTTCATATAATTAATTAAGGATTAAGGTGGTGTTTGCAAAAGTTTATTTAAAAGCAGAAGTTAGTGATTGCGAGTTAAGTCTATTTTAAGAGCTTATTTCTAAACGTTGTGGGTGTTTGCAAATATTCTGGAAAATGAACTTAAATAGAAAAAGCAGGGCTAGGGATGCTTGTAAAAAAATAGCTCAAAGTAGATTATTTTAAGATAAGGAAAAGCAAAAGTTTATTTTGCAAACACCTAAAAACAAATTATGAGAAAAAAAACCCATAATCAGTTTCAAAAAGCTTTTACAAACACCACCTAAATATTTCCAACATTATCATTTGTTTTAGTAAAGAGCGAATGATTTTTTGTTTTTAACATATTCAACTGCAAAGTTGTAAAATATATAATTTATTTATTGCCTGGTATAAACACGAATCCCAAAAAAATACGTGAGCCAAGTTTGAGCCTATACGAATGAGGCCTGATGGTATTTGCGCTTGAACCTATAACAACTAAGCCTGATGGTATATGAGCTTGAACCGACCCAAATTCTGCTCACATGACCCGATCGCCAGCCCTAATAATGATCAGCGATGTGATACCTATTTTTATTAACTAAATCAAAATATAATTTTAATATTTGATTATATAAATAGGTTACAAAAGTAAATAAAAAAATATTATGGGTATTATTTAGTTATCTTTATGGATATAAATTGTATATATTTTTATAGATATAGCAAATTGAGGGGTAAATATGTCAAGAGACATTAATTGGAGAAAATCATTGTTACATCAGCACATGACAAATGGATTGGAAACAATGAGTCATTTCAGTATGTTTTGTAATTCAGGGGGTCTTCTTCATACACACCCCATAATTTAGGGGTGCAAACTAAGCGTTCCCTTTCATTTTTTAATAAATCTACATCCATGTAGGACGGACAGGGGAACGCGGACACAGGGAAATAGGGAAACGGACACAGGCAAACTCCGTTTTCAAAAAAGTTGGATACGGAAATGTGGGGAAATCCGTAAAGAATAAAAATATAGGGATGCATTCATAATTTCTAAAAAATATTATAATGTTTAATATCATTCTACAAATTACATTTATGGAATATAAATTTAAGTATTGGATTAACATCTACAAAATATTAAAATACCACTAGAAATGAAAAAGAGACATAATATTTAAGATTCTTTTAAGCGTATGCAATTCGAAGTTTTTATTTAAAATGAAATTTGGATTTATTTTGTGTGGAAACGTGTTTTCAATTTTTTATTATTATCATAAACGTCCCCAAAAATTTTAAATGTTTATGTAAACGGTCCCGAAACGTGTGTCATGGAGTTTCGATTTCCGGAACGTGGAAACGCGTGTGGGTTGAAGTTTCCGGGCATCGTAGATCTACATAAATCCAATTGGGTCTAAATGTGAATAATCCAAATATCTAGGATCAAATTGCAATTTACAAAATTTCTTAAAACAATCAAAATGAATACATTTTTTTTTAGAGAATACAGTACGTTTTCTTCCTCAAATTTCTTCTTCTGCTTCCACCGCCCCGCCCCCTCCTCCACTCCAATCGCCGGTGACACCCTCTACAGCAGAGTCTATTCCCTCTTCGCCTTCATAATTATCAACTTCTCCTCGTGAATTTTGGCGCGGTGAGGGCCGATCCCATCCCGTTTCACCCGTTCCGGCCGCTCTAGGCGGCGTTCCGACTAAACATGGTTTCTAAGCATCTGCTAACCCGAATCTACTCCATGACCCGACCCGTTTTACAAATTCCGCAACCCAGGAATCTCTGCTCACACCCTAAATTCGTCCACGAACTCCAAACCCGGTTATTTTCAGATGCTCCGCCGCCATCTCCAGCCGCTCCGGCTTCAACTCCCCCACCAGCGTCCAATTTACAGTCGAAGAGCTCTCTGAATGAAACGGAGCTTAAAAAATTTGCTGCCATTTCCGAGACCTGGTATTGTTTACTTAAGCTCCAATTTTTTCCCCAAATTTTACTTTGTTATTTTCGTCAATTTATTCGATTCGATATCGAAATTAATATTAGGTGGGATGCTGAAGGACCGTTCAAGCCGTTGCATTTGATGAATCCGACGAGGCTTGCTTTCATTAGGTCCACTTTGTGCCGGCATTTTGGGTAATTCTTAGTTGGTTTCGGAAATTTAGTCTTATCATCGAACTTAAATACTTGGATGATCATAATTTTCACCTAAATTTACCTGTCAAAACTGTTTACTAAGCTTGTTCTAACATAATATAAGTGAATATAAATGAATTCAGGAGATGTACAAATGTCTTTGTTGGTTGGCAATCATATTTATTTGTTTGGAATGAATTTTGGCTTCAGAAACTTTCCCAATTGATTCAGTACTAGTGCAAAATGATACGATATTTAACAACTCCAACTATAATACCAGTATTATATTACGTTAAAAAGCATAGGGTATTATACGATATAATGAATTATGCATAAACTTTAGGTAGTTCTTGATATGTAAATGTTATAAACTTGAGGTAGTTCTTGTTGAAGGAATCGGCACTAATGTATGACCAATTGCCCTCTCGAGTTTCTTGAACTTTCCTGTGATTTTGTTGAGTATGATCAATTTAATGGGGTTGAAAAGTGAAAAGCAATTTTCGTTAAAAAGAGGATAATAATGGGTAGCTGCACATTTGTTGAACCAGAGACTAAAATACTATTTATCTTCAGATATTATAGTTGCCAACAGTCTATTTGGAACATAAAATTTCATCGAACATTTGTTTGATGGATTCTTCAAATACGCCGTTTTCTTATACGAGCATAAAGTAATTTAAGTATGTAAAGATTAAGAGACATGTAACTTCATCAATGGCTCTCTGTTACAATAATTTACTCAGGTTGTAATTATTGAAGTGTTTATAATCATACATAATTTTACTCATTAGTTGTGCACGCAATGGTTATTGTACCATGATTAAATAAATATTTAGGTTAGACAGTGATCATAGAAATACCCTAGTAGTATAATAGATGTGAAACGTTAATTAATCGAACATGATTTTACATGTTCTTCTCTTTTTTTAAGTTTATACGTATGCGCCTTACACGGATGGAACAAATGGGTTTTTATGTACTTTTTCACTTAGTAGGGGTGATATGAAATAAGTTACTTGTAGTAAACCCCTTGTTTTCTCAGTGAAGCTTTATTTTTACTTTGTTCTGTATCTAATAGTTGCAAAATGAGTACGCCATCATATATTGTGATTATCCTTTTGAACAAACTTTATGTGTCCAGTTAGGATCGCAAAATGCTTTCGTATGCAGGTGTTTCTAGATGGATCTTTTTCACCATCACTCAGCAATGTTTACCTCTTGAACTGCACTAAACTTTTCTGTTCCTTTTGAACTACTCATAAGAAACAATATTCTGGTTTTACGTCCCAAATTTATTTTCCGTTTTACGTTCCTTCAGCATACATCTTAAACTGAAATGAATGCATTTATTGAAGGTAACTGAGAAACCTTTTATCAGCAGTCACATTTTCTTTCTTGGTTGTCTTATAGAGTCTGATGAATCTAACATGTTTCAGAAAGGATCCAAACTCTACAAGGCCCTTTGAAGGATTGAAATTTGTGGATGTTGGTTGCGGAGGCGGAATTTTATCTGAGGTATACATATACTTTGATGGATATATTTCAAACTTGGCATGATTCACATTACATTGACATTCTCATATCTTCTACTTCACAAAAACAAAGTATTTATTGAACATTTGTTTTGTAAAATTGGTTATGATTGGAATGTCAACACGTGAAATGAGGTATATCGTGTTAGCTAGAATATATTTATGTGTACCAGAAGTAACTCTTTTCTACTGTCTGATATCATTTTTGTTGTCATATTCAGCCTTTGGCTCGTATGGGTGCTACTGTTACAGGAGTTGACGCTGTGGAAAAGAATATCAAGATTGCACAGCTTCATGCGGTATGTCTTTTTGAAGAATAAAATTAAGATCTGTGGACCAGTTCTGCACATTCCTCTTATGTTTTAGTGCACAAGTATATATCCTATAATTTCATCATCCACCAATTTTGTATTGATGGAGTACGTCTAGAATATTCGAACTCTCCCATTATTGGACTTTCAGAGTCAGAAGATGTGGTTATTTGAGTATTTTAGTCTTGGATCTGTATGTGGTATAGATATGATGGGACTTTTGGTTCTGGTAAGGGGTTCAAGTATATGTGAGGTAAGTCTGTGATAGTCAATATTGGGAATAAAATCTCAAAAATTCTAGGATTTTAAGTTCTACTACCATTTATTTCATTGAATTTTAGCAGAAGTCAAAAACAAGCAAAATTGTGCGAAATCCTAAAATTCGTAAAAGTCCATGATTTTACTAGGACTTTAGTATTTTAGCATTTAAATTCTTTTTGGAATTAGAGACCCAGAATTTTTTATTTTCAAACCAAAGTTAAATCCGGCTAATACTATCTTGACTTCGACCCCTTTAGTTGGATTTTTAGAGAATATTTTGCTCAAATTGTGACATGTTGTTTAGGTTGCGATACATTTGTTTCCGTCAGGAAATGATTTATTATGTTTGAATAAATAATATTTGGCATTTGTTTTTTAAATTTTACAAGATGTATATATTTGTATATTTTGCTGTCAGATTTTATGGTTACTATTTTACAGCCCTTTTTCACTTTTACTTCAAACCCCCCACTTTAACTACCTCGAAGTCACCACTTTTAGGCCTCAGATTTTTCTTTTTAATTTTCAGATGAAACTTTTTCCATTACAAGCGAAGGGGTTATTTCACTTTAGTATCTTGGTTTTGCTTTGTTCAAAGACTTGAGTGGGAGTGGTTATGAAGATTCTTATTTGATATAACAAAACTGTGTTTAGAAGTATTTGAAGTTTCTTTACTGATGGACTGTATCTAATTTGAAAGGTTTTTGGAGGCTTAAGGTGTTAAATCTTGATCTCATGCATGATTGGTATCACATTATAATTAAAAAAGGCATTACATTTGTATAACAGAACTTCTTCGCTGGTAGAATTGATATTGAATATAAGGACTTAAATTTCAAATTCTCACCCCTATTGAATTTCTGTTTTACTCTGCTAGACATAACCACCTTTCATATTGAGCTTGTCACTCTGGAACAGTTTAGAATTTGATCCAGAATCACTTTGATATGATGTACATTTGTGCTGTGTTAATGAAATTTATACTATTGCACTGTCTAATTATTGAAAGAGGCGTGACATTGAATAACAAAAAATCATTATTGTTTGAACTGTCGAAATGGATATAAGAACTACCTTCCATAACCAGCTTGTCTTTCGTTAAGAATTTTGAGGTTGCATTTGGATAGAGAGATTTAAACAGAGGATTTCAAATCTATAATAGCAAATCCATGGAGCTTTTTCCGATTGGTTGATTTGCATGTAGCTCTCATGTTAAGTCATTTTTGTGTGATGATAATGACATTTATACTCGTGTACTATCTAACACGGCATACATATGACAAAAAATCTTCCATTTGTTGTTTATGTAAATGAACGCGCAAATCTTTTGCAGGATTTGGATCCGATTACTTCCTCTATTGACTATCGTTGCACAACAGCTGGTATACATCGTTCTTATTTGTTCAATAGGAAGGTTAAAATAATTGATTATCTTTCTTTTTACTAATCTACTTGTTTGTATCTACTTTGCTATACATATGAGTTACTTTACATATCTTCCAACACTCAACTAATGTATTCCATCTACACATGCTTAAACTCTCATCTACGACAAGCATAAGACGTTTTTTCCCTTATTTCTTTTCTTTTTATTTCTTTTCTTTGTTCTAAGTTTAACGATCTGCATCTTTATATCTTTTTTTGTTTTAACCTTTATACCTCGACTTTCTACTTTTCCTTCTTGGTTCTATTTCTTCATTTATTTATTGTATGGTAGGGTGGCAGTTGTTTGAATCTCTGTAGGTGGATCTTAGTAATTGAAGTTGTATTGGTATATATTTCCTCATGTACCTCGTAATTATCACTTTTTGTTTCAGTTTGTTTGACAGCATGCAGTATATTAAGCAGTTTGATTTTTGGTATTTCAAAATTTGTTTCTTACTTTGTGTATGTGTTGCTGGCCACTTCTGGTAATTCAACACAGCTATATTATGTAATTGATTCAAAACCATACATTTGAACTTTTAAATGGTAATCTTCAGAAGCTGATTTATGATTGCTACTATATTGGACAGAGAAAATGGTGGAAGAGCAGATGAAATTTGATGCTGTACTTGCACTGGAGGTACATACATTATTATCGATTTGAATCGTAGTTGTGCGATTTTCCGATAGCTCAAAATAAAGGAGAAACATTTATGCATCTCTTTGAGTAATTTAATCATCTTCAGTATTGGATCATATAATATAGGTAATTGAGCATGTAGCAGAACCTGCAGAGTTCTGCAAATCGTTGTCAGCGTTGACGAGTTGTGGTGGAGCTACTCTCATATCAACAATTAATCGTTCAATGAGAGCATATGCAACTGCGATCGTCATTGCAGAATATGTTTTACGTTGGGTAAGTATTTCACTGTTTCATTCTCTCTAACTCAAGATTCTTGGTAGCATGCATAGGGAATTGACATGTGTGTATAACTTACTTTCAGCTCCCAAGAGGCACACATGATTGGTCGAGTTTTCTGACACCGGAAGAACTAGTTTTAATTCTCGAGCGTGCTTCTATTTCTGTAAGTCACAAGAAGCAAATGGATCAATTGTACAATCGAGACTTGAGACTTTTTATGATGCTTGTGTTTTCTCTGTTACAGGTCCAAGAGATGGCTGGCTTTGTTTACAACCCACTCACGGGGCAGTGGTCTATTTCTGATGATATCAGTGTAAATTTCATTGCATATGCCACAAAGAACACCGAATAAATCAAAACTCTACGTAAGTCGCTGCTTATTCCATATAATAAACGTACGAGTAAAACTTTTATCTTAATTTGCACAAGTCTTATCTTTTAAATATAGGGCATATTTTTGGTCACATAGTTATTCAAGTTTTGGTATGATGTATCGATAATGTAGATATTTATTCAAATTTACTTGAAGATAATTTAATTAGTTAAACAAAAAAATTATAAGACATAGTTAAAAGCATAAAGATGTTTGAGTAGTTAGCAAAAATAATCAATAGTGAAATACATTAATATTTTTTTTTTAAGTTCTATTTTGTTAAAATATGTTAATTCATTTATTTTTGGAGGAAATAGCAGTAAGTTCCTTCTTTGATAAACTCAAACAACAAATTGTTGCAATGTGTTCTCTTTAGACCGATTGAGTGACGTAGGGGTGACAAAGCAATATTGGCAAAGAGGCTAACAGTTGAGCAAGAGAAGTGTGACTTATGAGATGTTTTTCAATTTCTGTTAAATATTGGTTCAACCAAAGATAATTTAATCATGTTATACCTTGGTTAATTTTTTTAAAGAAACAAGGGTAAATTACGGCTAACCCCTGAGATAAGGTCAAATTATAAAAACCCTTATCATGTTTGGGTATTTACAAACACCACCTTTAATTATGAATCTTCTTGCACGTCCACTCTTATGGTGTCAAATTCAACAGAATGTTCTAAATTCTGCGGAATGTTCTCTAGTTTGTATTCATTTTGTGTAAAAATGCAGTTTTTGATGCACCACAAATAGATTTAAATTTTCTTTTTTGGTAAATGAAGTGCAAAATGTTTTTCTAGAATGCCCAATATCTGTTTTATATTTTCTAGTCGAAAATGTCATATTATCAGTATCACTTCTAGTTGGGGATGGCAATTTCGCAACTTGGACCGGGTCCGATCCCGATCCATGTGGATCGGATACAAATGGAACCGGATCTAAAATCAACCTATATGGATGGATTTAATGTGGATCGAATTTAGACCTATCCGGATTCGATCCACATGGATTCAATCCATCTGTAATTCAACTTATGAGGTTGAATATCTCAACTTTTAGGGTTTACTATCTCAATTTATGTGGTTTAATATCTCAACTTTCACATTTACACATAATATTCACACACTTTTGACACACACACACACATACACACTTTTTTACGACACACACTCGCATACACATACACATACACATACACATACACATACACATACACATACACATACACACTTTTTAGTTACACACACACACACACTCACATGCATATACACACTTTTTACACACTATTCACACACTCACATACATACACACGTACACATACTCATGTACACATACACACTTTTTACACACAAACACACACACACACTCACATAAACATTCACACGTTACACACACACGCACACACACTCACATGCACATACACACTTTTCACACACACACACACACTTTTCACACACAATCCAAGACATTTTTCACACACACATAGACACGGCCACGGCCGGTTCGGGCCGGTTCCGGGCCGGCTCATACTGGTTCACGGTTCACTTTTTCCGGAACCGGAATTGGCCCGTAGTATGCACGGTTCGGCGGGCCGGGTCGGCCCGGAAAATTTGATTTTTTTTTTTTTTTTTTGAAATATTTGATGAATAAGTAAATTATAGGAAAAATTGGGGTGTGAGGGTATTTATAGAAAAAATTGGGGGGGGGGATTCAAAAAAAAGCAAATAACGGCCGGTTCACCCGGGCCGGTTCGGGCCGGTTCACTAGCTGTTATTTGCTTTTTTTTTGAATTTTTTTTTTAAATCCGGGTGAACCGCCGGGCCGGGCCGGCGGTTCACGGTTCACCATTTCATAGAACCAGGCCCGTCCCGGGGACGACGCGCCGGTTCACGGGTTCCGAGCCGGTTCACCGGTCAACGGGTTGGGCCGGGTCGTCAACGGGCCGGTTCTGGGCCCAAAACCGGCCCATGGCCGTGTCTACACACACACACATTAGGGGTGAAAATGTTTGATCTATTAAATTTACAATTAAAATTATATTCGACTTTTTTTTTTTTTGAGAAAATTATTTTAGTATTTAATTTGGTTTTGGTTGGATCCAATATGACCCACTTCATTTTTTGTTGAACTTTCAATGGATCTAAAGTGGATCCACATGGATCCAGTTTTAAAAAAAAAATCAACTTGATCCGATTCGGTTTGTTTCAATTAGATTTAATCTAAACTGGATCCATATGGACCAAACTGGATCTAATCGAATCCATGAAACTGGATCCAAATTGCCACCCCTACTTCTAGTCATTAGAGTTAGGAAAGACAAAAAGTTTTTTTCTACGATTAATCATTTATTAAATTTAAATGAATCGTTTTTCTTTGGTGAAATCGAATATATGAATGAACAAAGTAATGTTTTACAAAATGTTTCTTTTTTTCTCCAAGGACTACTCTGAGATAGCGCGAGAAAAAATGAATTTGATTATGCCAACCTAAAAGGAGTGATTGAGAGTGGATTTCAGGTTCGATAGTGTCCAGAAGGTATTAGCCACCGGTGACCGTACTTTCGTAAAAGCACCATTGGGTTGTGGTTCATCTCCTTCCTCTTGAACCTCGAACAAAAAATAGATCTCGATCATCTCAAAAAGATCTAATGAAAAAGAAAAAAAGAAAAGGATGGTTTTTGTTTTTTAATTTACGATTCAAGAGACGCATTCTTATGATCATTTTGTTTTAAAATGTGGAGCTTGAATGGGATAAAACGGGTACAAACTGGGGAATATTCATATAATTTAGAAGATTATGTTAAATTTGACACTACAAAGGTGAACGTGTAAGAAGTTCATAGTTAAGGGAACGGTTGTAATTTCTCAAACAATAGGATTTTGTTTGTAATTTGACATTACCTCATGGGATTGGTCTTAATTTACCAAAGAAAAAAATACAGAATGACAAATACTCGAACTTATTTTTCGCAGTAACCTTGATGTCGTTCTTGTCTACTAGCAATGAGTGCGGTAAATCGATGTCAATATCAAGTGTTCAGTGGCAAAAAAGTGAGGGATTCAATTCTCTTTCATTATAAGAAAATATTTAAATATAATGAATTTTACATTATGTTTATTGAAGTGTAACTTAGTACTTCATATATACTCCAAGTTAATTAAATTTTGAATGTTTGGACAATTAAGAGCATCCCAATCGGTTTTACTATTTTTTCACCAAATTCCATTTTTTGTGGTGAAAAAATTAGTTCATCTTCCACTGCTAGCACACCATTTACCGTTCCACCATATTTTTTTTGGAAAAAAACGGGGTTTTTTGTCTCCCATGGATTTCACCAAAATTTAAAAAAAATATTAAAATAATAATATTTCACCATTTCACCACTTATATGAAATAGGATATGGGTTGGTTTCCCATGGCATTTTACCATATATGCTCAAAAACTGTAAATCTAATGTTTATCGTAATTTTCGTATATTTTATTTCCTAAATATTAATTATAGATCCAATTTTAAGTAATAAAACATGAAATAACATGAACTCAAATTATGTTATCAATTTGAAAAAAATATCTAAAACATGAAATAACATGAACTCAAATTATTTTATATATAATAAAATCATACATAAACGATAATCTCATAAATTATTGCATAAATAAAAATATTACCACATAAATTAATTTAAAATCATAAAAAAAATGTCATTCATCATCATCATCATCATCATCATCATCATCATCATCATCATCATCATCATCATCATCATCATCATCGATCTGAGCACGTTTATCCCACAAGTGTGCTACCAATCTCCTTCTTAACTCATTGTGCTTTCAATGATTTATCAGATTTCGATGTCGATCAAGAAAACTAACATATGGTGCATTATTAAAATCCCTCAAAAGCTCAATAGGCAGGATAGAGGACGGACTTTCATAGTCAAAGTTTGTGGGAGATTGAACATCATAAAAAATATAAGCGTTTCTATCCACTACCTTCTTCCTCAACTATCATATTGTGCATAATAATGCATGAAACATGACTTCATGCAAGTCTTCTTTCTTCCAGAATCGAGCCGCTCCTCTAATAATTGCAAATCCTATGTGGTAGGAGGTGATGAGCAGCGTTGAAAATAGCCAAGATCTTATGCAAAAGCAGCATGAAGAGTACTTAAATATTCGGAACAAAAGAGAAGCACGTGCCATTTATTGGTGAGCCTTAAACAACAAAAATGGACATGAAAGAAAATTAAATTAAATTAAAAGTTGCTGAACATGATATTGATGTTATGGGAAAGGATTTGAGTAATCTCACACCCTATGTCAAACAATTCTGGAGTGATAAGAAACAATAAATATAGTTGAAACATGTCAAGAGCAGCTAGGAATTTGAATTTTAGTACATAGGGAAGTGGAGGAAGCGATGAATATGTTTATGTCCCGGAATCTCCGAACGACAACAACTATGACAATAGAGACATTAAGTAGATCATGAGAATTTAAATAAGTAGTTCATAAGAATTTAAATTTATATAATTTGTGTCATAGTTTATTATGTTTTGTTATCATGTTATCTTGTTTATTGTTTTATGAGCTATTTATTTCAATTTAAATGTCTGATCCTGTGTTTCATCAATTAAAATGTGTTTTGTTAATCATTCTATTGTTGCTTATTATATTTTATTAATAGCAATTAACGTATTAGTTAAGTAAAGAAATGAAGTAACCAACATTGATATAAAAAAAATATACAAATTAATTAAAAATAAGCATATTTATATTATTAGAATTAATGTTTTTATTAATAATAAAAAAATGTATCTATATTTTAGAAACTAATTTAGTAATTAACACTAATGTATATACAATAAATATGCTAATAAGTAGGTAATTATGTGCAATTAGTTAAAATCATCATTTTATATGCTAATTAATAAAATAGTGTTAATTACACCAAATCCTATTTTCACCTCTATATTTGGTAAGAAAAATAGGATTTGGTGGGGAAAAAAATAGAAAAATGTTGGATGGGCCAAAAAATTCCTTCACAAAAAAAATTGGTGGAAATATAGGATTTTAGTATATGGTTATATGGGGGTTGACCACGGTGGGAGCCTAAATCCATAACTCCATATTCTTAGGTGTAATGGTGATATAGTGATTTTGAGTGGGAGGTAAAAAAATACCTAAATTAGATGAAAAAATGGCGATATAGTGACCGGTCGAAGATGCTCGTGTAGTCAATATCCCGTGATCTCGTGCAGTCAATATCCCGCCGCGATATATATCATGATCCGATTTCGATGAAAATGATACAACGTGGCATATGTATCAATTGTAATCAAATACAAGTAAATATGGCTATAGAATTTCATATCCTATAGATACGATATGATATTTGTTTTGCGGGTTATTTGTCGTTTTTTTTTTTTTTTTTCACATTTCAGGGTGATTTGTGTGATTGTCAGCACATTGGGCATTTTGTGCAATTTTTAAAACATTTTTTTTATAACAATTGTGTTTTTTCAATGTTTTAAAAATTGGACCGGACATCGACAAGGTCAACTATTAGGTCACGGTTGGACCGGTTCAACCGTTTTTTTTTTTTCATTTTATAATTATTTGTAGGATTATTAGTAAAAAAAACCCCAACACTTTTACTTATATTATAATGGATCCAGCCCCTTTTGTATTATTAGTCATACCCCGCTCACTTGTCATTTAAGATCAATGATTAACAAAATCTTAAACGATAAGACTATTTTATCCCTTATTTATAATTTACTTATATTATTTCAGATTTATTATATCTCAAATTGCCAAATTCTATCACGGGGATAATTACACTTTTGATCCCTTTATAATACACCAGAATTGATTTTAATCCTTATATTTTTCTTGCCACGATTTTAGTCCTCAAACTAACCATTTTTAACAATTTTGGTCTGCCATTTTATTTTGGTGTTAATTTGAACGGAAATATCATGTGTTTTGCACGTGAGCCTTTAGACCCTATGTAACTATACTTTTTGAGTAGCCAAAATTTCACTTTATTGTTGCAAGTTGGTCCAAAAAGTGAACTTGACAATTGAATTTGTAATTTTATGTTTTTTTTCTCACATGCTCCTCCTTCCCAATATCAGTTTTTTTTTCGGTTCAATTTGATCAGTAAAAAGACGAAAGAAATTGAGATTATTTCTTGTTCTTTCCCAATGCAAGAACCACAATAAAAATTTGAAAAAATGTCTTTATTTTGTGAAGAAAATCTGGACGCCACTGCAGGGGTTCCGCCGTGCGTGGCAGTAATTTTTTCAACCCATTGGGTGTCGGTGACGGTGGGATTTGTTCGACCCTACACCCGGTTAAAAACATCGGGTGGGTCTTCTGCTGTCACGTATTTCTTTTTTGTATTTTATAATAGATTCCCCGCTAGGGTTTACTTTAGGGGTTTTAGAAAAATAAAAAAAAGAACACATGGTAGCAGAAGACCCTCCCAGTGTTTTTCACCGGGTGTAGGGTCGAAGGAACCGTGACGATGGTTTCAATGTAGTCTTCGTAGGCGGTTACCGGCATCGATCTGGACTTGTCGATGAAGAAGGTTTTTGGGTAGTAAAGGGGGAGTCGACGGGGAAGAAGATAATATTTTTCTTTGAAGAAGGGAAGGGGAGTCCTTGACCACTGGCGGAAGAGGAATAAAATAGAGGCTGTAGTGGTCGTCAGTTGGTGGCCGGTGGAGAGCCCTCCGGACTCCGGTTGTGTAGTTTGGTTGTTGGTTGTGGGGGTGGGGGGTGTTGCTGAGGAAGAAGATCATTGTATAACACTTTCTTCCTTTTTTTTTTTTTTCTTTTTTTCCGTTTATTTTTAGTTGATTTTTATTTTAATTTTATTTTCTGAAAATTGAAATACTATAAAAAATGTTGAAGAATAATAAAATATATGTAACATGACATTAAAAATAACATAATATTTATAAAATTAGGCAAAACCAATTTAATTGTATACACAACTAAAAACAATATTTCATAAATAAAATATGTGTTTAATTCTCTTTTACACACACACACACACACACACACACACACACACATATATATATATATATATATATATATATATATATATATATATATATATATATATATATATATATATATATATATATATATATATATATATATATATATATATATATATATATTTTAATAATTTCTAAATAAATAATATTTGTTAATTTAAAAACAATTATCTAATAAAATTTTGTATAATCAAAGTAATTATAGTGTTTGGATTAAAATATAAAAATTAAGAAATAAATAATATTTGTGAATAAAATATAATGTACAAATTGCTAAAAACTTTCCTAGTATTATAATATTGTGGACTACCAAATGGAATTAATCCTTCTATTGACAACTGTCCTGGATAGGTGTCACAATTAGATAATAAAATTTACCAAGTAATGACATGTGTAATGGTGACTAAGGAATTCTCATGCCTATAAATACATGCACAGTCTTTGAATAAATAATATGGCTATGAGCCTTCTTTTCTCTCAACTTCTTATATTTCTTTGTTTGTTAATTACCCCACTAATTAGTGTGATTTTCTATTATATTACATTATTTTGTCTTATATGATGACATATATATACATATACAATTCTTATTATATACAAATGACTTTTCCACTTATCTTATTTTGGTGGATTATTCCATATATCATTAACATTCATGAGCTAATGGGAATTATTTCACAACACGTTATCAGCACGAGGTTATGCTCGAAAAAGGTAGGTTATGTAAGTTTGTTTATGTTATGTTATTTTATTTCAATAAATCTAGATCTTCAAAATCAAATGGTGAAGCGAATACTCTATAGGGTATTTATACGCCACCGATTTTCGGAGGAAAGGAAGTATATATATACATCTATAATTATGTGCATGTTGATTTATGAAAAAAGAAGAAATTATTATCTATCGCCTCGGCAATGAATTTTCAACTTGCAGTGGATGATTTTGATTTTGTAAATATAGAAACTTGTAATTGGCATGTGCAAGTTTCGGTTTATTTTTTTAATAATCTTGTTTAAATTAGCAAAAGAAAATGGGTTGATTTAGATAATACAAATGAAAATGACTCTGTCGCATAGGAGTCCAAATTAAGGGTCGATTTACAGGCTATATGATAATTACTCCGAACATAATGTTCGTAGAGATGGTGGACGTCGTAGTCCCGGATAATGGCCGATATAGAAGCCATAAATATAACTCCGGGTGTGATGCCCGTAGAGTCACTAAAAGTTGTGATTCCCCTAAAAGGCCAATGAGGCTATTAAAATAAAATTAATTGGGTACAGTACCCATATAAACGATGGACATTTTCGTTAAATTGTCGATTGAAAGGTCATAATAAAATTAAATATGGAGTTAGGCCTACAACGACGAAGTGAAAGATAGTTCTCGTCAAGATGTTCTTAAATTAACAAGAGTGGATGCAAATATTTCCGCCGAGATAATCATCTGGTTAAAATTAATTAAATCTCATGAGTTATTACCTACAAAATATATTTTGGCCTATGAGTAAAGGTTATATATTTGAGATCATGCAGTATAATATTCTTAATGATCACGATATAACTCTCTCGGTGTAACGGTTCTTCGAGATTAAATTTATTTACCTCCCTCGGACGATATATACCCGAGGTTAAGCCTATAATATTTTCTCGAGATAAATATAAATGACGTCAAGTTTAAATACTTCTTTCGGATGATTTATTCCCGAGATTGAGCTAATTTCTAAGATAAAATTTATATATCTCTCTCAAACGACATATGCCCGAGATCGAGTTTATAATATCTCCCTCGGACGATACATTCATGAGGCCGAACTTAATTATATATTCCTCAAATAAAAATTTACAACTCTCTAGCTTAGACGATTTATTCCCGAGTTTAAGTTAGTAAAATTCCCTTGGAAGAAATATTCCCAAGGTCGAGCTTATACACCCTGAAGATATTGGTAATATTTCAAAGTTAATTCGATATGTCTACTAATTGTGTAACATGTACACATCTCTCTCGGATGTTAAATTCCCGGGATCAAGTTTGCAAAACTCCCTCGAACGAGAAATTCACGAGGTTAAAATTATATATCTCTCTTGGACGTTAAATTCCCAAGATTGAGTTAACATTTTATTGACATATTATTGAATAAGGATGTACATGTAAAACGCAAACATAATAGACTATTGTCTATATATTGTGATAGACTGAGTCGCATATCTTTATCGGAATGATTCTTGAGATTAAGATAAGCTACATATCACCCTCGAGTGACATATTTACGAGGTCGAATTTTAGAAGTTCTCCTTCAGATAAAATATTCCTGAAGTAGAGTTTGCATATCTCCCCTAAAATATATATTCTCGAGGTTGAGTTTAAATATCTCCCCGGACGATGTATTAGTCTAATTGACAATTTAATATATTTCAAAATTTATTGAGCGTGATATGGTTCAAAGTACGAGTATAATTCTATTACTTTCCGTAGAGATTATGGCTCCGGAAATAAACAATTGTTCCGCTTATGATATTAAAAACATAAGCTCTTGTATTGTATTGTGTCCAAATTCGAATTTTCAATTCGTACATCACCATGTCATATAAACTGGTCAATCATGAAATATTCAGGTTTTGACATGTTATTATGGGGACGCCCATAAAATATTACGGTGCCTTTAATTAAACAACATACTACGGACATTCATACGATATAAGGATCCTTATGTCCGAAGAGAATTTATGTAATTTATATTAAACAGAGATCTCGTCATATAACATTTAATGCAAAAGGGTTGATAATATTTATGGACCAATACAACCTTTCAAGTGGACCAATATCTTAAATATTTATGATTTTGTGAGAAGCATCTTATAGATGGTCTCGCGTGTGTTTATTATGTACGTGCAATACGATTTTGCACGTTTTCTGCACAAGTTACTATACCCCGGGCATATGCTAAGAGATAGTGCCAGAGAAACTCGATCAAAATAATTTTGATACAATTTGTAATATCAGTACCTTGTAGCACACACTCACACTCATATAGATTAATTGAATCTACTGAATAAATGGGTCATAAAACATACTCCAGATAATTCTGTAGACCTTAATCTCTAAAAAAAGGCAATTATAATTTTTCAGGATGATTATGCCAGTGAACCACCTTCAAAACAATAGAATGTCGGCAGAGCCGAGTTTGGCCTAAATGCGAGAAAGCGATTAAATCGGAATTGGCTTTCCTAGTAAAACGAAATAAATACGGAGTAATGGTGCCAACTCCAAACAATATAAATTCCCTGGATACAAATGGGGTTTTCTTCGTTAGAGGAATAATAACAATAAAGTTGTACAATATAATGTCGGCCTTATAACTCAAGGATTCTCCAAATGATATGGAAGTAATTATGATTAGATTGTATTCAATGGTAATGAATAACATCATTTTTCGTTTCCTAGGGTTGTCCATGAGGAAATGGACATACGTGTAACAGACATTCTAATGTCATCTTTATGGTTTACTGAATTTTGTTATACTCCCGTGGATTTAATAAAGCAAATACGGAGCGATGATATGTTGCACTCTTTTTTCTTTTTGTTCGGTCTTTTTCCCATGTGGTTTTTCCGACAAAAGGTTTTTAACGAGGCAGCTTATGATTATTAAATAGCCTATTTCAGAGGCCTATATTATTTGTTTCAGGGTGAGCACATAATTCTATGATATGTTGTACTTTTTTTCCCTTTTGACTGGTTTTTTCCCACAGGATTTTCCAGCTCAAGGTTTTTAATGAGACAACCTACAAATTGATTGATAGCCCATATTAGGGGCTTATATTGCTCATTTCAGGGGGAGCAATAGTGCGCTGCACTCTTTTTTCCCTTACCACTGTTTTTCGTCCCATTGGGTTTTCTAGCTAAGGTTTTTAACGAGGCAGCTTATGCACACGACTTGGATTTGAGTCATGCACACTTTTTCCCTTCTTATCGGTTTTTCCCACAGGGTTTTCCGGCTTAAGGTTTTTAATGAGGCATCAATTAAGTCGATACAATGGTGCTACGTCCAAGGGGGAGTATTATAATATTGTGGACTAGCAAATGGACTTAATCCTTCTATTGACAAGTGTCCTAGATAGGTGTCACAATTAGACTATAGGATTTACCAAGTAATGACATGTGTAATGGTGACTAAGGCATTCTCATGCCTATAAATACATGTACACTCTTTGAATAAATAATATGGCTATGAGCCTTCTTTTCTCTCAACTTCTTATATTTCTTTGTTTGTTAATTATCCCACTAATTAGTGTGATTTTCTATTATATTATATTATTTTGCCTTATATGATGACATATATATACATATACAATTCTTATTATATACAAATGGCTTTTCCACTAATCTTATTTTGGCGGATTATTCCATATATCATTAATATTCATGAGCTAATGATAATTATTTCACAACACCGAGGGTATTTTTGACATTTCACCTTATTAGTAGATTTATTCGAATTTTTATTTTATTTGGACGAAATTGTAAGAATAATATAACATTGGGGCTAAATAAACAATATATGTAAAAAAGGGGGTTGAAGTGCATTGTCACGTGCCACACACGTGTTTTTTCCATCCAAACTAACTCTAAAATTAAACGACGGACTGAAAGTGTAAGAATATGGTTTATTTGAGGACTAAAACTGTGGCAAGAATAATATAAGTACTAAAATAAATTTTGGTGTATATATAGGGACCAAAAGTGTAATTATCCCCCTATCACGTTCAAATTGATAATTCTTCCCCTCTTTCTCTTTACTCTCTACGCCGCCATCTCTCCTCTTCCCTTTCAACCCCGTCACCGCCATCTCCCCCTTCCATCTCAGCCCCGATGTCGCCATCTTCTCCCTTCCCCCTCCGCTCGCCGCAACCTCTCTACTGCTGAATCTTTGAGCCACTCAACCAAAGAACTGATCAGACCTAGACACGGCCATGGGCCGGGTTTCGGCCCGGAACCGGCCCGTTGACGAACTGGACCAGCCCGTTGACTGGTGAACCAGTTCCGGAACCGTGAACCGGCCCGTGTTCCTCGAGACGGGCCCGGTTCCAGAAATAGGTGAACCGTGAACCGTCGGACCGGCCCGGCAGTTCACCTAAATTAAAAAACAATTTAAAAAAAAATCTAAAAAAAGCTTAACCGGCCAAGTGAATCGGCCATTATTTGCTCTTTTCTGAATCCTCCCTCCCCCCACCATCTCCTATAAATACCCTCACATCCCATTTTTTCCTATAAAATTAAGTTCAAGTCATTTAATTTATTTCCTTTTGTTTTTTTTCCTATTTAAAAAGTAATTCTTTCAATTTATTTATCCGTCAAGTATTTTCAATATTAGCATTCTTTAAATATAATATATAAAAGTTGAATTCCATAGCTAATTGATTGACATTTGGCAATTTCAATTGATGACATGTCCTCAATTTCATCCCAAGTGGCGAATTGATTGGTGGAAATAAATCATCAAAAAACATGTCATCATTTTCCAAAATTAAATGTAATTAAATATATTAATATATTAATATCCTACAATTTATAAAATGCTCTAAATATATCAACTTTCTTGGAAACAATAAATAAATTTATTTTTTAATTTAATTTTATAATTAATTTAATTTGAATTTAGTAAAATTCGATTTAAAATCTTCCCTTATTATAATTGCATGATTGGTGGTGTTACGAATTTGTTTTATTTTGATTAATAAACTTGGATTTATTAAAAAAATATTGCAGAATAAATTATTTGATATTATACATTTTAAATGAACATGACTAGAGAATATGTATTTTTTACTAATTTAATATTATATATTAATATTATCTGTAAAAAAGAAACATACATGTTTGAATTTACTATCTTGCGAAAATTGACACTATTTGTTATGCCATGTGTAGAGTAATATACTCCCAATTATCTACCATGTTGAAAATTATACTACATGAATTTCATGTTATTATTCAAATAATTATTTTTTTCTTCACTGAATCCATCCAGTGACAATAAATTTTACGATTAATTTAACTTTTTAAATTATATACTAATTAAAATACAAATCTTATCATGATTATACTAATAAATTGAATAACCGAAGCTATGTTTAATCAATTGATATAAATAAACGAATTGATTTTATATATTTCAAAATATAATCTATATAATATCTAAAAGTTGAATTCCATAGCTAATTGATTGAGATTTGAAAATTTCAATTGATGACATGTCCTCAATTTCATCCCAAGTGGCGAATTGATTGGTGGAAATAAATCATCAAAAAACATGTCATCATTTTCCAAAATTAAAGGTTATTAAATATATTTAATTATTTTATTAATATATTTATATCCTACCATTTATAAAATGCTCTAAATATATCAACTTTCTTGGAAAACCTAAATAAATTTATTTTTTAATTTAATTTTATAATTAATTTAATTTGAATTTAGTTAAATTCGATTTAAAATCCTCCCTTATTATAGTTGCATGATTGGTGGTGTTACGAATTTGTTTTATTTTGATTAATAACCTTGGATTTATTAAAAAAATATTGCAGAATAAATTATTTGATATTATACATTTTACATGAACATGACTAGAGAATATATATTTTTTACTAATTTAATATTATATATTAATATTATCTGTAAAAAAGAAACATACATGTTTGAATTTACTATCTTGCGAAAATTGACACTATTTGTTATGCCATGTGTAGAGTAATGTACTCCCAATTATTTACCATATTGAAAATTATACTACATGAATTTCATGTTATTATTCAAATAATTATTTTTTTTCTTCACTGAATCCAGTGACAATAAATTTTACAATAGATTTAACTTTTAAATTATATACTAATTAAAATACAAATTTTATCATGATTATACGAATAAATTGAATAACCGACGCTAAGTTTAATTAATTGATAAATAAACGAATTGATTTTATATATTTCAAAATATAATCTATATAATATCTAAAAGTTGAATTCCATAGCTAATTGATTGACATTTGAAAATTTCAATTGATGACATGTCCTCAATTTCATCCCAAGTGGCGAATTGATTGGTGGAAATAAATCATCAAAAAACATGTCATCATTTTCCAAAATTAAAGGTTATTAAATATATTTAATTATTTTATTAATATATTTATATCCTACCATTTATAAAATGCTCTAAATATATCAACTTTCTTGGAAACCCTAAATAAATTTATTTTTTAATTTAATTTTATAATTAATTTAATTTGAATTTAGTTAAATTCGATTTTAAATCTTCCCTTATTATAGTTGCATGATTGGTGGTGTTACGAATTTGTTTTATTTTGATTAATAAACTTGGATTTATTAAATAAATATTGCAGAATAAATTATTTGATATTATACATTTTACATGAACATGACTAGAGAATATATATTTTTTACTAATTTAATATTATATATTAATATTATCTGTAAAAAAGAAACATACATGTTTGAATTTACTATCTTGCGAAAATTGACACTATTTGTTATGCCATGTGTAGAGTAATGTACTCCCAATTATTTACCATATTGAAAATTATACTACATGAATTTCATGTTATTATTCAAATAATTATTTTTTTCTTCACTGAATCCAGTGACAATAAATTTTACAATAGATTTAACTTTTTAAATTATATACTAATTAAAATACAAATCTTATCATGATTATACTAATAAATTGAATAACCTAAGCTAAGTTTAATTAATTGATAAATAAACGAATTGATTTTATATATTTCAAAATATAATCTATATAATATCTAAAAGTTGAATTCCATAACTAATTGATTGACTTTTGAAAATTTCAATTGATGACATTGTTAGAGTAGGTGACCAACAAGCCAACATGTGGCTGTGGTCTTTCGTATTTATTATTGTAATAAACGAACCTTTATTCGTATTAATGATAAAACACCTTGGCATTCTATATCTTTGTCCCTTTGTCACAAGCATAGATATAGTCCTTACAGTTATTACAAGTACTAGTAATTGATCGTTAGGATCGTGAGATATTTACTCAAGTATTATAACTGTTAAACGTGTTCCTAGTCGAAGGGTTACGCCACTAATGAGGATATCGGCCTTTCCCATTAAGACTAGCACTTAGTGTATGTGTACTGCATCTCATCAGTAAACGGTATTGTGATATCGGCATGCATAAGTGGGTGCTCGTAAGTTGACGAGTTCACTGAACTCCCTCACCCTAGAAATCTCTAAGTGGTTCCCAATAATCGAGTAGAGATATCTATGGTATAGTTGTACACCATTAGTCCTTATGACCTAGACATCACCGTGACTTCACTAGAGGACCAGCTGTATCGTGACCTGTCTCTGAGTTCCACCGAGGACCATCCCAAGGGCCAGTGTTCGTGCAGTCCGAAATCTAGTGGGAGGTCAGTGCATTGTAGTCGGGGATTCGATCGCTAGAATAGTCTTGGATGTCCTGTGTGTTCTTAAAGTTTGTAATCATTCTAAGTCTCTGGCCAGAGCTGACTAAGTGATGATTAGAGAATTCGATTCTCTAAGTCATGCACGTTACGATTACAACGCTTAGAACGATCGCACCGTCATTGAACATATAAAGAGGTCTCGATGAACCAATGCCTCTAGTTCGATCGGGACATATGAATCGAAGGGACCGTACTGTACGTTAACTATATCTGAAGGTTCTTGCAGGCACTTCATTTGTATCTAGGGAATCATGACGCGTAGTTGCTAGACGCCAATCTTGATTCGTTGGGTGATTAAGGTGAAACAAGCTTCATCTTAATCGTAACTCTAAGGGACGAGTTTTGACCACAAAGGGTTGTGGGCCCACGGCTAGCTTACACCTGAACCATCGAGGGTCACACTGCTCGTGCACATGAGATCTTTGAATAAACGGTCAGAGATAAAATAGTTTATCTTTGCATAATTGGAAGTCAATACGATTGAGTCCAACATTCGTAATTTGGAATTATGAATGAGAATAAGAAAAGGAAAAGAATAGGCGAACATGTTAGTGAACTTTCTAAATCGGGAAGTTTCCAAATTTAGAAAGTGCACTGAACTAGGGTTTCCACTTTTGGAAAGTTGGAAAATGAAAGATGGCACTCGTAATGACGAGGATATTATAATGATTCCGAAAATGTAATTGTTGCAATTTTCCGATCATTGGATTGAGAGAAACGAGCAAGTAAAAGTACTAGCGAACTTAAGCTGTTGGGCCCGGTCCAACTTAAGCCCGCTAGGGTTTTATGCAAGACACTATAAATACAAGATTTATAGGTCTTGCAAACACAAGTGAAAAACCCTAACCCTAGTAGCCGTCCACCTCTCTCTCTCGGCCACTCTTTCCGCGGCCACCACCGCGCCGCCGTCGCTCCTCCGTCGCCGGAATCGGCCATCCATTGGCCGATCCCTTTCGGTACTTTTCTTCTTTCTTTTTCTTCCGTTAATTCTAACTATTACGTGTCTAGTGCCACGTGTTTAGTAGATCGAAGTATACGAGGTGAAATCCGAGAGGAGGAAGATCGAAGAATCGAGGAGCAGCCCTAAAGCCGACGACGCACGCGACCCACGCACCGCCCCGAAGACCGCGCGTGAGATACACGCGCCGCCGTGCCGTCTCCCCGTTGCTGCTGCTGCACCGCTGCTGCCCCGATTGTACGGATTGGTTTCCGTAGCAATCTCGACTTGCTAAGCGCTCCTACCTCACGCTTCAAGAGGTAAACGCACGAATCCCTTGTTTCGATTCGTTTATGTTTAAACTATATTTTCATGTTTGCTTTCGTATGATTTTATGTGATTATGTGTAATCGTTTTAATCTTTGCAAGCATGATTATTTGTTTAAACGCGAGCATGTTAATTGATTTAAATTCGGTTAAATTATTTAGCATGTATGTTGTTTTTTAATTTCGCTGGAAGCGCAAAGGTACGCAATTAATTGATTTTAATTTGTCGGGCATGTACTTGTGTGCTTTAAAGTCGTTTAAATCACATTAAATTTTTGTTTTCCGCTGCGTATGCGTGCCCGAAACCCAACAGTGGTATCAGAGCTCGTTGCGTAATTAATTGCGTTGTATAATATGCTATGATTTTATGCATGTTCGATTTATTAAAGTAGTGATTGTCGTATTATGTAATTGGGAGTTTTCTTAAGTTTAAAATATTTTTGAAATATTGTTTAGAATTTTTCCAGCTTTAAAATTGTTTAAAATTGGAAAATCGGATCTGAAATTGTTTTAAAAATGTCGGATTTTTTAAATGTTCGGATCGAACCGGTCGGACCGGCCGGTTCGATGGTTGTGTACGATCCAAGTGACCGAATCCAAGTGGATTCGGGTCGGTCAGACCGGTTCTCGGTCCGACTGACCCGGCCCACTGATTTGGGTCAATTGGACCGGGCAGAACCGGACCGTTTCGGTCCGAACCGGTCAGACCGGTCGGCCGAACCGGTTCACTGAAAATAAATAAAAAAAAAAAAAAAAAAAAAAATTTATTTCAGATTTCTAAAATTATACTTAAAACAAATTGATTTTAATTTTTGGAAAATTATTTTCAATTAATCCCAATTAGACAATTGGATCAACAATCATCTATTTTAGTAAATAGGTGTTAGATTAATTAAATTTATTTAAATTGTTAAATTGATTTCAATTAATAGAACACATATATAATATTGATTATAGTTCAACTTAATTAATAGTACCTCAACATTATTTGAATGATTTATGCTAGTTGAGGTTCTATAATTATTTTGAAAAACCCGATAATTAATTAATGTAATTAATTATATAATTAGGTCGTATGTTCCTCTTAGGACAATATGCGTTTCCATATACCTTTAGAGAACATAGATGTAGGAATCACATAGACCAATCCGAACCTTCTGATGAGATAAAACATTTTAATAAAAATCCCTCATTCTTAATCTAATTAAGAATCATTTCAAGCTATAAAGAAAAACCCAATCTGTTGAGTTATTTCTTTCCTTCTGCCAATGGTTGGATTATGTGTAGCCCTTTGCTGTAGTGCAGTAAGCCGTGTTAACGGGGAGTGCTATGGTAGAGTAAGTTGTAATTCAATTGACATATTGATGAAGGTAGCCATAGAAAAGGGTTATGTTGGATTAACGTGGTCGGCTAGATTAACTAGGGACTGCATTAGTTTGGCATAATCAAGTTCTATGAGCATCTTTGATTGGTAGGTTAGACTTGACACACGACGATTTTGATATTCGCGAGATTAACTTAGGTCATTATCAAGTGTGAGGAAAATTAATTTAGGGCCATATTGTGGATATGATTGATTGTGATCTACCTTTGGGCAAATATAATCGGGCTAGATTAACTACGGGTTGTATTTGTCTATTGGACCTAAAGCCCATTAAGAAAAATCAGTTTTCTCGTTTGTCTACTAGAGGGAAGTGGAACTCGATAAAATTAGTGGGAGAACAATTAAATAACATAAGTCCAAACATTTAATTGTAGCCATCATTTAACGCGAATCTCTAATAATCCTCTTCTCTATATGCCTCAGATAAACATGTCTAAGAATCCCATAATGTCAATCCTCGACAATAAACTCAATGGCCCTAATTACCTAGATTGGTTGCGTAGTCTTAAGCTTGTGCTAACTGTTGAGGGGCGTCTCTACGTTTTGAACGAGAGGCTTCCCGCCACTATACCTGCCACAGCGACTGATGCTGAAAAGGAAACTTATGAAGTTTGGAAGAAAGATGACACTCATGCTAGGTGCTATATGATAGCCGCCATGGAGCCCGCGCTTGCGAGGAAATATGAGTCTCACTTGCATGCTTTCGATATAAAGGCTCATCTCGATAGCATGTATAGTGAGAATATTAGGGCATCGAGGTACGCTGCTACAAAGGAGTTGATCACGGCGAGATTGCGCGAAGGGACTTCGGTCCACGAGCACTGTCTCAAAATGATCACTCTCCTTGAAAAGCTAGTGAATCTTGATGTCACCCTCCCGGCCGAGCTCTCGTTGGATTTGATCCTGTTGTCTCTTCCTAGTTCCTATGAATCGTTCATAGTGAACTTCAACATGAACAACCTAGATCCTCCCTTGGATGAGTTAATGAACATGTTGGTCAACTTCGAGTCCACCATTAAGAAAGAGAAGTCTGTTCTCATTGCTGCTACTTCTGGAAAGAAGAGTTCTTTCCAAAAGAAGAGAAAGGAAAGAGTTCCCTTCCCAAACAGCAAGTTCGAAGTGGGTGAAGGTAGTGGGGGCCCCAAAGCAAAGGTTGGTAAGCAAGTTGATGATGCTTGCCATCACTATGGAAAGAAAGGACATTGGCGCCGCAACTGTAAGGCTTACCTAAAGCAGAAAGGTTCTGAAAAGGGTACGTATTTCATTGACGTAAATTTGTCTGTCAACTCTTCTTCTTGGGTATTGGATACGGGCTGTGGCTCACATTTGTGCAATGATTTGCAGCTAATGACAAGAAGTCGAAGACTTAGAGCGGGTGAGACCTACCTAAGGATGGGGAATGGAGCAAGAGTTGCTGCTGAAGCCATTGGCACGATTTACTTAAATGTTTTGGATTCTAGTTTTCCTATTGTTTTGAACGATTGTTTATTTGTTCCGTCGCTCATTAGAAACCTTATTTATATTCCTTTATTAGACATTGAAGGTTTTACTTTTGTTTTTGGAAATTCGATTTGCATTATACAAAATAATGAGAATTTAATTTGCAAAGGACGACTATTAAACAACTTGTATGAACTAAATCCAAATGAAATACCTATTAATGTTATATCAGCAAAACGTAAGGAGATAGATCAAAACCCCGCACAACTTTGGCACGCTAGATTAGGTCATGTCTCTTTAAGAAGGATGAACGATTTTGTTAGTGAAGGATTGTTCTCTTTGGAGGACGTGAAATCACTACAAACTTGTGAATCTTGCCTTAAAGGGAAAATGACCAAGTCACCCTACAAAGGGAAAATGGAACGAGCCGAGGGTCTTTTGGATTTGATCCATACAGATGTATGTGGTCCACTAAATGTTAGTGCGAAGGGTGGATATAACTACTTCGCTACCTTTACCGACGATTATTCTAGGTATGGGTATGTGTACTTGATGAAGTACAAGTCCGAAACATTTGAAAGGTTCAAAGATTTTAGACACGAAGTGGAAAAGCAACTCGGACGAAGTATTAAGAAGCTGCGATCCGATCGTGGTGGAGAATACTTGAGCATCGAGTTCATTGACTATCTAAAAGAAAATGGGATACAGTCCCAATGGACTCCACCGGGAACTCCTCAACTTAATGGAGTATCCGAACGTCGGAATCGAACTTTATTAGATATGGTTCGATCAATGATGGGGTTCACGAACTTACCGGCATACTTATGGGGTCATGCACTTCGTACTGCCGCGTATTTGCTGAATAGAGTTAACACCAAAGCAGTTAAATCCACACCTTATGAACTTTGGCATTCCCGAAAACCCAACTACAAACATATTAGGATATGGGGTTGTCCCGCTTATGTGAAGCGGTTAGTAGGAGATAAGTTGGATAGTAAATCCGACTTGTGCTATTTTGTGGAGTATCCCGAAGACTCAATGGGATACGAGTTCTATTATGTCAAAGAAGCAAAGACGTTTGTTTCGAGAAATGCCACCTTTTTGGAAAGGAGTTTCTATCCGATAGAAAGGGCAGCATGATAGAACTTGAAGTAGTTCAAGAACCACAAAGTGAAGTTCAAACGCAAGAACAAGTAATCGAACCAATACAACAAACCACTAATATACCTCCTGAACCTACGGTACGTAGATCCGAAAGAGTTCGGAAAATGCCGGATAGGTTATTCCTCCTCGAAAATGATGAAGATCATGTTGATCTTGGACGAGATCCAAGAACATACAATGAGGCCGTATCGGATGCGGACATGGGACATTGGCTAACTGCCTTGAAATCCGAAATGGACTCCATGTACTCCAACAAGGTGTGGACCTTGGTAGATCCACCTAAAGGAATTGTTCCTATTGGCTGCAAGTGGATCTATAAGAAGAAAATTGGAGTGGATGGAAAGGTATCGACCTATAAAGCTAGATTGGTAGCAAAAGGATACACTCAAAGGCAAGGTGTTGACTATGAGGAAACCTTTTCGCCAGTCGCGATGCTGAAGTCCATTAGGATTTTGCTGGCCATAGCTGCGTGGTACGACTACGAGATATGGCAAATGGATGTGAAGACCGCCTTCCTTAATGGAGACATTGAGGAAGAAATTTACATGGCGCAGCCGGAAGGCTTCATATCTTCTGGAAGTGAGCAAAAGGTTTGCAAGCTCCAGCGATCCATTTATGGATTGAAACAAGCATCCCGTAGTTGGAACATAAGATTCGACTCAACTATCAAAGAGTTTGATTTTGAGAAGAATCCGGAGGAACCTTGTGTATACAAGAAGGTTAGTGGGAGGGCAGTGATATTTTTAGTGCTTTGCGTTGATGACATTCTACTAATTGGGAATGACGTAGGAATGCTGCAACAAACGAAAGCATGGTTGTCCACACGTTTCTCAATGAAGGATTTGGGAGAAGCATCTTACGTATTAGGAATACGCATCTATAGAGATAGAGCGAGAAAGATGCTTGGTTTATCCCAAAGCCTGTACATAGACACCGTTATGAAACGGATTAGCATGGAAGAATCCAAGAAGGGATTCTTGCCAATGTCCCATGGGGTTCGTCTCTCGAAATCTATGTGTCCGCAAACACCTAGTGAAATCGAGGAGATGAAAAGGACGCCATATGCTTCTGCCATAGGAAGCATAATGTATGGCATGCTATGTACAAGACCCGATATTGCGTATGCTGTAAGTGTCACAAGCAGATATCAGTCTAACCCCGGCCCGGCTCACTGGAAAGCCGTGAAAGATATCCTCAAGTACTTGCGAAGAACTAAGGATATATTTTTGGTGTATGGGGGTGCCGAGTTGAAATTAGAGGGTTTCACTGACTCTAGTTTTCAATCGGATGTGGACGACTCAAAGTCGAATTCTGGATTTATATTCACGCTTAATGGTGGTGCCGTGTGTTGGAAGAGTTCCAAGCAAAGCACGACGGCCGATTCCACTACCGAAGCGGAATACATTGCAGCGTCCGCAGCTGCAAAAGAAGGGACTTGGATAAGGAAATTCATCCAAGAGTTGGGTGTAATTCCTGATGCTAGTGATCCAGTACCGTTGTACTGTGATAACACCGGAGCCGTGGCGCAAGCTAAGGAGCCACGATCTCATCAGAAGTCGAAGCATATTCTGAGGAAGTATCACGTGATCCGAGAGATCATTGATAGAGGTGAAGTTAAGGTTGAACGAGTCACCTCGGAAGAGAACGTTGCAGACCCCTTCACGAAGCCTTTACCGAGATCGGTCCATGAGAAACATCGAGAGTCGATGGGATTGCAATTTATGGGTAGTTGGCTTTAGGTCAAGTGGGAGATTGTTAGAGTATGTGACCAACAAGCCAACATGTGGCTGTGGTCTTTCGTATTTATTATTGTAATAAACGAACCTTTATTCGTATTAATGATAAAACACCTTGGCATTCTATATCTTTGTCCCTTTGTCACAAGCATAGATATAGTCCTTACAGTTATTACAAGTACTAGTAATTGATCGTTAGGATCGTATATTTACTCAAGTATTATAATTGTTAAACGTGTTCCTAGTCGAAGGGTTACGCCACTAATGAGGATATCGGCCTTTCCCATTAAGACTAGCACTTAGTGTATGTGTACTGCATCTCATCAGTAAACGGTATTGTGATATCGGCATGCATAAGTGGGTGCTCGTAAGTTGACGAGTTCACTGAACTCCCTCACCCTAGAAATCTCTAAGTGGTTCCCAATAATCGAGTAGAGATATCTATGGTATAGTTGTACACCATTAGTCCTTATGACCTAGACATCACCGTGACTTCACTAGAGGACCAGCTGTATCGGGACCTGTCTCTAAGTTCCACCGAGGACCATCCCAAGGGCCAGTGTTCGTGCAGTCCGAAATCTAGTGGGAGGTCTGTGCATTGTAGTCGGGGATTCGATCGCTAGAATAGTCTTGGATGTCCTGTGTGTTCTGAAAGTTTGTAATCATTCTAAGTCTCTGGCCAGAGCTGACTAAGTGATGATTAGAGAATTCGATTCTCTAAGTCATGCACGTTACGATTACAACGCTTAGAACGATCGCACCGTCATTGAACATATAAAGAGGTCTCGATGAACCAATGCCTCTAGTTCGATCGGGACATATGAATCGAAGGGACCGTACTGTACGTTAACTATATCTGAAGGTTCTTGCAGGCACTTCATTTGTATCTAGGGAATCATGACGCGTAGTTGCTAGACGCCAATCTTGATTCGTTGGGTGATTAAGGTGAAACGAGCTTCATCTTAATCGTAACTCTAAGGGACGAGTTTTGACCACAAAGGGTTGTGGGCCCACGGCTAGCTTACACCTGAACCATCGAGGGTCACACTGCTTGTGCACATGAGATCTTTGAATAAACGGTCAGAGATAAAATAGTTTATCTTTGCATAATTGGAAGTCAATACGATTGAGTCCAACATTCGTAATTTGGAATTATGAATGAGAATAAGAAAAGGAAAAGAATAGGCGAACATGTTAGTGAACTTTCTAAATCGGGAAGTTTCCAAATTTAGAAAGTGCACTGAACTAGGGTTTCCACTTTTGGAAAGTTGGAAAATGAAAGATGGCACTCGTAATGACGAGGATATTATAATGATTCCGAAAATGTAATTGTTGCGATTTTCCGATCATTGGATTGAGAGAAACGAGCAAGTAAAAGTACTAGCGAACTTAAGCTGTTGGGCCCGGTCCAACTTAAGCCCGCTAGGGTTTTATGCAAGACACTATAAATACAAGATTTATAGGTCTTGCAAACACAAGTGAAAAACCCTAACCCTAGTAGCCGTCCACCTCTCTCTCTCGGCCACTCTTTCCGCGGCCACCACCGCGCCGCCGTCGCTCCTCCGTCGCCGGAATCGGCCATCCATTGGCCGATCCCTTTCGGTACTCTTTTCTTCTTTCTTTTTCTTCCGTTAATTCTAACTATTACGTGTCTAGTGCCACGTGTTTAGTAGATCGAAGTATACGAGGTGAAATCCGAGAGGAGGAAGATCGAAGAATCGAGGAGCAGCCCTAAAGCCGACGACGCACGCGACCCACGCACCGCCCCGAAGACCGCGCGTGAGATACACGCGCCGCCGTGCCGTCTCCCCGTTGCTGCTGCTGCACCGCTGCTGCCCCGATTGTACGGATTGGTTTCCGTAGCAATCTCGACTTGCTAAGCGCTCCTACCTCACGCTTCAAGAGGTAAACGCACGAATCCCTTGTTTCGATTCGTTTATGTTTAAACTATATTTTCATGTTTGCTTTCGTATGATTTTATGTGATTATGTGTAATCGTTTTAATCTTTGCAAGCATGATTATTTGTTTAAACGCGGGCATGTTAATTGATTTAAATTCGGTTAAATTATTTAGCATGTATGTTGTTTTTTAATTTCGCTGGAAGCGCAAAGGTACGCAATTAATTGATTTTAATTTGTCGGGCATGTACTTGTGTGCTTTAAAGTCGTTTAAATCACATTAAATTTTTGTTTTCCGCTGCGTATGCGTGCCCGAAACCCAACAGACATGTCCTCGATTTCATCCCAAGTGGCGAATTGATTGGTGGAAATAAATCATCAAAAAACATTTCATCATTTTCCAAAATTAAATGTTATTAAATATATTTAATTATTTTATTTATGTATTTATATCATACCATTTATAAAATGCTCTAAATATATCAACTTTCTTGGAAACCCTAAATAAATTTATTTTTTAATTTAGTTTTATAATTAATTTAATTTGAATTTAGTTAAATTCAATTTAAAATCTTCCCTTATTATAATTTCCTGATTGGTGGTGTTACAAATTTTTTTTATTTTAATTAATAAACTTGGATTTATTAAAAAAATATTGCAGTATAAATTAAATTATTTGATATTATACATTTTACATGAACATGATTAGAGAATATGTAATATAATAATCTATATAATATATAAAAGTTGAATTCCATAGCTAATTGATTGATATTTGGCAAGTTCAACTGATGACATGTCCACAATTTCATCTCAAGTGGCGAATTGATTGGTGGAAATTAATCATCAAAAAACATGTCGTCATTTTCCAAAATTAAAGGTAATTAAATATATTGAATTATTTTATTAATATATTTATATCTTACCATTTATAAAATGCTCTAAATATAACAACTTTCTTGGAAACCCTAAATACATTTATTTTTTGATTTAATTTTATAGTTAATTTAGTTTGCATTTAGTTAAATTCGATTTAAAATTTTTCCTTATTATAATTGCATGTTTGGTGGTGTTAGGAATTATTTTTATTTTAATTAATAAACTTGGTTTTATTAAAAAAAAATATTGCAGAATAAATTATTTGATATTATACATTTTACATGAACATACATGACTAAAGAATATGTATTTTTTTACTAATTTAATATTATATATTAATATTATATGTAAAAAAGAAAGATACATGTTTGAATTTACTATCTTGCGAAAATTGACACTATTTGTTATGCCATGTGTAGAGTAATGTACTCCCAATTATTTACCATATTGAAAATTATACTACATGAATTTCATGTTAATGTTTAAATAATTATTTTTTCTTTACTGAATCCAGTGACAATAAATTTTACGATTGATATAACTTTTTAAATTATATACTAATTAAAATACAAATATTATCATGATTATACTAATAAATTGAATAACCTAAGTTAAGTTTAATCAGTTGATAAATAAACGAATTGATTTTATATATTTCAAAATATAATAATTCTAAATCATTGGTATTAAATTCGTTTATCCACTTTATTTAATGGCTAACATTAAGAATATCAATTGTTTTGTTTAAAATGTATAATGATCGTATATATACTATATATTGTATTCAACTAATAAGTATTTCATTATAACTCCAATAAATATAATTAAGTAAATATCTACAGCAACTCCAACACAAAAGTATCAAAATGAGTTTGCAAATATTTATGTGCTATTTAATACTTTATTTTGATATTTATCTAAATGTATTTGCTCCAACCATAGGTATTAAATAGTTGTTAGTTAAATATATCTAATTGACACATGTTATTTTCTAAATGGACACTGAGGTGATTAAATTCATAACTCATGTTTGATATTTTATTCTACATGATAGCATAATGTATTTTTACATTCTGAAAGATGAAATATCAAAATACCTCATTTCATAACTCTATTAGAATTAAAATTACTATTTTGGAGTATAAAAATGGTGGGTAAATGTTTTGATAGCTCATTTAATAATCCCACTCGAAGTGCTCTTGCCGTAAATAGTTTATATTAATAATTCCCCTACTGTTTGTTTCCGTCTTACATCGACCCCCCTTATGGTATGATTTTTCAAGGAATTTTTTTATTACGTGGAATATTCCAATAATGCTTATTATACCGTGCACACAAGACATTACTTTATGGTACTTTTTAAAGAAAAAAATTACCCTCATGTGAACTTTACACGAAATTTTAATTTTTCTTAAATAACACTTTCACAAATAAGGGGGTCGTGTAAGACAGAAACAAACATCAGGGGGATTTTGGTAATCCCCGATAAGTGGGGGTATTTTCTGTAATTTAGCCTAAGTTCATGAGAATTTTCATAATTTATCTTATTATTAACAATGTTTATTGTTCTTTTACGTCTTAACATTTGTTTATACCCTTATAATATTTTAAATAATTTTAATGTCAGTTTGATAATATAATTAAATATTAATTTCTAATATATTTAATGTGTTTTTTTATGGTCCAGCTACCACACATAAGAAATTTGATATAAATGTTTGAGATTGAATTATACTAAATAATAGATCATTGCAAAAAAAAAAAATTGTTGCAAAATCATAATTTGTGATTAATATTAGTATTAGAATTATAATTATAATTAAGATTCTTTGAATTAATACTAGAAATATGATTCAGATTGTAATTAGGATTAATATAATATTAGGATTATGATTAATATTAGTATTAGAATTATAATTAAAATTATGATAATGCTTAGTACGATAATTAGTGACATGCATTAGTATTAGGATTATGATTAGCATTAGGATTGTGATTAGAATTATAACTAAGATTAGAATTAGAATTAGCATTAGCATTAGCATTAGCATTATTAGTATTAAAATTATTATGCTTATGATTAGTGTTAGGAATAGGATTATGATTAGGATTACGATTAGAACTATGATTAGTGTTATGAATAGAATTAGGAATACAATAAGGATTTGGATAATATTAAAATTACATCTAATTAGCAATTAGCATAATATAATTAGCATATCTATATTAGTATTAGCATCAAAATTAGTATTAGCATTAACATTAACAATATTAACATATTAGTATAAGTAATAGTATTAATAATAGTATTAGTATTAATATTAGTATTAGTAATAGTATTAGTATTGGTATTAGTATTAGTATTAGTATTAGTATTAGTATTAGATTATTTTATCATAAGACAATTACTGAGAAGAACATATTTAAAACGAAAACATAGATGATGTTTATTTTAACAAAATAGATTATAACTCATCCCAATTAATTTTCCTACTTTAAAAATAAAACTATATATGATGAGTAGAATCAAGATATTATGATGTGAAGTTTCTTTTAATAACTGGTTTTATTTTTAAAATTCGTAAGAATCAAATTGTAGATCATATTATTTAATTATTTTTTTACATTTACATTTTTATTGAAATATTTGAATCGAACCATAAGATTTAAATGGATTAAGCTGAAGTCCTATCAATTTATCTTTTTCTTTATTTTATTTTTTTATTATATTATATTTGTTAATAATTTATTTAAAATTATTTAATAATAATGATTATGAAAATTAATAATCATTTTAACATTGTTTATTATAATCATTTACACTTTTATTTTATGTTATATATAGTTCTTGCATGTTATGTATCAAATATTCACCATGTCCCACTGGTTAGGAATGCGACTTAGTCCCAAGGAACCCGAGTTCAAAACCCAACTAAAGCCTTTTGAACAAAAATTGAAAAATCCGGTTCGGACCCGGACCTTGCCCGGAACTAACCCGAACCCGGCAGGACCCGAGTGACTTGACCCGAACGCGCCTCCCTACGGGTCCCCAAAAAGTCAGACCCGGACCCGACCCGACCCGTGGTCGTGTCTACAATAAAGGGTGGAAGAAGAACAATCATAATCTTGGAGGTGAGAAGGAAGTGCATTAATGAGATATGCAGAAGTGAGGATACAATCGGACTTATAAGAAAAAGGGACATGTAGACTGGAAATATGGGATACAAAAGGTAATTTTGAACACAGGAGCAAAATGATTATGGGATACAAAAGGTAATTTTCTTTGCTTTGATAAATGACAAATGTAACAATTAGAACATTGGTTGAAATTAATATGCAACCTATTCTTAGAAACAACAAACATTTGGAAGGAAGATGGCCTAATATTTGATGCCAAATATCGACAAAAACTACATTACAAAGGAAAACAGTAGGAGATGTAGCTGAAGAGGACGCTGTGTCCAGAAGAAAAAGTCCATGAAGTTTGTTACCCTTGCCAATCTTGTGGTGGTTGAAACCCTGAATGGAAAATCCAGAGTGAGAAAAGCCCACAATGAATTATTAGGGAGAAGTACAAAAGTGTGGGAAACATGAGAATAAGAAATGAATAAAGAAAGATCATTACAAATGTGTTTGGTGGCAGCAGAATCAACAATCCATTGATTGACAAAGAAAGATTAAAAGGTCGTGCAAATACCTGTGACACAAAAGACTTGTGCAAAATGAGGAATTAACATGCGTGGAAGAACTGGAGAGCTGAGAAGAAATAAATTGGATCAACTATTGACATTGAGCTGGGCTGAGGGAGTGAAGTGTGTGTAAAGGGGACATGGGCAGAGATTCTAAGCCAGTGGCAGTAGGAGATCCAGAAACACAGTGAGCATTGGCAACACAAGGCTTGGTGCGATATCCAGGTGGAAAACCATGTAATTTTAATCACCATTCAACCGTATGGACAAAGAGTCCACAATGAGTGCATTGAGGACGATCACGATGCTAAGGCATGGAGGTCGACGACCAGAGGTGGCAAATTGTTGGGGATCGTGCATGTATACGCAGCGGAATTTAAAATTTTTAGATCGAACTAGTAGCAAGTCAAATCATGTCTAAAAGGTGTTGGAAAAATGTATTTTGGAAGATGAATTTGAAGGATAAAGTGATTTTAGTTTGTAATTTAGTGAAGACAATTTTCACTGTAGCAGTCAAATCATGTCTGTTGGAGAGAGAGAAATTTGAATTCTTTTTGGGGAAAGTTTTTGAAAATATTTCAGAAAGATAATTTTATTTTGGGGAAAGAATGAAAAGAATTCGAGAAGCTTACCAAACATAGCCAACATTTTTTGGAGAATATTCCAAGTAATAAAAAAAATCAGCGAAAAGTCATACTGTAAGGGGTTGATGTAAGACGAAAACAAACATCAGGGAAATTTTTGTAATTACGAATATGTGGGGGTATTTTTCTCAAATTAGCCTAAGTTCAGGGGGTTTTCGTAATCTATCCCTGTTAATATACAACTTAAACTGATTTACACGTATAACCATATGTTAGAAACTAACATAAAGGATGCTAATCAAAATAGATCAAATTTCAAGTAAACAAAAGTCATTATAAAATGCTTATATAAATAATAAATGGAAAAATAAAAATTAATTGATTTTTTGTTTAAATCAGTCGAATGTATTGTGATTTTAAAAAAATAGAGATATAGAATCGATATTAGATTCTTATAAACATTATAAAATAAATAATTTTATTTTATAAATATTTTAAAAATGTAAATTAACAAAATAAATATATCTTATTATATATGATGGGGAAATGGAAAACTTAAGTATATTTCACTAATTTACATACATAATTCGCAAGTTAGACAAAATAACTCATGTATTCCAATATCAAAATATAGTGAGACATATACCGTGTTAAAATATTTAATAATCAATTATTTACGCTATAATACCCTACATTAATATTTTTATTTTCCTATGATTTAAATTTTAATTTTAAAAATTAGTCAGAATATTTGTAGCTAAACATTTTTTTCCGTGATAGTATGTCTATATCTTTACCCACACTATAATGGATTGTAGTAAATCTCGTATAATATCAATATGGTACCAATATCCTACCAAATGAAATGATAACCACTAATTTGATATTTGTTATATAATTTTTTATTAGTATACTATAATACTTGAAATTTGATAACCTTTTCCATCCATAGCAACAATATTGCATCAAACTTTCTCCATTTGGAAAGACAAACATGTAATTACTTCTTATATAATTGTAGTCATTTATATAATATATAAATATTTTATTGAGTTTGTAACTAAAAATGAATTGTAGAAACTACTGATTTGCCGATTGATATTGTATTTGTTAATGCAAACTATTTAAAGTAACAACACCTCAAGTGAGGTTATTAAATGGGCTATCAAAACCTTTAACCTCAATTTTCATACTAAAAAAATAGTAATTTTAAATTCAATAGAGTTATGAAATAAGGGTTGTATTTTGATATTTCATTTTCCGGAATTTAAAAATACTTCATGCGGAATAAAATATCAAATTTGAGTTATGAATTTAACCACCTCAGTGTCCATTTAGATTATGACATTTGCCAGTTAGATATATAAATTAATTTAATTATTTTTAATTAACAACCATTTAATACCTATGGTTAGAGCATATTAAATATTATATAAATATTTGCAAAATCGTTTTGATACTTTTTAAAAAAATAGTAATTTTAAATTCAATAGAGTTATGAAATAAGGGTTGTATTTGATATTTCATCTTCCGGAATTAAAAAATACTTCATGCGGAATAAAATATCAAACTTGAGTTATGAATTTAACCACCTCAGTGTCCATTAAGATTATGACATTTGCCACTTAGATATATAAATTAATTTAATTATTTTTAATTAACAACCATTTAATACCTATGGTTAGAGCATATTAAATATTATATAAATATTTGCAAAATCATTTTGATACTTTTGAGTTAGAGTTGCTCTATATATGTACTTAACTATATCTATCAAAGTTATAGAGAAATACTTTTTAGTATAATACGGTATATAATATATACGATCATTATACATTTTAAACAAAACAATTGATATTCTTAATTTTTTGTATTAAATAAAATGAATAAATGAATTTAATACCAAAGATTTAGAATAGTATTGTCATATTTTGCAATATAAAAAATAAATATGTTTTTATCAATTGATTAAACTTAACTTATGTTATTCAATTTATTTGTATAATCATGAGAAAGTTTTTATTTTATTTAGTATATAATTAAAAAAATTAAATCAATTATAAAATTTATTGTCACTGGATTCGGTGAAGAAAAAAGAAAAGTTAAAACAATAACATGAAATTCATGTAGTATAATTTTCAATACGGTAAAGAATTGGATAATATTACTGCACAATGGCATGAAAAAAAATAGTGTCAATTTCCGCAGTATAGTAAATTTGAACATGTATCTTTCTTTTATACATATAATGTTAATATATAATATTAAATAAGTACAAAAGAACATATTCTCTGGTTATGTTCATGTAAAATGTATAATATATTAATATCAAATGATTTATTATGCATATTTTTTTGATATAAATCCAAATTTATTAATTAAAATACAAAATTTATGTAACATGACCAATCATGCAACAATAATAAGAGAAGCCTTTAAATTGAATTTAACTAAATTTAAATTAAATTAATTACTATTAAAATTAAATTCAAAAATAAATCTATTTATAGCTTCCAAGAAAGTTGATATATTTAGAGATTTTATAAATGGTAGGATATAAATATATTAATAAAATAATAAAATATATTTAATTACCTTTAATATTGGAAATGATGACATGTTTTTTGATGATTTATTTTCACCAATCAATTTGCCACATGTGATGAAATTGAATACATGTCATCAATTGAAATTGACAAATGTCAATCAATTAGATGTGGAATTCAACTTTTATATATTATATAGATGACATACTTTTTTTTACACGCATAATAGCCTTTGAATTTTTGTAGTAAATAATACATACTTTTTTTTACACGCATAATTAATTACTCTCCTTCAATTAAAATGTAAATCAAGCCTACTCTTCTTTAACACACAACTTAACGTACATAACACACTCAATCACTTCAAATATAATATAAATTACAATCCAAAATAATATGTCTTCCGATTTCTAAAGTTCTTTTATTTTGATTTTTTTTTTTCAACTAGGCAGTAAAAAAATGATGTTTAATTATATTGTTTGTTTATTCTTTTTTTAATTAAGAAGGCAATATTTTGGGGGAAAAAGCCCCTATTTTCAGTCGATTCCAATTTTATAGTTCAACGATCAAACAGGACAGGATAAGGCAATAGTTCGAAGTTTAACCAATTCAAGCAACAAGGTAAGGTGTAAAAACACCGGTGTTTTTTTATTATTTTATTTTTCCAATTAAGGAAAAGTCAAGAAAGAAACTGCTTTGGATAAATTTTATTATGATCTCTCAATTAAAACCAACAACCAAATTTATTCTCTATTTATTTCATGCTTCCGCTTATGTATTACCTGCCAATGCTAATTTTTGGTTCTTGTGCTTTATAACACAATTTACTTACTATTTAGGATGCATAGATCTTATTTTATCTTTTAAATAGAACGATGATACGCGTAAAACCTACGTATAAATTACCGCAAGTGTACAATATCACGTTTTGTAGAATAGTGAATTCCAGATATCGATCCACAGGGAATTAAGTTCATAAATTTACCAAGAAGGTTGGACCGCGATCTGGGCTTCTGCGCCAACTTCAAACACTGTTTTGACCATTTTTTAGCCCGAATTTAATAATTGTAGATAATTGTACATTTCACAAAAGTTGTAGATCTTGAAGTTAGCTTTCGATGGCTACTTGAATGAATCAGCTCAATCAGAGGTTGGATGCAAAAGTTATGCTTGAAATACGAAACAGTGCCACAACCCACGATAATGCACTTTTGCACGGTGTTTGGTTTGATTTTCGACTTCGCTTCCAAAATCGTTTTGAATCGGCAAAAATAGCTTCTCTTTACCTAAAATATAAATAAAACAAAAACAATATAATATATACAAATAAAGCCGAAAACTCGGACGAACGAAGACCAAAACTCGAAGAATTGAGAAGTGAAAATCATGCAAAATGAACACTTATCGGTTTCCGGCGTTGACTTATTTGTTTTTTGAATTTTTTTTACTTTAATATTTGTTTGCCCCCCGTTTAAACAACAATATTGTTGTGGTTGACATTAATATTAACTATATTACTGTTAAACACAGTAATTAACTATGCTACACTTTAACACATTAATATTGTTATATTAATCTCTAGCACAGTAATATTAACGCAACAAAAAAGTCATTATTATTTTGTAATAGAGTAGTTTTAATATGTTGACCGTTCAACAAAGGTAAACATAATAAAATGCCAAAAGAATTAATATTACCGTCAACCACAGTAATATTATTTTGTTCACAGTAATATTACAATAGTAGACATTAATGTTATTACGTTACTCCGTGAACAACTCAAACAAAACAAAAAACCCAAAAAAATAATAATATTAATGTGGTTGACAGTAATTTTATTGTGTTTACAATTATTTTACTGTCAACAACAATAATATAATTACGTTGACTTGTCAACAAATCAAACAAAATTAAAAAAAAAAACTAAAAGAATAATAATATTGTCGTTGACTCTAATTGTACTGTCAATGATAGTACAATTACATAAATGTAGTCAACGACAGTACAATTACATTAATGTACTGTCAGTGACAGTATAATTACTGTTAATGACAGTACAATTACGGTCAACGTTTAACGACATCCGTAAATAAATGAATAAAAAAGTTATGAGAAAAAAAAGTCAACACTGAAATTCGGCAGTGGAAAAAAACAGACCAGAAACAAAATAAAAAAATAAAAAATAAAAAAGTCAACGCCGGAAACTGGCAGCAAAAAAATATTTTTGAAAAAAAAAGTTTTAAAAAATAAAGTCAAAATTGATTAAATTGGGGTTACAATTAAGAATTGGGTGTAAATAGTTGGTGGTAATTTTATCATATACATTAATTTTTCCTTTATTTATAATAAATATTAATGGGATGAGTATGAGTTTATTGGCGAAATATATACAACCCCTAAACCATGAATAATAAAGATGGTTGGTCAGGAACTTATGCACAAAAACCCCTAAGAAAAATATACAATGTAACTAAAATGCCCGTTAATAACTTCTTTTCTATATGAGAAATAATATTTAAAATAATGTCTAAATATTATGACCAAACATGGAAGAGGAGAAAATTTTATATCGTTGTAATTGTAAAGTAAAAGATAATATGAAACAATTAAAAAAAAAAAGTTTTGTAACGAAAAGATTTAATTTAATAATTAAATCAACATGAATTTATTTTAAGAGAAGCAAAAGCAAATTCAATTTACAAAAATCTAAAAATAAATTATAAGAAAAAAAAAAAAACTCATAATTTATTTACAAATGCTTGCATCTGCAAACACCACCCATGTATATAAATGGCTTATACTATGCTACACTGGGTGAAATACATCGAGTAGATCTTTACCATTCATATACACACAAATACACACACACTCATATTGGTGTGTGTAGATCAACGATAAAAAATCACCCGGTATAACCTTCACCAGGTGTAGAATAAAAATAACCATGTATAAATGGCAAGTGCAGCTTAATTAAGGATAACCTGATAAGCACATGATTGATGAGAAACCCAAGGTCCAAGTCTAACTATCCTCATCAATCCTCAAGGATAATATATTGTGCATTCCAACGCAATGTGTATATATAATTAATTACTTTATTATATCTGAATGACTTTTCTCTATGCTTGTCCCACCTGTTAATTGGTGGGGTCCACCAAAACTCCAACTCAATCCCAATTTTAAGGTAATTCTCACTCAACGGTTACTTTTCCACACTTGACACATTTGTATTAATCTCCACATGACGCAAATACCCCTCGAAATTGCTATAATGCCATATTATTTTGATACTAAGGTCCATTTGTTTGGCAAGATAAGATTAGACAAAATAAGATTAAATAATCTAATGAGATCCAATTATTTTATTAGAGCTTGAAACGTCCAACAAAAAAAACCCAAGATAAGTCAAGATAAGCCATGATTATATAATTTTGGCGGGTCGACCCGACAATTTATTGAGGATACCAAACATCAAATTAAGTCCAACTATTTAGTTAACCATGACTTCTCTTGACAACCAAACGGTCTCTAATTAGAGAGAATAATAATCAGTTCATAGATGGATATTAAGAGAGAATGATGTTATTTGGTCGAAGTTTGAATTTTCTCTTAACTCTCTTATGAGTCATAGAGCTCGTGCACATGATTAATATAATGCGATTTAGATATCTCATGTAGTTTGTCAGATATTGTAACAGAGTGTAGATTTAACATATCTCGAATTCGAATTTTCTGACTAAATTGAGTTTGTCGTCCCCGATTGTCAATTATAATTTCCTTTTTATTAATGGAAGCCCCTAGAATGAGTTCTTAAGGTAATTTTATGTAATACTAAATGGTTAATTAAGTTTAACAAAACGAGGAAATTAAATGTTATAATTTTATGTATATTAATTATTTCTCAAACAAAAAACAAAAATAAAAACAAAATTCCCAAAATAATAATTAATGCATAGCTGAAATTCTAAACTAAAAGAAAGTATAGAAAAAAAAAGTAACAAGACAATTAACAATCAATTCAGATTATACAGAACAAAAGTAGATAGCAAGGGACAATTAACAGTTAATTAGGAGGGAGTACTAATAACTAAAATAAAGAAAATAAAAATATTAATTATAAAGTTTAAGCACACATGTAAGAATTAAGATCCGTGTATTAAGAGCATAGCGACGTATTTCCGCTGCAACTCCCAATGTTTCCGTGTGTATATATACAATCTCACACACACACACACACACCGATCTGCAAAAAAATCCTTTATCGGATTATCATTATACAGAAGAATTTCATAATCATAAGCAAAATCAAAAGGGGGAAAAGGAATAATGGAGGTTATCGATCATTCATCAGTGGCTCGTACCCGCTTGGCGGTGCTCACCGCCCACCTCTCGTCTTCATTCGAACAATTCGGCGCCGTTTCCAACGGAATTCTCGAGTCTTCCATCTGCTCCGCCGCCGTGGAACCGCCGCCTAATCTGAAAGGATCGCTGGTTGTGGTTGATGAGCGTACCGGCAACAAGTACCGGGTTCCGGTCTCCGAGGATGGCACTATCAAAGCCACCGACCTCAAAAAGGTTCGTCTTAATTTATTTTTTTTCTGAATTTGAGCCTATATTCGATTCTAGGTTATTAGTGTGTGTGTGTGTGTGTGTGTGTGTGTGTGTGTGTGTGAAATTTGGGTATCTTCTTCTGATTGGAGTGAGTGTTACAGATAACAACTGGAAAAAATGACAAGGGGCTGAAGCTTTATGATCCAGGATACCTAAACACTGCTCCGGTACGATCGTCAATTTGTTACATTGATGGTGATGAAGGAATTCTTAGGTACAGGGGTTATCCGATCGAGGAGCTTTCCGAGGGGAGTTCGTTTCTGGAAGTGGCTTATCTTTTGAGTAAGCAATTGCGCACTTTTCGATACTTGTTTCTTGAATCTTATGGGGATTAGCTTTAAATTGTTTATTCAACTTTTCCGATTTTTATGGCAGTGTATGGGAATTTACCGTCCGAAAGTCAGCTAGCAGATTGGGAGTTTGCCGTTTCACAGCATTCAGCTGTTCCACAGGGAATATTGGTATGCTTCTACTTCCTTTCTTTTGATTGTAACCGTGCCATATGTTATGCTGATCCGTTTTGTATATGAAGGTCAAATTTGCTGAATGAATTAATTTTGATAATGTTTTGCTTGCAGGACATAATACATGCGATGCCCCATGATGCTCACCCGATGGGTGTTCTTGTGAGTGCTATGAGTGCTCTTTCCGTCTTTCATCCTGACGCTAATCCGGCTTTAAGAGTAAGTTCATGTTGTAATAAATAATTAGATTTCTTCCAATATATGAACTAGAATATAATCTTGTTACTATGACGTATTTTTCCTTGTTACATAATCGTTTTAAGGCGATACAATTGCTAGTTTATTCATTGGGTGAATATTCTTTTTGTAGGGCCAAGATATTTACAATTCTAAACAAGTGAGAGACAAGCAAATTGTTCGTATACTTGGGAAGGTGATGGCATTTTCGTCCTTGTACTGATGGATGGATTTAATGTTGGGTATCTTCCATAGAATTATTCAGCTAAATCGCAAGTTTGTACTAAGATTATACTGATTATATTTGCAGGCACCGACAATTGCTGCAGCCGCATATTTGAGAATGGCAGGGAGGCCACCTGTTCTTCCATCAAGCAACCTCTCTTACTCAGAGAACTTCTTATATATGCTTGATTCATTGTATGTGCTACTTCCTGCTTTTCGTTACAGACTTTTATTTAATTTCTAAGATCAAATTTGAGTGTTCACCTACTTTCTATTTCACTTCCATATCAAAGACGAGGGATAGAATTAAGGGATACCAGAGTTTAATCACTGCAACTTAAAACTGCATTAGCAAGTGTATATTTCCTTTGAAACACGAGCTGGTCTTCTAACTAAGGGCTTTCGACATTGAATAAACAGGGGTAACAGGACATACACACCAAATCCACGTTTAGCTCGTGCGCTAGATATTCTGTTCATATTACATGCTGAACATGAAATGAACTGCTCCACTGCAGCTGCAAGGCATCTTGCTTCAAGGTTGTTTCTTTGTTCTCTTCTTACACACTTGACATAATTTCTTCAGTTCGTAACGTAAGTAAATTTGCACGTGCAGTGGTGTTGATGTGTATACAGCGCTCTCGGGTGCAGTTGGAGCCTTATATGGTCCTCTTCATGGTGGAGCTAACGAGGTACTCCACATTTTCTGTCTATAGGAATTTCAATTGGATCAACTAAGTGGTTAATTAGTAAAGACAATCATAGTATGCAAGTATTCAAATTATTTGCTTTTTTTTTTTTTTATAATTTTTTTTTGTTTTTATAATTTTTTTTTGATTGTGTAGGCAGTACTTAAGATGTTGAGTGACATTGGAAGCATTGATAATATACCAGATTTCATTGAAGGTGTAAAGAACAGGTTGGTATTGTCTGATGACTTTTTAAATAATCTGGTATGAGTTGTCTTAACTGTTTGTGTTTGTGAAAATTAAGGAAGCGTAAGATGTCTGGTTTTGGGCATCGTGTGTACAAGAACTATGATCCCCGAGCAAAGGTCATCAAGAAACTGTCTGAGGAAGTATTTTCAATTGTCGGCAGGGATCCGCTTATTGAGGTCGGTTTATTCAAAGTGAATTTAGATGCATTACTGGTTTAAAATTGGATGTAATAACGTAATTGAATTTTAAAACCAGTGGAAATCATAAATTTTGATGTTACTTATTCTGGAAAGGTTATGCAAATATATTTATCAGGATGAAATTCTTACCTATTTTTATCCCTTGAGGAAAAAGCTCGAGCTATTTCAGTATGAAATTCTGGCTCTCATACATGAGTTTCATGTCGTGTACAGGTGGCGATAGCGTTAGAGAAAGCTGCCTTATCAGATGAGTACTTTGTGAAGAGGAAGTTGTATCCTAATGTTGACTTCTATTCTGGATTAATTTATAGGTATATTTGTTTTTCCCCTCTCGTGTTTGATTGTGTTAACTGTTAATCGAAAGTAAATTTGAATGTTGTTACTCTGCTGCATACACACATGGTCAGGGCAATGGGTTTCCCGACAGAGTTCTTTCCAGTTCTATTTGCAATTCCGAGAATGGCTGGCTATTTGTCTCACTGGAGAGAGTCTCTAGATGATCCCGACACAAAGATTATGAGACCAGCACAGGTACATCTTTAATTTCTTTTTTATCTTTTTTTGCTCTTTATAACTAACTTATATTCATTTCCGGGAAAAATGAAGTTTTCGTCCCTCAAGTTTGCACCGATTTCATATTTGGTCCCTCATGTTTAAAAAATCAACATTTTTAATCCTTTTCGTCAATTTTCTGTTAAAACTAACGGAATCAAGTGTGTGCCCATCAATGACTTAACTGACATACTTACGGTAAACTGACGGAAATGACCAAAAGCGTTATATTATTGAAACGTGAGGGACCAAATGTGAAATAGGTGCAAACTTGAGGGATGAAAACTGTAACTTTCCCATTCATTTCCTTTTTTTCTTGTTTACGAATTGTTTATGCATTATGTTTGAATATGAAGGTATACACGGGCGTATGGCTAAGGCACTACATGCCACTGAGAGAAAGGATGGATACAAGAGAAGAAGATAAACTCGGCCAAGTCTCTGTCTCTAACGCTACTAAGAGGCGCTTGGCTGGATCCGGTTCCTAGTCTCTCTCTCTTAAACATCACGCGTTGATGAATAAATTTATGGAATAATACTATTGGGATTGTTTTTTCTAGTTTGGACACTGCATCTTAGATTGATATTTGTAATAACAGCATAAAAAATTGTAAGATTTTATTTGTGCTACAGTTGATAATTGAGCAGTAATAATAATATAACAATGATGGTGAGTCCATCCTTGTTGTTACTACTTAAAGGTTTCTATGCAGATATTTGTGGTGAATTTTTATTGATTGACATTCTGATAAATAAATAATAATAATATAATTGATATTTGCTGAAATCAATTTGTAAATCTCTTTTACAATTAACTTTTTAGGCTAAACTGTAATTTGCGGTCCCGGTGATTTTATATACGTTTTGCACGACTCGAAATCTGGTCCCGGTGATTTTATATACGTTTTGCACGACTCGAAATCTGATAGACGCAGATCGTAACGTTGTTGAAAAGTAACAAACATCACTCTTTAGATCGATTTACAGACTGATAAATAAACGTTAACAACACCATGAAAGATAACTTAAAAACAAAACCCCATCTTCGATCCCATATTTCTATGTGTTTCGATTTTCGTACAATCATACCACATCACATCTCTAACTTGAATCCAGCCATCTCAGCCTCGTGGCGAATTTCCTTACACTTGGCTAATCTCCCAGACTCCGTATAAACTCCAATCATATCCCTATAAATACCATAACTCGGCCTAAAACCGGATTCCTTGAGTTTAGAAAAATACCTAGCTGCCCTCGACACATCGTTCAAACCAACAAAAAGCTTTATCAGGACACGATACGCCGGAAGATCAAGCACGCAATTCGAATCCTCCATTTCCCAAACAACAGCCATTGCATCCCTATATTTACTCTCCAAACACCGACTATGTATCACGGTCGTGTACATAACCACACTCGGAATATTATTCCCGGACCTGTTTTTGAACCAATCGTACAGCGCTTCCACGATCTCGAATCTCCCCATCTTCGAGCAAACTTTCATAACAGACGTGCAGTCCTGCTGAGTCAGCACAAGTTCCTCTCTTTCCGCGAGCTCTTCCAATAACGGCAAAACGAGCATTCTTCTATCGGGATCTTTCCCCAATTGTGAAATCAGTTTGGCGTACACTCCACTATCCAACATTCTTTTACCTTCGGTCGCAACCGAGAGAAGCTTCCAAGCGAGCCTCGAGTTACCGCCTTTGATGAATCCCTTCACCATAGCCTCGTACACGTTCTTGCTAGCTAACGTGATGAACTTATCCATTTCGAACGGCATTTTTAGCTCGTGGGCCCTGGCAAGTATCTCCACCGTCGAAGCTAGGATTCGATCGTCGGGGAACAAATGCGGCTGGTTCTGAACCCAACAGAAAACGTGTAGTGCCCGATTGGGAAGTCCCATATGGCCCAATTCACGGACGGTGAGCGACAGGGACCCTTTTCGTAGAAACCGAGCCCATGGATCGAGAACGGCAGACACGTTATCTTCGGGGTTAAGGGTCCTGATTTCTCTGGCTAAGGTAATCAAGAAAGTCGGATTCTTGTAAATCTGATTCGATACGGGCTGCCTTGAGGAACAAGAGGGGTGATTCTTGATTAGATTCTTAGGGGTGGGGAATCTCAAAGGTTGAATCTTGTGAGGAAGAGGAAGTGGGAGAGGCCTCTCTCTATTGGGTTTGCCTGGTTTCTGAGGCACCCTCCCTTGGAAAAGAGATGAAATTGTTTCAATCTCGTCTGATTCCCACACTAGATTTTCATCGCAGCTGTCGCTAACATCGTACTCGGAGTGAAGTGTGTCTGAATCGGAATCGAATGGGACGGGGTGGAGGATGGGGTGGAAGTCTGGGGGGCTCTCTGTTCTGCGGCGGTGGCGGAGGTTCTTGGTCGGCTGCGGTTTTCGTGTATTGTGTTTTTTGGTGTCGGAGCGTGAGGCGGATACTATTAACCCACGAGGAGATTTGGTAACGTGGGTGGCGGTGCAAATTGGATATGAGAACGCATAGCAGAGTGAGGTCTCCATCCATCAAAATGGAAGAATCAGAATCGGAAAAGTTCGAACAGACATTTCATCGAACAGGTGGTGGGTGTTGTTATTAAGAACGTTGAAATTCCTGTACTGGATTACCAAGGAGTTGCCGGTGAGGTGAAATCTCAATGAAAAACTGTTAACCAGCGTACCCAAAGGAAAACTTGCAAAGATGTATGTATCTATGTTTGTATACAATTTGTTTTTCCTTTTTCTGTTTTCCTATATCATTTCTCAATGTGAGAGAGGAGAGAGATGGGTGGGTACTACAACGGTTCATCAAACATTTTGTTTTTGCGTCTC